>NC_072797.1:98511893-98814924 GCF_028583425.1 Eublepharis macularius | reverse complement strand
ATCTTTCTCAAACCTGCTTTGCTGCACAGTATTGGGGATGATCACAGCAAAGCCTTCACCATTTTGTATCTGATGAAGTAAGTTTTGACTCAGAAAAGTTTAAAACGTGAAAAAAATTGTTGGTCTTTAAGATGCTGCTGGACTTGAATGCAGCTACCCACTGCTTATTATCAGCAAAGCCAGGGTGGCTGTTGAGAGTATGGGAAAGTTCAGATTCTCTCAGTCATACCCACACAGCAATTATTTCCCTACCCTTGTCCCTGCAGCGGCCATCCCCTTGCCATGGGGGTAGGGGTGGGGTTGCTGCTTTCTTAGTTTTTTTTAATTGATCATTGAATATTGTTATAACTGTCTCTGCATCAGCTTTTCTGATTTCCAAGCTTTCATTTAAAATTATCTTTCATTGCAAATGTATGCTTTCCCTCTAATATCTATGCAATGAAACAGTTAAACGCTTTAAAAATGAAAGCTGGGAAATCAGTGAACCCAATAAAGACAGATTGTTATAAAGATATGATAATATTCAATTGATATTTAAAAATAAACATGAAAAACCCCTGGGAGATGGAGATGGGGGATGGCCATGCCTGGAGGACTGGAGCAGGGAAACTGAGGGAACCTGCCACAAGGAAGCCCCCGTTTGCTATGCTACATTTACAGTAGTGGTGAAACAACACAAGCTGGTTGGTCCCTGGGTAGAAAACACCAGAGACATTGGAAGTGTAAACAAACAAGCAAACACACATCTATTATAAAAATGAATACTCTATTATGAATCATGAATAATCTTGCAAATTTTTCTGGGAAGGAAAACATTTCAATGGATGTAAAATTATTTCTAAATCACGCCACCTATTGAGTGATTGTAAAAAGAATGACAGAGGGGGTGGTTTTGTAGTTCTAAAGAGACAGATTTAAAAGCTTGTTTGGACTTCAGCTGTTGGTGCACATTAAGTTTTCCAGGCCTTCAGCTCCTGAAAAGAAAAAAGAAAAGAAAACCTTTACCGCACTCAGCCTCCCCAGTCATCTCAAGGAACTGAAGCTAAGATGTATTCCAGGGATTCTAAAGCAGGAGAAAGGAAGGCTTATAGTAAACAATTTCTGCTTTGGGGCACAAGTAGGGAAACTTCAACTCCCTTCTAAGTACACACCCTGTGGCAGCTGTTTATTGCAATAATACCATAGAAGGCAGATGTTTCATGTTCTGATCAAGACATCTTGAAGATGCAGACTTTTCCAACCAGAAAACAAAACAAAAATATGATCTGTAAAAATCTTGGGACGAATTTGCCAGTTACCTGTTTTCGCTAAAACAATTGCATCTCTTTTGACTTGGATATATTCTGCAGTTAAATTATCTCACTCTGCATATGCAGCTCCCTCCTCCTGAAGGAAAATAGTATCCCTAGGACCATTTTGGGTTAGGAGAACAGCACAGGGTGGAAGCTGAAGCCTCTCCTCCCCCTGCACCATAGTCCCCATCTGAAGTCAGACCCTGTAGTGCTTCAGAACTTAGTACCCAGCAGCTACTATCTGACTGAGGGCCAAGCTACAAGTGATGAATGGCACCTGAATGGCAAGTGAACAGACTCACATGTATTCCTCCCTGTTCAGTTGCTCTCTACTTGCACTCCACTTGATCAGGTGGAGCGCAAGTGAACAGGGAGGAATACATGTGAGTTGCTGTTCAAGTTACTTGCTGTTCAAGTGTCATCCGTCACTTCTAGCTTGGCCCAGAGCCATATAATGAGAGGTTGGGGAAACCTGGCTCAGCTCATTAGAAAATGTAACATCTAGTTATAACTTTATAAGAGAGCCACCTCAGGTGGGTATGCAGCCTATTCTTGTTCTCAGTTCCCCCCCGAGTAAACTGCCTGCAAGTCCTGTTAGCACAACTATAGATCCATTCAGACTTCCTTGGCAATGGGAGGCCTGGCATTCTTCAGTGGACTGGATTTGGTTGTGGGATCCCCGATAGCTGATTCCTGCTCTTTCGGGGGACCAAAGAGGAGACTTGTTTCATGAGGAGTTTGTAGTCAGTTGATTCTGTTGAGAGTACCTGAAATGTTATGAATCATAATGTTATCTATAATAGATGGCAAGCTGTTTGTCTTGGGAAAATACACACACCTTTTGAGTTGCATCCTGGAAATGAGATAGTCAAGGATATGGTGACTGATGAGTGAGAACTGGAGGAAACTTTCTCCATTTGGCCAAGATGTCACTGGGAAGCAATGACGGATAAAATTTCACATTCCAGCTTGGGGACATAAAACTTGATGTAAAACCTGGGGAGATTGGTTAACACAAGTTGGCTTGGAAGTAGGTAGCAAAGAGTTAAAATGGTCAGCTTGTTTAGGAAAAGCACCCCAAAGAAAGGCGAAACCAGGTAACAAAAGCCTGAAGCCTTGTCAGGGCTAGAGATGAGCAAAACAACAAGGAGGAAACCACCACCAGGATAGGCAAATATGTCTATTTCAAACACATACAGTAAATATCCTAGTGCAAAATGCTACTACATATAACAGTACAATTATACATATATACAAAATACCTCAGAAGTTTAAATAAACAAATCCAGCCCCTCCTTATTGGGGGAGGAAGAAAAGCCAGGAGAAAAGTCCAAGAGGTAAATTTGAGATGCAAATGAGGAATGCTGCATTCGATTCCGGGTTGTGAAGGTTGTTAAGAAACGCTACTGTGCTACTGTGGATTATTTCCTGGTCCCTGATGAAGTCTCATGGACGAAATCTACATGATTGATAGCCGGCCCCAGTTTGGGCTTGGAACAGTTCGGTCATCTTCCATTGGAGCATCTAAAAAAAGGCCAAGAAAGAATTAAAGGAGGATTACATTACCTGTTGGATACGGCATTCCATCCGTTGCTACAAGAAATTACCTCTTGGACTTTTCTCCCGGCTTTACTTTCTCCCCCAATAAGGAGGGGGTTGATTTGTTTATTTATACTTCTGAGGCATTTTGTATATATGTATGATTGTACTGTTATATGTAGTAGCATTTTGCACTAGGATATCTACTGTATGTGTTTGAAATAGATATATTTGCCTATCCTGGTAGAGGTTTCCTCCTTGTTGTTTTGCTCATACCCTATACTAGGTGTGCCTTAAGTTTTGTAAGTTTCCGACGTTTAAGGCTAGAGATGAGCCTTTGACTTTTTTTGCATGGGTAATTTTTGCCACATTTCGCTCCATACCTCTTTGGGTTTTCTTCCGAATTCTGGACGATCAGCTCCCCCTTCAGATTTCAATGTGGCATTTCAGGGGTTGTTTTCTGAATTTTCTGCCTGTGCTTTTTCTGCACAGGGAGAAAAGTTGGAAGAGAACCACTGAAATCTGAAGGAGGAGTTAATCATCCAGAATTTGGAAGAAAACTCAAAGAAGTATGGGACCTTTTTTGCCTGTGCAAAAAAGGCCTTTGTTCCTGCCACATTTGAGCCCATTCTTTGGAGGAGGAATGCCAAGGTAACATTGTGTTCTGTATAGGTGTGCCTGCTTTCTGTTGACTTAGGCATAGGGAGAGTTGTCGAGAACAGAGGAGTACTTTGAGAGGTGGCAGCTACTGAAGAAAAGGGGACCCTAAAACCTCAAGGCGAAGGTTTGAAGAGAAGGGTTTTTTTTAAAGGAGTTAAGATTCCTTACACACATGCACACTCTTCTGTTGCTCGCTCTAATAAATCCAAGTGCTTTTATCTCAAGTCTACTTCATAATTAATGTAGAAATCATGTTTAGGATGCCTACTGCATATTAACTTCTACTTTGTTTGAATAAGGAATACTTATTTGTAAATATTTTTATCACTGCACGGCTCCTTTTATACGTTTGTGGATTCCTTAAAAGCTTACCTGCTATTTCAGGTGTAAAGCAGACCTCAAAAAGGGAGAGTTTGCTTTGCATGCATCAGTCTTAAAAAGTTTCCATTATCTTGTCTGAAATGTGAATACAGTGAAATTCTAGAACAGCTGCAGAGTATATTTTTGTAGAAGTTACAAAGTCCATGCAGGAGGATAAACTGTGCCAGTACAAAGTATAATTAGTTAAGCAAAATAGATTATATGTTGCGTAGATTTTACTCATGGTTTGCATTCAACCTCACAAAAACTGAAAGCAGAAAACTGAAGGTTGCTTTCTGAAGGAGAAATGTGTACTTCCTTGGACAGTATTCAGTGTAAGAGATTATAGTGCAGTTAATCCTGGAAACATTTCTATGTGCACGCTAAAAATTATTTTGATATCTTTAATTCTGTGAGGGGGTATACCTATCGGATCCATGCACTAGATATATGCTCCTCCCAGCTTGACTAGAAGTGAACTGGTGGTACCTGAACAGGACCTGCCTTCTTGTTTCTGGTCTCGCTAAAAACTGGGAGGCTGAACAGACAGAGAGGCAGTTGCCAGGCTCAGGTGAGGGCAGCACAAGTCTGGCTGCCTCTAGGAAAGAAAGGCCTCCATTAGAAGTATGCTGGAAGCCCCAAGGCAAGCCAGCTTTCCTTAGAGTAGCCCTCTGGGTCCTGCCTCTGTACCTCAGGGTCTGTTTCATCTAAGGGGTCCCCACTTGGCTGTTATAAACTGGGAGAAAGCTGTGAAACAACCAACTAGGACTTGCCTGATGAAATTCCTGTTGACCAACAGATCAGACACACCTGGGATGCTTCCAGTTGTTTATTTCTCCCATTAGTCAAAGAAGCTGACTATACAGCAACCACACTCTGAAGCCCCACCCCACCTCCAGGGTTCACAAAAGTCTTTAAGTTAATGTATATATGAGCCAATTGGCTTTACACAATAAAATGTTCTATAATCGCTTTCAAATGCTACATGGCTGTTCTCAGAACTCTGTGCAACAAGGAGGGATCCAAATAAAAACCATTAAATGTTGCAAGTGTATTGCACAATGCTTTACAAATTGCTTTGGGGCTCTTGGCTTATTAGGGGAAATTAGTGGTTTTACCATGTGGAGTCACTAAGTAGTATGCATAGGCAAGTGGGTTAAACTCTGGAAATCCGTTTTTTCCTAAGATGGCAAACCTAACCCTCTGAATCCTCCCTTGAATAAATAAGCCCTTAATAAGACTACAGGAAGCAATTTTATTTAATTTTTAAACATATGTATACCCTGTCTTTATATAAAACATATTCAAAATGACTTACAACCAATTCTAATCAAAACAATGTTTTCTTTTTCAGATGCTTTCTTTTCCAAAAATGAATTTTGCTTATGAGTTTTCCTTTTCAGCGGTGACTATTGTCTTCTTTACAGTGACATCTATTCTAATTTCCATACACATTTTAATGACTAGCATGAGAAGAAAACAACCACTTCCCCCAGGACCTTGGTCACTGCCAGTTTTGGGTAATCTGCTGCAGCTAGGAGAGTATCCTTATGTCTCATTTGACCATATGAGGAAGAAATATGGAAATGTGTTTCGAATAAAGCTGGGAATGGTACCAGTCGTGGTAGTAAATGGTTTTGATGCCGTAAAGCAGGTGTTGTTGAGAGATGGGGAGAGTTTTGCTGGCCGCCCTGACATGCATACCTTTTCTTTCTTTGCCAATGGAGAAAGCATGTCATTTTCAGTGCAGTATGATGAGCAATGGAAGCTTCAGAAGAAAATTGCCGGCAAAGCTTTAAGGTCCCTCACCAAATCAGAAGCCAAATTGTCAACTTGCTCTTGTCTTCTTGAAGAACATGTCTGTGCTGAAGCCTCAGAACTGGTGAAAACCTTTGTGGAGCTTTCAGCAAAGGATGGCAGATTTGACCCCTCTGCTGTTATCACCTGTACTGTGGCTAATGTAGTCTGTGCCCTCTGCTTTGGCAAGAGATACAACCACACCGACAAAGAGTTTTTAAGTGTCATTAAGCGAAATCACGATTTTCAAAAAGCCTCCAGTGTTTTCAACCCAGCTGATTTTATACCCTGTCTTCGTTACCTTCCACTCCCCAATGCAAAAGCTGCCCGTGAATTTTATGGGAACTTCAATAAATTTGTCACCAAGTGTGTTGAAGGCCACTGTGCTACATATGATGAGGTAAGCTTTCCACAATGGAGATTTTAAATACTAATTGATGGTATAATATCCTAGAAAGTCTATGTGCTCAGTGATTTAACAGTGGATAATGTATCCAAAGAATCAGGGAGATCCCACATTCAACCAAATATGTCCACACTTTAAATCTTATGCACTGTGAATCTGGAGGTGAAGGAGCTGTGTGAGCATCAGGCCAGACCTGCTGGTTTCCTTGCTCACTGAGATTTTTAAGTAATGTTTGAACAAGTAGAAACAATTGAATGAGCCTGCTTCATACCTGCTTTTGTAGCACATTAAGTAAGGATTGATGATTGGCCTAGGTGGAGGAATACGGCATGGTGAAGAGGAATGCATTGGGTAGGGCTCTGCTTCTTGCTGCCTTGTGCTTACCTCAAGATACCTATAGTAACACCAGCACTGCAGTCCTTAAGGAAGTGATGAGGAAGTGGGGAAAAGCAATAGTGTACTGGAAAGGGTAATATGTCTAGCAGCCTCATCCTGTTTGTGTATTTGGCATGAAGCTCAGGGTATTTAACAGTACTTTATAACAACAACAACAACAACAAACAACAACATTCGATTTATATACCGCCCTTCAGGACAACTTAATATCCACTCAGTGATTTACAAAGTATGCTGTTGTTATCCCCGCAACAACAAACACCCTGTGAGGTAGGTGGGATTGAGAGAGCTCCTAGAAGCTGTGACTGACCCAAGGTCACCCAGCTGGCTTCAAGTGGAGGAGTGGGGAATCAAACGTGGTTCTCCAGATTAGAATCCCACGCTCTTAACCACTACACCAAACTGGCTCTGGAATATGGCAGTGGAATATGGTCAAGTTGGTTCAACACATGTGTGCTATGTGATTGTTAGTATTCATGGCACCGTCAAATCGCACAGTGATTTACAGACTGCAAGAAGGATTTGTAGCACAACTCTGTGTGTGTGTGTGTGTGTGTGTGCACGCGCGCCCATCTTATTATCTTATGCAACCTGGTAGAACTGCTGCTGATGGACATGGCTGTTTAAATAAATGTGTGTCTGTGTAACAGTAGAAAAGAACAAGAGACCAGTAGCACCTATAGCTGTATCTGTAGAAATGAGCTGTATCTCATGAAAGCTTATACCCTGCAATAAATTTTATTAGTCTTATAGGTTCTATAATTCTCTTGCTCTTTTCTACTTCTACTCTCACATCAGTGAGATTAATGATCCACATGCTGGCAATAAAGAACTTTTGACTAGGTTCTGAAGCACCAGTGCAAGTTTGGAGGTGGTGAAGTAATCTACAAAAGCCCAAACAGAGTTAAAATCCAGAAATTAATTTTATTCAATCTATCTGGATGTGAGATTGATTCCAAACCCCAAAGACCCTGAGAAAGTTTCTGCTGCTTAAGTGGGAGAACAAGGAGGAAAGTGTATGAGGGAGGTAGGACTAGGCAACAATTTGAAGGGGTGGAGGGAGAGTGCTACAGCTACCAGTCTTGGGATCCAATAACCATCCAACTTTGATGCAGGGCCCAAGTGGCTTGAACAATACCAAATGACTAAAAAATCAAGACCACTTATTAGGCATCAGATGAGGGCCATGCAAGCAACAGCACTTTCAAAGAAATTATATGGCTAAACAGATGGTGGCTTGGGAACTGAGAGAGCAGAGGCAGGGGCAAGATATATGTCCAGAAGAAGGCAGTTTGTGAGTCCAACGAAGATGGTTTTAGATAGGGAAACAGATTTCTAGGTTTACATTCAAACAAAGGCAAAGTTAGAAACAGAACAGGAGTGGCAGACCCAAATACTGGAACAAACCCTTCCTAAGGTAATTGGACATGGTAATAGTGAAAGAAAGGGGATGCCAACTAATGCGTCTACTATCGGATCATTGTGTTAATTTCCCATGCAAGTAAAGTGATGCCAAGTTCTAAGCAAAAACTTACATATATGCTATGAGAAATGCCAGATGTTAAAGCTGGATTCAGAAAGGGCAGAGATACTAGAGATCATGTTGCAATTTTATGATGGCTAATGAAACAACAAAAACAACAACTGTGCTTATATACCGCTCTTCTATACAGATTAGTGCCTCACCCAGAGCGGTGAACAACACCCCCACAATATTATCCCCACAATACAGCTGGGGAGTTGGGACTGAGAGGAGTGGCTTACCCAAGGCCACCTACTGAGCTCATAGCAGTAGTGGGATTCGAACCAGTAGAGTGCTGATTCGCAGCCGAACCACTTAACCACTGTGCTACAGAAACATGTTAAGGAAGAAAATCAGGCTTTTTTTTATAGATTACAACCGTGCTTTTGACTGGATCATGAAAAGCTCTGGATGGTGTTAAAAGAAATGGGTGTGCTACATCTAATTCTTTTGATGTGCAATCTGTACTCTGGACAAGAGGCTACTGTTAGGACAGAATATGGGGAAACAGACTGGTTTCCAATTGACAAAAGGTTGAACAGGATGTATATTATCTCCCTATCTGTTCAACCTATATTATCTCCCTATCTGTACAACCTATATGCAGAACATATCATAAGGAAAGCTGGATTAGAAGAAGGTGGAGCAAAAATTGGTGGAAGGGAAATTTAACAATTTGAAATATGAAGATGACACCAGGTTACTGGCAGAAAATAGTGAAGACTTGAAACAACTACTAATGAAGGTTAAAGAAGAAATGCCAAAGCGAGGTTACAGCTGAACATCAAGAAGATAAAAATAATGAAAACTGAGGAATTACACAATTTTAAAGCTGACAATGAAGAAATTGAAATGGTTAAGGATTTCTTGGCTCAATAATCAACTAAAAAGGAGACTGCAACCAAGACATCATGAGAAGATTAAGATTTGGAAGAGCATTCATGAGGAAACTAGAAAAGATCCTTAAGGATAAGGATTAGGTGTGTGCACTAAGAAAATTTCCATTTCGGTTTTAGGAAGTTCTGGAATAATACTATTCCATTATTATTTGTTCTGACTTGGGCAGTGCAGTCTCAGAATTAATCCTTTTTTTTCATTTTCATGAGTTTTGTCCCCTTGCATGCATGTTGGCTGCACGTGCTCAAACTCGTGCGCTTTTTTTCAAGGGGATATGTGGAGGATATGAGGCTCCGGGGCAGCTGTTTTTGCACAGCACAGCACAGAGCACAGTCCTCCCTCTAAACCATCAACCCACCAAGTTTGAGAGCACACAACAATGAGGTTGTTTGTTTATGGATCCCAAGGAATGCTTTGGGAAGGTGCGTGCCAAGGCAAGTGTTGAGCAGCTGCATACACTGTTCTTTTCTCATTCTCCAAAAACCCGTCAACCCAATGAGTTTCTCCTCAAGCATGTGAAAACTCACACATAAAATGGAATCCAAAGAAGGTGAATGTTGGCAGGCACACACAGTGGTGGGAAACAAGTGGTGGCAGCACAGTGTGCAAGTAGGAGAGCACTTCTCCTTGTCAACTGGCAAGTCACAGTGGATTTTTTTAAAATCTGCTTTAGTGACAAAGTCAATTAATTATCACTCTTGATTGCTGCGGTTATGCCATGTTTCCTTGTGCCTTGTAGTTTTGTTTCCATGATAGGGACAAATTCACCCTCACACTGATCTGTTTTGCCAAAGCCCAAGACTCCCTGTTTAAATCTGCTGACTGCCTGTGCACAGAAAGATGTTGGTTTTTCTCTTCACAGGAAATAAAGTAGAGGAAGGATGGCCTTCTTTTTTCCCTGTTTCACTAGTAAAAATGGGAAACTGGACAGGTTGCTGGATGCCGGTCTACCTTTCCCTCTAAAACCGTTAACCCAGAATTGAATGAAAAAGGAGGAGGAATTGCAGGAGAAACTGAATGAGAAAATCCTGTTGTTGAGTCTGAAAATGTGACCAGATTAATCATTCCATGTGGAATACTAATCTGGAAAGATGTGGTGTGCATGCGCGTGCAAGTGTGTAGTGCACACACCTGCTACTTCCCCGTCATTTATTGCTGGGTTAACAGTTTTAGTCAGAAAAGCCCCAAAAGCCTGAAGGCTTTCTGGGTCAGATGAAGTTCCTTCTGGTGCTCCTCAGTCTGCTATCTTAGGAGGACTTCTTTAGATACAGTGGCACCTAAGCGAAGGACAGCAGCTTCAGAAGGACATTGGATGGGCATGAAGCAGTTCCACATGCCTGTGACCTCCTCAGTGGGGGTCTCCTTTAATAATTGCTTTTTATTTCCAATTTTCATCCTAATCTAAACATGAATCTTTGTGGGCTCAAGACTGTGGGCTCAACATGAATCTTGAGCTGTGGGCTCAAGACTGAAGGAGGCCCCTCCGTTCTCAAACCCCAAGTGTGCATGCCCGTGTGGATATTGCTGGCCTTTCCTTGCATTGTATGTAAAAATGCACAGGGTGATGGCAATGCTGGTGCTGATGGCACCATGCCATCTGCTGCTCCCTTCCCTGTCTCAAAGCAAACTTTTTTCAATAGATCCATATGAGCCATTCAGTGCCAATGCACTCATGAGTAATGGGCACATCCCCTTCCCACCAACAGAGTTAACATTAAGGGCTCAGTCTCATAAGAATGGAAATGAAATACACAAACGTTTCAGTGGCTGGCGGGGGTGTGTGTGTCTGTCCAGGGTCTGAGGCTCTGCCCCCAGACTTAATGAGAGAAGGGGAGGGGAGACAGCCAGATGACCACCACTCAGCTGCCCAGACAGACACCAAGACCCTGCCATGCCCAGCAACAGAGGAAAGGAAAGAAACACCCATGCCCCAGAGAGTCAAATGGGGCAGGGGGAAGCCAGCCAGCCCCAACCTCTGGTAGGAGAATAGGAGCCCAAGCCAGGAGAAAGAGGGAACAGGCATCAGAGACAACCAGACAGCAAGATCACCAGCCAACTCACCTTCAGTAGCTGAAGGAAAGCAAAGAGAACACCAGGCCACACCTCAACCAGCAGGCAGGCTAGAGAAGGCTGGAAAGGAGAGGCTGGGAACAGAGCAACCCCCGGTGGGACTGCCTAAGGCAATCAGCAAAGGAAGCCTGGCAGCCAGTGAAGGAGGCACAGGTGTAGCTGCCCAGAACAGCCAGCAGAGTAACCCCAGGTGTGGCTGCCTAAGAGAGCCAGGGCTGAGGCTAGAGTGCTGGAGGGTGTGGCTGGCAGATGGTGCTGGGAATGAAGAGATATAAGGGAGGTCCATCCACAGGAGAGGGTGGGTTGTTGGAGTGGAGGAGGAGATGGAAGGAGGAAGAGTGGAGGGACTGAAGAAGGGAAGGAACAACAAGCTGGAAGCAGCAGGAGTCAGCCAGGTTGAGCAGGCCTGCGAGTGGGTTGAGAGGGAGCGAGGGTGAGGTATACCCCCCCCCTCCTGCCACGGAGCAAGGCACTGCAATATTCCTGGTAGCTGCCTGGAGTTGAAGTCAGGTGCGCTGGCGTACAGCACTGCGGTGCCAGTGATAGAACCTGACAGAGTCATTACAGCCTTGGTTCTTGAACTCGTTCTGCTGTTCCAGAAGTCACTTTAACCAGTGGAGCCAGTAATTTTTGTGTGTATTTTTTGGCTCTTTTTTTGTTATGCACACTGCTAATAAGGTTGTCATTCTGGGGACCAAGATCAAGATAATCCACACTATGGTATTCCCCATTATCCCCTTATTCCAGGACAGAACAGTGGAGCCATGACAGAAAAGGTCTGTCTCAAAGAGCATATCCAATTTCTAGTCAGTGATCAACAGTAATTGAGCTGAACATTCAATAAGGGACAAAAAATGAATAAAATGCTCATCTTACAATTTAAATGTTATAATCCAGATTTTATTTAGAAATTATTTTTATTTCAATGCCTGTAGACACTGATAAATATTTTAAGAGAACGTAAGAGCATATGCTTCCATCACATTACATAGTCTACGCTATAAGAAAAAGTAAAGACCCTAAAAATTAACTGATTATTTTTAGGATGCAGATGCTGTGGCATTGGGACTCCCAGTTTACTTTAGAAGAGTTTGACTTCAGTGATGGTGCCTTCAGTTTCAGCCTCTGCTTACCACTTGTAAACTCCAGTTCCAACTGATGCAAACCTGTTTAAGCTACCTCCTGTTTCACCAAAGATGGTTTCTAGGCAACATGTATGTTTCCTAGAGAAAGTCACATGAAAATGTGAATTACAGCTTTGAAACTAGACTAGAATTTTAGTATGAGTGGTTAAAATTAATATATCAATTTTATAAAGCAATACATTTTTTAGGAATGGAAAAAATAGTTTACTGCATTACTGTATTTATGGACTATAGGCACTGATTTTCACTTGCATGAACAGAACATACCAAGATGCTCTTTACAATTCCCTGTAGAACAAACCAAATGCTATCTAAGGACCCGGTGCACCACTGTTTTTTTCGTAATATATTAAACAGATATTCCATCCCTGACGATCTTCTTAACTCCTCAGCAAATAACTTACATCTTCGAGACTGGGTCTATAAGGGTGATGCCCTGATAGACAGACGGGCGGTCTTGAACTGTCAGTCAGCCTCTTGGTTTAAACTCTTCAAGTGCAATCATTCTAGAGCATCTTAGTTAGTATTGCAAACTATAATCTTAGAGCAGCCTTCACATCCCTACACTTCGAAACAATGCCAACTGCAGTTTTAGCAGGCCGCTACAGTAAAATACCTAAGGACCAGCGCTTCTGTGCCTGTGGAATATCCGCAATTGAGGACTTACCTCATTATATTCTTAACTGCCTGTTGTATGCCCAACCTAGGACTAAATTTCTTTCTGAGATGTTGTCCAAACTTTGTACCCACTCAGATCCCGAGAAGATTGCAGTTTTATTAGCCGACTCTGATGTTTACATATCCAACAAAATGGCTTTATATGCCCTGGCTGCAAAAAAAATACGGGCTAATGCTGTGCTTAAGGGATAACATTAACATTGAACACTGGGGATTTTTACTGTTTTAACTGTGTATACTTTTATTGTCCTATATGAATTTGACAACTAGAAATGGTTTGATGGTTGTATCTAGTTTTAAATTTTAATGATTTGACCATGTCACATCAATTTTATTCAAGCTTGTGTTTCTGTTTTGTTTGTTGTTTGTGACTTGTAATGGTCTATGTCTGAATACAATAAACTTTTATACTACTGTAGAAAAAACAAGCAACAGTTATCAAATCATGCAACTTGGAAAGCGGTTAAACAAAAATAGCATTGAGGGTGTTGTTTGTTTGTTTTTAGAACCATCTTCGAGACATCACTGATGCTCTGATAAGTGTAAGCAATGAAAAAAACCCTGATGGGAAAGCAGCAGCCTTATCTAGTGAGAAAATAATAATTACTGTTAATGATATTTTTGGAGCAGGTAAGTACATTTTTTATCACACTGGGCCATTTGTTAGTATGGCTTTTAAAGCACAGTTATTCAGAGAAGATCGCTGATCTTCTGAGTAGGAAAGATATGAGGACCTTGTGGAGATGAGAAGAGTGTTCCTATGCTACCTTGGGTAGGGTGAGTCATTTAAAACTGGTGAGGTTAAGAACTGTGATGGATCCTCCTGTGGTAATTTCTAGCCTCATCCACATGGATGATGGTTACGTATCAACTCAGATCTACTGTTACCAAGTATGTTTGGTTCAGCACATGTTTAAACTCCACACAATCTGGTTCATCCCACTTTGCTGTCCTACATGAGAAATATTGGAAACTGGGACTTGCTGAATCATTGAAAAGACCAATTCCAAGGGTACAGATCACTTGTTTGATAGACCTCCAAAGCCAATAATGCTTTGTAGCAATAAGGAAAACATGCTGGTATGTAACAGATTTTCTGGGAGCTAGACACCACCCCACAGGATTTCTTCTTCCATCACAATACAACTTCCTGCCTTCCTTACTGCATAAGGGTTACCGGAGGGGGATCAAAAAGAAAAAAACAGTGTGGAGAGATAGAATCTAGGCCTGAGTATATATCCAGCCAAGCCTGGATTGGTAACAGGCTAAAACTGACAGGTAGAAAAGAAGACGGGTTTAAAGTGAAGAATATAGTTTATTCCATAAAAACACACAACTGAGATAAATATTAACAACCAGGACTTGTGGAATATTAGGTTTTATTAGGGGTGCTATTCCCCTGTCCCAGGTGGGGGATCCCCTGCTCCCATCTCCCCTCCCACCCTCACTGGGCCAGTGGAGGGTGCGCCCTGGGCGGTGTGTTCCCGTGCCCAGAGGCCCAATTCACGCCCTGCAGCAGGCCCAATTTGGACCAAACCACTCCCACAGCGGGCCGATTTGTCCCCCTGGTGAGTGCGGGAGCGCTCCAAGGCCATCCTTGACCTGTGTGAGGACGTCACTTCCTGGAAGTGATGTCATTGCACGAGCCCGGGATTGCACGCACCAACAGGGACACAAGAATGCAGCTAGGTAAGTGCCAAGCTACTGATCTCCTGTTGGGGGAGTTGGGGGACCTGGCAACCCTAGGTTTTATACAGTACACGCCTTGGGAAAACTCTCAGCTTTCTGTTGCAACTAACAGTGCAGTCCTAAGAAGAGGTACTCCAGTCGAAGTCCATTTATCAGGATTGCACTGTTTATTTTATACCTAAGGCCTAGCAAAGCCCTTATGGCCTGCTCTGACACCTCAGTTCCCCAGACAGGAAAACTTAACTAAAGATCTGATATCTCCTTAGATCTTCTGTTCCACCACTCTTCTATCTCAGCCATAAAGCCTGACTTCTGACTCTGTCTTCAAGACCCAAATTTTGACTAATAACTTCCTCCTGTCAGTCCTTCAGTGTACAGCTATAAATCACTAGAAAAAGCAAAAAACCTAAAAGTCAGGGATTTTATATGAAAATGGATTACTTTCATTTGGAGCATCATACATACCTTCTAGGAGTTTTTCATACTACAATATGCTAAATGCTATTGATTTCAGCATAGTCTTACAAATGAACATTGGATAAAAGCCTTAGTGCAGAACCGCACTTGGATGTAAATTCTGAGTTATCTTAATGCACTTCTTTTGTAGGCTTTGGTACTATGTCAGGATGTTTGCAGTGGATCTTCCTGTACCTGATAAAATACCCCAAAATACAAGCAAAAATTCAAGAAGAAATTGGTAATGCTGTTCTTGATAAAACAAAATGGGAGACAAAACTGAATTCTTTCACTGGAAAATATGTTGGTGGTAATTATACGCAGGGCTTTTTTTCTTTTCAGATGGAAAGATTGGACTAAAACTACCAAGGTTTGATGACCGAAAATATTTGCATTACACAGAAGCATTCATCAGTGAAATGTTTAGGCACACCTCCTTTATACCGTTCACTATTCCTCACCGGTAAGAAGGAGAACTTCTTACCAACTTGCATACAGGCCATTGCATGTTGTCATTACACAATGGTATGGTATGAACTGATGTGCAAATCTAGAGTTGCCATATTGAACTAAAATGATATATTTTGTTGTTCTAGTGCTACCAAAGACACTACTCTCAATGGGTACTGCATTCCCCAAAACACATGTATCTTTGTGAATATGTATCAAGTAAATCATGATGAGTAAGTATTTTTTAATAATTGCTTTATGTTTGTTTTTTCTTGTGTGGAAACACACAAACATAGGATAAAGCTATTGAAATGCATGTTATGGTGTGAAATGTATGTGTGGGGAGGGGTAGATTGGGATAGGATATTACAGTGACTCTAATGTGTGGGCAGATGTACAGTGCATGTTTGAGCTCTGTGCATAGAAATTCATTGACACCCCCCCCCCCCAACAATAATGCTCCAGCCATTTGGATATATGCCCCTACTCTTTGGCCCATGTTGCTTTCAGGTCACTCTAAATGTTGCTTCCTTCATGAGTTTGCCCCAGAGCTGAACTGAGCTCCAGACAAACACACAGCAGCTCTGGGGATTGGCTTGTATAAAAAAAGATAGCCCAAATGGGCTCAGAAAGCTGCTGCCAGGGGATGGCACCTTCCTTTCTTCCAAGCTTTTTTCTCCATGCAAAAACAGTACATGGGAGAGAGCGTTTTCCCATTTCTACGGCTGTACGTGGAGGCATTGTGTGCACATGTGGCAGCAGAAATGACACCCCCTTGCACTGTTTTTGCATGGAGAAGAACACTTGGGAGAAAGGCAAGAGCTGTCCCTCCCCTGGTGGCCGCTTTCTAAGCCTATTTGGGCTCTCCTTTTTTAATGCAAGCCAGTCCCTAGAGCTGCTGTGTGTCTGTGTGGAGCTTGGGTTGGCTCTGTGGTGAATTTGTAAAGGAAGTAATGTTTAGAGTGACCCTTAACCATCATGTAATGTGTTTATGTTTGAGGTGGACAACCTAATCTTTCTTGTATGATATTTTGGTTATTTTTAGCAGTAACTGCATTTCAAACTCATATCTACTTAGTCACAAAGAAACAATTCTTTCCCCTGTAAAACTGGGGACCTTGGAATGTAATACAAATTCTGCAGAGGATCTTGCTTTTGTTTCTCAGGGATGGGAAGTTACAAGAAGCACAATGTTGAATTCTGCTCTTGAAATAAACTGGTGGTGTTGGGCCAATTAGTATATGCTTCTCATATAAATAATACTTTGCAAAGGCATTTAAAATACATTTCTTTTTTACAACAGAACTTTATGGATGGATCCTTATGTGTTTAAACCAGAGAGATTTTTGAATGAAAATGGAGAACTCAGCAAGAGCTTGGTTGAGAAAGTTATGATTTTTGGAATGGGGATACGAAAATGTTTGGGAGAAGAAGTAGCCCGCAATGAAATTTTTGTTATCCTTACCACTGTCTTGCAACACCTGAGGCTAGAGAGGCCTGCTGAAGGTCAGTTAGATCTAACTCCAGTATATGGGCTATCTATGTCTCCTAAACCATACCAACTTCAAGTAGTGCCACGCACTTGATCAGCTCTGTAAAAATTGATATGTTCATTTTAAAAACTCAGTAATAACATAATATCAATCCATGGGTAGATAGCCACAATATTTGTGGAACGATTATTCAATGTATACAATATATAAAGATAACCTGATATATTTTAAAGGGAATTTTACAATGCTAATTGTGCAAGGTTTTCTGAAGTGACTTTTTTTTAACCCAGGCTTGCCATCAACAAGTTGTCTTTGGGGGAATTTCCTAGATCTACTACCATTATTACCACCACCACCACCCCAGACACAGTCAACATCTAGCTTGATAGGGATAGAAGGTGTTTTTCTACATATACAAATTGAAAACTGAAATTAGTATGTGAACAACAAAGAGAATATGTAACAGAGAGAGGATGAGAAATGTCAAATCAAAAGCGAAGCATATGTAAGTTAAAAGTTGAGAGGGAGTCAGATGGTTTTAAAAAGAAAGAAAAGATATATCTGAAGACTAATCTTAAAGCTGCGCTCCATCAGAAGAAATTGGTATGGGACTTCTAACGACAAGTTGTTTGGCCTCATGACAGTTTCACAGATTACAATTTTCTGTCACGAAAGTTGCAGTATTAAACACACGTATTAAGAAACAAACCTATTGAACTCAGTGGTATTTATTTCTGAATATACATGCATGGATGGTTCAGGCTAATCTAGTCTCGTCAGATTATGGAAGCTAAGCAGAGTTGGCCCTGTTTAGTACTTGGATAAGAAACCAGCAAGGAAGTCCAGGGTCACTTCACAGAGGCAGGCGAAGGCAAACCACCTCTGTTCATCTCTGGCCTTGAAAACCCGATGGGATCACTGTAAGCTGGCTGTAACTTGATGGCACTTTATGCACACACTCGTGTTGAGAATTGCACTGGGAGTTGCTCAGTTAAGAAAATCATTGCTAAAAGGGATGTAGTTAAAATCCTTTTTGCATTATTATTTTAAAGAATATTGCAGCATGGCAAGCCGTTTTAATATTATATCCTGGCTATCTTTTATTAATGACCTCCAGGTTCTGCCTTGAGTCTCCAGCAGGCTAATTCAGTTGTACACTTTTTCAAAAGGAAGTGTTTCAAACTGCATTTGTCTGATGTTTTTAATGTTCTTATTTTGAACTTTTGATCATGTTTGTTGCTGCCTATGAACTTACTGTGATGCTTCAATATATAAAGTAATAAATACTGTGTCACCCTCCTCCCCTGATCTTCATCCCTGATTCCCACAAACTTTGTAAGTGGAATGACAGAAGTTCACAAATCCTTCTATAAAGAAAGAGTTTTTTCCTGGCAGCAGGACAATGATGTTGAGCAGTACTGCAAAATCGGCCTCTTTCTCAGGAAATGCCAACTTGTGGCCATGGTTGATAACAGCAATAATAAAAATGGAAGAGTTTAGGAAGATCCATAGTCAGTTGGGGAAGTTTGCAGCAGTGGTGTGATCATAACAACAAGTGTCTGGTCATCCTGACATAAAAGCTCGTGAAACAAGATACTCATGCACAAACTTGAAGCACATGTAATGGCTGATTTGGCTCTCTGAACCAAGTCTCCAGACTGGAACTAGAGGATCAGCAGTGAAGGAGATAAATGTATCTTCAAAGGGAAGTAGTTCTACAACTTAGAAGGCTACTGCTAAAGAAGCCTTGCCCGTCTCATATCTGATAATGTAAACTTGCAGCAGGTCTTCACTAGCTAATAGCCAGAGGAAGCTAACCATCAATTTTAGCTGAACTTGTTTGGCTGGCTGAATCTAGTGAAAGGAAGAAGCAGTTGGTTGCCTGGAACCTGGAAGTGATGTAATGTAGTTCTAGCAACTGCCAGAAACTCTGTGGTAAAACCCTATGTCACTTCAGGGTATTCCCCACAAGTGATGCTGCACACACTCTGAAACCTGCTTTTGTGGTTGGACCAAAGCCATAGCAAAATGATACCCCCCCAGTCCCAATCCTGAAAGGTAGTCCAGAAGAATACCATGATCAGTTGTATAGAAAGCTGCGGAGAAGTCCAGGAGAATCAACTCGTTATACTTCTTTGGTCCATTTCCCATCACAGGTCATCCACGAGGGCAACCAAGGCTGTTTCAGTCCCATAATCTGGCCTGAAACCAGATTGGAAAGTCTAAGTGTTGTTTTGCTCAACCTTTTAAAAAAATGGAATAAACTTACTCTGAAGTGAACCTTCTTGAACATGATGATTTACTATTTTTAGTGGAGTAGTTTAAGTACTACAGGAAGGAAGGAAGCATCTAATATACTATTTACATACATGAAATAATTGCTTAATACAAGATATTTTTGAAGTGGTCAGCCTCAAGGAAAGTATATTATGACCCCCTGAAGACATATTGAGGCAAATGCCAATTACTTGGCTTTCGTCAGCACTACATAAATCTATAAAATATGTGTGGCAGGGAAAGAGAATAACAAACAAATGAATCCTTAAGCTGAAATTTGCTGATAGAGAAATTTAACTCGGATGCAATTCTGATTTGCCTTTTTTTCTCAGAAGACCCTCAAAATGGCTAACAAAATCAAATGTGACATGTTTCTGCTCCCTGAATTGTGACATGGCATGTGAAGTTGAATGTATGAAAAAGGCATTGAACTTAGAAAAAACAATTTTGGAATAACTATTAGTTTTCCCTTCCCCGCGTAAAGTATATTTTAAAAAATCACCTCTTATCCTTATGTCCCTTCACAAGTATTAAGAAACCAGTGTTTTGATATTAATTTTGATGGGCATTAAGTGAAGTTATTGATAAATAAATTGTATGTAGGCCTCAGAAACCTAATTAAAGGATACCATGTTTGGGCCATTAGCAGAGTCTATCGTTTGGCATAAGAAGTGTCAGGGCTTTTTTCCAGCTGGAACACAGTAGAACAGCATTCCGGCACCTCTTGAATTTAATCAAGTGTCTGGTCGCCCTGCCCACCGATCTCCAGACAGAGATCAGTTCACCTGGAGGACTAACCATTTATTAACCCCCTTCATTCTGCTCCATAAAGATTCAGAGCACACCAACAAACTTCCTGCCCTGCAGATAGTCCCCACCTGACAGTTGAAGCTGGGGTTTAAAGCCTTTCCGGACTTCCCTGCACTTCAGCTGGGAGGGGGGAATCCATCCCCGAAGTTTAAAGTGCCCGTTTTGGGGCTTCCCTGGGTTTCAGCTAGGAGGGGGGAATCCCCCAGCTGAAGTTTAAAGCATGTGTTTTGGGGCTTCCCTGGGCTTCAGCTGGGAGGGGGGAACTGGGAGGGGCCGTGCCCGGTGTGATGACATCACTTCCTGGAAGTGACATCATTGCACGGTCTCAGGAGTGCACACGTGTGCTTCACACACGCATGTGACAGGGTTGCCACCTCCTGCCGGGAGTTGCCCAAGATACTGGCCACCGAGTTCCACCACCTCTTTCCCCAGAAAAAAATGCCATTGGAAGTGTGATTATAGGTGGTTGTGAGCTGGTTCTGCTGGCTGGTGTGTGTGCAGGAGAGAAAATAAATCATACACTTGCTTTATATTTAGAAAATAAGAGTTCTTTATTGTAGGAACTCCATACACTGATAGGAAAGGAGGAAAGAGAGATCCTAACTACCTATCTAGTCTAAGGACGGACATGGATGCCAGGACAAGTCCTGTATCCATGCTTCCAAGTGGAGGGAGACGAAGGAGAGAGATGTTGCCTGGAACAGTGCCAGGAAGAGAGGAAGTGAGAGGGAGGAAGTCAGGAGGAGGAAATCCTGAGAATAGCAATCAACATATCAAAGGATAGAACAGTAAACAGTGTGCCCTGACCTCTCTGTCTTTCTAACTCTTTGGTTTGTCCCCCTCTGAAACCTGAGGAAAGGAACAGTGCTGAATCCTTCTCTTCCAACAGTTAGGATGCCATAATCCTACAATTAAAAAATCAGGATTGGATCGGGTTCTTGTGTCATTTTTTTTAAAAAAAAAACTTGAATTGGCTTCTTTAATATCAGAACTACGTAGCTGTATTAGGGAATCAGTGCACCAGGCATTTTCATTGGTTTCAACTGGAGGCATATGTCCATGATGACCACCTGTCCCTTTAATGAGATTGAAATGCTTGGAAACAGTACCACTCATCCATGGGCTCCCCCACTCAGATTTCAGGAAGACAGCAGAAAGTACCTCTTTTCTTTTTGCAAATGAGATGCTTATTTGTAGAGCAGGCACAGGATGGAGCAAACAGGCCTAACGAGCCTCTCTGCCCTTTGCCAGGAGGCCTTCTTTGTCTTTCCTTTACTGTGTTCAGCCTGACTCTGAGCCCACTGACTTTTCTTATCAGAGCCTGACTACTAGAAAAAATGCTTCATACAATAAGTGCAGAAAGATATGGCTGAGGAGAGGCAGGGTTATGCTTGACCACATATTATGATTTTTTAAAATAGACCCCACCTGCTTTACACAGGTGTGGGAAAACTTGTGTAATTCATACACATACAGACACGCACACACATCACTTGTCATGTTTCCTTCCCAGCCCCCCAAACGAGAACCTGTCACTGGCACACAGCCCAAGCTGGAAGTCTGGGATAGAAAACTGTTCTCCATTGCCTTCCAACTCTCTTGTTATGACACTGGAGTCGCCCTTTAGTAGTTTGCCCCCAACCCTGGATATTTGCCTCCATGTTGGAGACCTCCCCAATTATCTTAGCAAGGTACAGTGGCCCAATGGTAGTCTTGGCTTGCTGTAGAAATCAAGTCGTGTGAGTAGAAATCAAGGCAATGTTTTGTAACTAAAACAACTTTATTTCTACAAAGGCAGAACTCTAGAGTAAATACAGTACACAACTAGGATGCAGGCTAATAAAATAAAGGCACGGGAAAAGGTTACTAAAGTAAACATGGACTTACAGTTTTGGTACACTTGCTCCTCTCCCAGGCTGGAGAAAGCAAGTGGATGTGGATATGGTATGGCTGCTGGTTCTTCTATGTTACCTATCCACAGTTATACACACCCAGGATACATACACTCATGCATCTTCACGCACAGAGATAAAAAAGTAGCACCTTTTCAGGCTTTCCCCCACGTTTACTGAAGAAACATTACCTAATCAGGTCTTGGGGTTCTGGAATCCAAGAACCTGCCAGATCCACTACCCAAAGCGACAAATTAGCACATCAGAGAGCTGCTGTTTTCTTACCATGCTGTAAAAGGAACTCATCTGGGATGCAGAGAAGTGAGCCGTGTTAGTCTGTGGTAGCAAAATCAAAAAGAGTCCAGTAGCACCTTTAAGACTAACCAATTTTATTTTAGCATAAGCTTTCGAGAATCAAGTTCTCTTCGTGATTCTCGAAAGCTTATGCTAAAATAAAATTGGTTAGCCTTAAAGGTGCTACTGGACTCTTTTTGATTTCATCTGGGATGGAATGGCTGTTTACCAGCCCGTGTGGCTCCATTAGGCTACTTTATCACAATAACATGTCTACCTTCCCCATCTATCAACCTGCTCTTCATTGCAAGACACTGCACTAGTTTTTTTAAAAATACAATAACATTTTTGAGATATCTCAGTGGATCTTTCTTGCTCAGAGAGATGAACTTCTTTGTAATCACTGATCTTGTATCTCCCAATTGTGTGTGTGTGTGTGTTATATTAGAAAAACAGGTAAGCTTTAACTCTGTATATATATCCTCAGTCTCCAGTGCAGTCATGCTGCCTATTGCTATGGGATGGGGCAAACCATGGGCTTTTGCCTCTATGCCACTACTCAGTGGTTTATGCAGCACTGGAAGTCTGCCGGCACATGCAAGTAAAGCCTTTGCTTTGTCTTCTGTTGGAGCCAGGCTTTCTGTTGCCATGGGGTGGTGGTGGAAAATGAGGCTCTCTCAATTCTCTCCCACTATCTTACCTTACAGCATGTGCAAGCTTAGCCTTTGTCCCTGCTTAGCAGCCTGCAGATACAACCACAAAGAATGAAATAGCCCACACAAACAAGGGCCTTGCTTATATAGAATCCGAAAGCCCTCCTAAAGCCTCTGAGATGGAACAAATATTGGTTGAAAGTGGAACTATGTGCACAGAAACACCGACTGGCATGATCTTGTATGGTGGAAACATTGGTTAATGGTTCTGGGTAGATATCCCTATCAGGCACATACCTGCTGTGTCATTGTTTACTCTGCCACCCTTTGTTCTTCCAGGGAAAATGATACCAAATGGCTTGGTATCAGAAAAACAGGTTTTCTGAATGCTGGAAATAATTCTGTTCAGGAATGGTGCATTGACAATATTTACAAATAAGTATTGTTAGGATCAGATTTTTCCGACTGTATATCCCATAATGTTCCAACTATATATTCCATAATGTAATTATATTTTTGATTAATCCGCTTCCTGAAACAAGGCTTCTAAATTCAAATTCATGGTTCACTTGTGTCAGTCTATTTAGTAAGCAGGGATGTTCAAGCCTATACTTGTAGCAGAAATGAGGTGGGGAAAAAAAGAATTTCTGTAGCAATTTCCATCTTCTATCCAATTGAATCACTTCACCAGGCTTTTTCTATACTTTATGCAATGTCAATCCTTCTGCTTTTGAAGTATTTCTATATATGTTTTAATTTGACCTCAGATCTGAATTTCCTCATTATTATAGCAACTGAACTTGTTGCACTTACCTTAACAGTCGTCAGCACTATTTCCAAAAGCGTGGGAAAAGAATGCTCGTTACTTTGGATGTGAATTCAGAAATAGGCATGCTTCCATGTATCTCTTTTCTTCCAGCACTGGGTTGCAATTTCACATGAAGCTTTTCAATTTTGCTCTCATCTGTGTTGTACTTGACATTTTCTGTGCTCAGAACAATTTCTATCTTTTTAGCAAAATGGGTACAATATTCATTTTTTTAAAACTATGGATCATATTCATTAATCAGGTAAAAGAACACTCACTGTATAATGATCATATCAGAATTCTGAAGAAAGATACTACAAAATTAATAGCACAAACAATGTAAAGGATGGAAATAACCTTAGAAAGTTTGCAATGGAGGGATGGAAGTAGAGGGCTTGGAAATTTGCTTAGTTGAAAAAACAAAATCAATTACTTTTCTGTCTGTCTAAGAGATTTATGGTACCATTCTGCAGGACCCGAGTCTCTGGTAAGGAGCCAATAGTTCAGGCATCATTGTTCTCTGGAAGCTTTCATTTTGTTGACCTTTCTCTTCTTCCAACTTGATGCTGAGACCAACTTCTTTGCCAGTCTTATGACATCCAGAAAGTCCAGGATTTGGGGCCATCTAAAGTACAAGACTGAGAGCCAGCAGAGAAGGGGTAGCTCTTTCAGAGCTCTCTCAGCCTCACCCACCTCACAGGGGGATTATTGTGGGGATAATAATAACATACTTTGTAAACTGCTCTGAGTGGGCGTTACATTGTCCTGAATGGCAGTATATAGATCAAATGTTATTACTATTACTATCATCATTATTATTAATTAATCAAGCGTACTCCAGTACAAAAGATCTGGCAGCCTCAAGCCACTAAGAAATTCATAGTCCAGAGTGATCTAATTTGGATTATGAAATTTCCTGCCACAAATCCTAGCTGCGTGAGGAGGTAATTGGATCTGGGAGAACCAGGTTCAAATATCTGGTATGACATGGAAACATGCTGGGTGACCTTGGGCCAGTAACACTCAGCCTAACCTACCTCACAGGGTTGTTGTTTGGCTAAAATGGACTAGAGGAGCATGATGTAAGCCACCTTGGGCCCCCATTAGGGAGAACAGTGGGATGTGTATAAATAAGTAAATAATTAGGGGCCTGATTACATGTTACAAAGTTCTACTTTATCCTCATAACTGTGATTGCTCCATCATGTCTCCTGTATTTACAATTCCTAGCAGAGGTGAGGGGATCTCTACTGTAGAGACCCCCTCACCTCTGCAGGAGTATACCATATACCCTGCAGCTGTGGACAAGTTTACATCGGGACCACAAAGCGTAGCATCCAGACAAGAATAAAAGAACATGAAAGACACTTCAGACTTGGACAACCTGAAAAATCAGCAGTGGCTGAACATTGCCTAACTCAAACAGGGCACAGTATCTTATTCCAGGACACCAAAATACTGGACAACACTTCCAACTACTTTGTCAGACTGCACAGGGAAGCCATTGAAATTCACAAGCATAAGCAAAACTTCAACAGGAAAGAAGAAACCTTAAGAATGAACAGAGCATGGTTTCCAGTTCTGAAAAACACCAGGCTAACAAAACACTCTATACCCGACAATAGCCCTACAGAGAAGATTAGCACATCAAGCACCAATCCATATGCAAAAGAACCTCCTCAGGATACAGTGAAGCCTCCCGCCATTAGCATTCCACACCCTGGGAAACTCTTACAGGATGACTCAGCCCAACCCCAACCCTCCTGAGTAGATATAAATGACCTGCCAACATCTTTTCCACACTGTGACACTGAGAGATCTCTGTCTTTTGGTGCTACACCTCTGAAGATGCTAGCCACAGCTGCTGGTGAAACGTCAGGAACTACAATGCCAAGACCACAGCAATACAGCCTGGAAAACCCACAACAACCATCGTTCTCCGGCCGTGAAAGCCTTCAACAATACATCGTTGTTAATTGTATTTGCAGTAAAGATATTCTCATGAGCTGAAATCACTGCCTGGCTGAAATCACCATGGGCCGAAATCACAAATTCAATAGGGACCAAGGTCGAGACAGCTGTATTTGTAGTTCAAGCTAATACCAGTTCCAAGACAACAGCTTCAGCACAGAGGAGAGGACTGGGTAAAGCTGGCAGAGCCAAAGTGTTGGGCAACGTTCAACAGGCCCAGAGAATAAGGCAGGGCCAAGGTGTGGTACTAAGGTTGTGAATTACATTCAACCTATGTTAAATAGATAAAACCTGCTATCACAACCTTACATTCAACCTTTGTTAAACAGATAAAACCTGCCATCACAAAAAGGAAGCTTATATTAAATCAGGGAAGGTTTTTGTTAAAAAAAAAACTCAATCATGTCTGAAAGGGGTGAAACAACAGAGGGCTAGTGAGAGTGCTTAGGGTCCACAAGAGCTGTACTTTTCAAAAGGCAAAGTAGATTAGGACACTAGGCTGCTGCTCATTTCCCACAAGGTCATGAGATCCTGACTGACTTGAGACCAGTATTCCTGGCACATTTTTGAAAATGGCAAAACTTAACTTGACAGGAGGGGTGAGTTATTTTCCCATTTTTGCTGCTTTATGTGCACAAATACTCCATGTGGAGCAGCAAAAACAGGAAAATCCCCCCTCCCAAAGCAGCTTGGAAAGAAGGCAGGAGCCCATCCTCCCCCCATGGTGACATTATGAACCCACTTAGGCTCTCTTTTTTAAAGACGCCATTCCCTGCAGCTGCTGTGAGGTAAGTTGGGCGCAGGGAACCACCTCACTTCTATCTTCTTGATTAGTATACATCACACAGTGTAGGGGGCATTTAGAGTATATGTATCTCACTGCTGATATTGTAGTGTTGAGTTGTATTTTGCTATATGCTTGGTATTATTATGGCAGCTTGATTTTTTAATAATATAAGACAATAAGATCAGAGATAAAACTCACAAAAATATCCAACTGAAAGTTATATAAGCAAGAGTGTCATCCTGGAATACTGAAAAGCATAATAAACATGGACTATTCTACAATTGATTTGGTACTTCAGTAAACACATTCTTGGATCTCACATAAGACGCTAATTGTATCATTAACGCAATCTTTGAAAACCAATACTAGTCAACAATAGAAGGCAGTTCTAGATGGCTGCTGTACAAAATTTAGATGCTGTAAGTAAATGACAATCTCCCTCCACACATCAGATTCCAGAACTCATCAATTCAACTCAGTGTCATCTTGGAGTCAAAGCAACAGGTAACTCATTATGCCATGTATTAATCCCACAATTGTGTGTCAAAATGTTTGAATTTAAGAGCAAATCCACAGAATATGTATAATAAGCTTAACACAGATTTTTTTACAGACGATATGATGTAAAATATCATTGATATTGATTGCACTTTCACAAAGTTTTCTCTGAGATCCGTGGAAAAATGACTTTTGGAAAAATCTTAGCCTAGTTCTAATTCCACTCTTCTAAAATGACTTTATTATAGTTTCTTTCCTAGTCAGATAGGAAGCTGTGGGAACAACAATCCCATGATAGGCTAGTTAGTATCTGATGAAAAGAAATTATGTAACAATTAGTTCTCTACAGTGTTTTTTAATTTCATCAAAAGCCCTGTAGATGGGAAAGGCAATAGGCAACGAGTAGCAAGTCCAGTGTTTTAAAAATGGTCTAAGTCCTGAGCTGTAGCGCCACCTGCTGCATGTCAGGGCCAAACTTCCATGTGTTTTGCATTCTAGACAGTGAGAGCGCTCATAAGGATTTTCAGCACAGCAGCAGCTTATTTTATATGATTTTTTTAAAAATTAATTTTTGTTGCAAAGCTTAATACATGAAACATAGAAATGGATTAATAACATTCAAATTAACTAGGTACAGAAGTTTTAACAACAGTTTTATAAACAATGTTATCTTTTTTCAAATTGGAGTAACTTCAGAAATGTAATAATAAAAGTATATATATATATATATATATATATATATATATATATATATATATATATATATATATATATATATATATATATATATATATATATTTACTTAACTTTACCTACTATACAGCATTCTGTCAAAGAAAGGTAAGTAATGTATAATAATCTTTAGTCTGGAAATTGCTTATAATTGGATCATCTTTTGTCAAGTATTCTAAAACAGAAAACCATTGTTCTGAGACGTTTGATTTATAATTTGGTAGCTCTGGTTGTTTTATTAGATCAGAAAGTTTTGCCTTATGAATTAGCCAGTTTGAGATTGTTGGATTCTTCTTTCCAGATCGATTTGAATGTAGATTTCGCTGCTGCAATCAGGTTTGCTATCAGATTTTTCCGTATGTTTGGGATTGATTCGTCCTGCCTGTCATTTAAGACAATGGTTTCCGGTGTCAGAGGAACTTGATAATTAGTCAAAGTCTTAATATCATGCACAGAAATACCAGGTTTTGTTTCCTGAGCAAGATTCCAGAACCATGGATACTTTTCCAAAATAAGAATTCCTGTTTAGAAGTTTGTAACATTCTAAAAGGACTGTCTTTAAATCAAACAAAATAAAACTCCATTCGTTTGCTGCAAGATTTGACTCCTGTAGTACCTTGAAGACCAATAAGATTTTCAGGGTATACACTTTCTAGAGCCAAAGCTCCCTTTGTGAGTCTTTATATCCCCCCAAAAGGGATGTTGTAAGGAAGGGGGTTAGGGTGCAAAGGTAAAATGTAGCTTGATTAGGTGGGAGGGGTGTGACAAAGAAGGGCATCAGGATGCAAAGATATGATGGGATAATGCAGCCTGATTAGAGCAGAAATTGGCACCTGTACGGCAATAAGAATCATATGTCTCTATAGACACCCCTCCCACCTAAGCAAGCTGCACTGTGAAAATCTTGTTGGCCTTCAAGGTGCTACTGAACTCAAATCTTACTGTTCTACTTCAGATCAACAAGGCTCTCCACTGAAAACTATTTGTTTACTGTTATTTAACATGGCCAGGAGGGGTAAGTTTTTCAAAACTAAATATGATGAAAAAGTTTTGTCCAGTTGTTGCTGTTTGGCTTGTGGTATTTGAATATTCTGAACTCTGATCTTCCATAGTGATTTGTATTCATATTATTTGAACATCAACTCACCCCCACAGAAACAACTCCCATTAATTAAAAATGTTCACAGATGACTGTGGAAGATCAGAGTTTTGAATACTAGAATATTTGTAAGCTGCAGTACTGCAGCCCAAGCTCTGCTCACGATCTGAGTTTGATCCTGGCAGAAGCCGGGTTCAGGAAGCCAGCTCAAGGTTGACTCAGCCTTCCATCCTTCCGAGGTTGGTAAAATGAATACCCAGTTTCCTGAGGGTAAAGTGTAGATGACTGGGGAAGGCAATGGCAAACCACCCCATAACAAAAGTCTGCCAAGAAAACGTCATAATGTGACATCCCCCCATGGGTCAGTAATGACTCAGTGCTTGCACAGGGGACTACCTTTACCTTTACCTATACATATCCAAACAATGTTTCAAATATCTGGAAGCTGCCTTTGCACACTGCTCTCACCTTTGCTATAAAGTCAAGCATACAGGAACCCTTATGGAAGAACTAACTTCCACTGAAATCACAGAATTTCTCCGAGCAAAATTAAACTAAACATTGCATTTTGCTAACACAAGCAAGCACTTCCCCACCCCCTCCACTGATACAGAGGAGTCTCATACAGAAAATTTCAGAAACATTTTTCTGAAACTTCAGAAACCTCAGAAACATTTTTTGGAAACATTTTCAGAAAGATCAACATTATGCAGTGAAAAGCATATCTAATACTTTTAGACATCTAATTACTTTTAGAAAGAAGGATATCTGGAAATATGAGGTATTTTATCCCATACTGGTTTTATACTTAGGGTTATGAAACACATATGAAATATAGTCATGGTTTTATAACTTTAAATAATATAAAGTGCAAAAGAGTGAGAAGTTCCATCAACAAGACTCTTCCTGGAAGATGTAGAAAAGTCTTGTAGATGATATTGGGCCATTTTCAAAAAGACTCCAAGTTAGTTTTTCACTCCAGATCTGTTTCATACAGGTTTATCCCCTACAAGCTTACTGCACAACATTTCTGCTTTCACAATAGGGGCCTTTCTCCAAAGTAGATGAATTTCTTTCTGCTCCTTTGTCTTTTTGGTTGGTGGTGGGAAGTGCCGTCGAGTCATAACTGACTTATGGAGACCCCTGCTGGGGTTTTCAAGGCATGTCTTTTTAGACTTCTAAAAAGAAATCATGTTGTAAGCATATACACACACATAAACACACATATACTCTTTCAATAATATTAATCTGTGCACTACTGCTATGAGAGAACAAGAATTTATTCAGAAGCAAGAGAGTAAATAATATGCATGCTGGTGTCACTTCTTTCACAAACTTAACCTAAAGAGAAGACAGTGCAGAGCAAGAAGAGCTTAGTTTTTAACCCTTTCCCCTCACACTGTTTTTATGCAGAATATTGCCACTCCCAAGCTATTTACAAGCCCATAGTTTTTCACCAGCAGGGCCAAAAGCAGCTTGGGACAGTAATTTGTGATGAGAAAAAAGGATGGTCGGAAAAGGTTAAATAGCTTTTGTTACATTGTGCTGATTTTCCTCTTAGAATCATAGCTCCAGCAGCTGCCCTACATAAAGTCAGTAAAAAGGATCACATAACAACATGCAACATGCAGTTTCTCCCTTCAGCATATTTGCATGTTATAAACATGCTTCATTTGTGTGTCCTCTAGAAACTTTGGGAAACCAAGCAAATATCTGGAGTTAATATTTACCTATTCTGTCCACTGATTTTGTTAGTGTTTCATTTGCGATTTGAGAGTTACACCAATGTTCACTTTGTAGAAGCTCACTGATATCTTTGTATCGTTTGTGTAAAGACTCTTCAATCATTTCCAAAGTCGTTTTCACTTCCAACAAAAGTTTCTTTTGTGGAGAGCAATCATGGCCCCCATCTACTTCCAGCTGAAAACATATTAAACCAGACTTGCGTCAGATTGGACAATTCCAGGATCTAGCACAATATGTATTTGTGTTTACATTAGGAAGATGGGACAAAACTTTGCGCTTGCAGTATACAATAGCAAGGTTTAGATTAACAAGTAATAATTCACACATTGTTGACATTATAACAATCTACAATATTGTTTTCTTTGGTTGCAAGATTGTTCCAGATTATCAATGTATTGTGAAATAAATGAGGAAGTACCATTCATTTATGGTGCAGAATCTAGAGGTCTTTCCCATAAGAATGGCTTCTCTTTTGGACATACTGTATTCTTCCAGCATTTAAACTATATGATTTGGACTTGGATTTAAAGAACCATGAGAAGAAATGAATTAGTTCCTAGCACTGTGCTCGAATGGAGACCAGGGTTGCAGAAGCAGGCAATGGCAAACTACCTCTGATAATCTCTTGCCATGAACACCCCACCAGGGGTTGCCATATGTCAGCTATGACTTAATGGCAATCACCACCACCACTGTGCTATAACCCCTGGTGCAAAAGTTACGGTGCACTAGAATTTCTCATGCTTCTACTTGTTCAAGAAATCTCCAAAGCTCTTATGCATGTAGAAGAATATTTTTGTATTTATTATCACTTCTTGTATCCAGTAGTGTTCAAGTTCTAAAACCACCTTTCTGTGAGTAGAAGACTGTTTTTGTGTGAAGGGCACATTTGGATCCAAGCCATAGCTGACGGGGGAATACGTTTCTCAGTAAGCGGAACCAATGTTATTTGCAGGCTGAAATGGGGTTGCATGAATGTCAGAAGCACTTTCTGGTTAGCATCCCTGACATTGTTGGTTATGAAGGACAGCTCTCCATCTTCATGGCCAAGCTGTGTTGTGATCTTAACACAAGTATTTAGCTTGCAAACAAAGGATTCCTATGAGAGATGAACTTCATATGCGTAAAGGCATAAGCTTTTTTTTGGAAAAGCCTGTTTTGACCCTGCCACTGATTCTCAGTTTATACCCTTATTTATTTTATTTGTACTTGCAGCACATGCTCTCAATGCAGTCCAGGATAGGGGTGTGTGATCCAGCTTTCATATACCCGTTAATTGGCCAGATTTATGCTGATCTAGTAAAATATGGCTATGCTGGTTTAAAATAGAGGATCCCAGATCAGATTTAGGAAGAGTGAGCAGACCATCTAGCCTCTACCATTTAATAATTGCTTATGATTTAAAAATCATAAGCCACTGAATCTAATGCACTCCATGCCGCACTAGCCAAACTGCCCAGAAGGCAGAACGTTACCAGCTCCTGCTCGGAAGACTGAAACACACTTACCATGCAGATGGAATGCCGAGTGATTAGACACTATTGTCTCCTGCCACCCATGCTTTGGAGCATAGCTCTTTGACAAGAAAGGTGCTCATGAGTCACCTCTCCCTGAACATTCTAATCTCCCCCTTTCCCATTGATTAGACCCTGCTCTGCAATCTAGGACCATCAATCAGCTCTGATAAGTTTAAAACTCTTTCTTGGAACATTTAATCAAAACTCTAAATTCATCAACCGGCTCTGGGAACATTTAATTAACTACAGTTTCTTTGTAAGACACCAGGAGCAACCAATCACACCTGGCAGCACCAATCAAGGTACTCACACCTTTTGTCTGTCCCAGGAGACAACCATTAAGATTTTTGTCTTACCAGCTGAAGTCACTCTCCAGCCTCAGGGTCCATTTAGCCCGATAAGAATCCTGGCTCTGCCACAGCCAGATTGAGCATTGTGGTGGGCACCTACTTGAATCTTAGCTCTGCTTCCTTAGATTTCTCTGAGCCTTCCTCCCTGGCTACAGACACTGGACATTCAAAGCCCTCTTCCTCCACGGACTACTCTGCTCCTTAGATTGGTAACTATCTCCCAAACCCCACACTCTATTCCAACCTCTGGCTAATTTCCTAGGACCCTTGTGTGCTTGTGCAAACAGTTTATTTGCATCTTGTGTGCGTGTGAGTTTCCCCCTTTAAATAAAAACTGCTCCTTATTTTGAAGAACACCCGTCTCATCAGTTTCCTTGAGAAGGGAACCCCATAAAAATTGGTGGAGTATCTCGCTTGTTACCCACCTTGCATAGCCTTCTCTTTGCTGCTAATTCCCCCAATTCTAGTAACAGAAGCTGGATACTGATGGCCCAGATTAAACAGGGTTTATTCAGTTTAATCTGGCAAATGCTGCAGGCTGGCTTCTCTAAGCTTTTTTTCTTTCCAGGAATGGGTGGGGGAGGCAGGACCATCTCCCTCAGCCTGTGTTCTCATATCTCTCCATGCTCCCCATTGGTTCCTCTCCCAGCCTCTCTCTGCCTGATGCCCCCCACCAGTCCCCCACCAGCCTTGCACTGCTCTCCTGCCACAGAGCTTGCCTCATACTTCAAGCCACTTCATACTGCTGCCCTCTCACTCTCTGCTGCTCTACCTCTGCTTTTCTCCACTAGGGCTGTGAATTCCAACACCGCCTCCACCCCCAAGCTCCAAAAGAGCCCTTCAAGCTCTGCCGGCCACCTTTTAAACTCTGCAGCTTCTCAGGCTAGCCTCATCCCCCCACCCCCGCTTCTGGTTTGACATTGGGGCTTTCTGGTTTGACATTGGTTCCCTTGCTATAGTTTGGGTCTGCTGGGCTTTGTTGTTTCAGCTTGCATTGGAAGTGGGACTTGCAGTGGGACTGGCTATTGGCCAGGGGTTTACTTTGCTTAAGGTTTCTTTTTACCTGGAAGGCCTTGGAAATATTTCCCTATAGGAAACAATGGAGAATGGCTGAGGGCACCATGTTCAGGAGACCAAAGAATTGGGGTTACCCTTGTTTAAGCTGAGGGCGCCTTGTTCAAGAAACCAAAGAATTGTACCCTGGGGTCCAATTTTCCAGAAACTTGGAGGATTTTTAGTGGACAGGTAGGTTCCCTGCACATTTAGTAGAGTTTGCTTGAAAAATGCCCACCCAGCTCCCCAGATATTTTTCACCATAGGGGATAATGGCTGGATAATTTTGGTTACCAAACCAGTTTAGAGAATCCAACCAAATTTTTATGGTATCCTTGATACCCAGATCTGGATCAAGCCAATTTTTTTTTTTTTGGTTGCAGACTCCTAGTCCAGGATGTAGTAGCAGCAATAAGCTTCATGTGATACCTGGGTGAAACCTTTTCTCTTTGTCATGCATCTGAAGTAACACAGACCAGGCTACCATTCAGACTATCCTGGGCAAAAAAGATCCTGACACAGCGATACATGCATGCACCGTTGTGTGTTGAACACTGCAATGTGCTCTACTTGAAGTGTCTGAAAGCTACAATTGGTACAGAATGTTCCAACTACAATGCTGACTGGAATGGTCACAGAGACGAGATCACCAGTCCTGTTCAATATGTACTGGGTCTCAGTTTGCTTCTGGTACTGGTATTGACCTTTAAAGCCCTATATGGCTTGGGACCAGCACACATTAATGACCACGTACTTCCATATGAACCTACCCCATATGAATCACTCCCATATGAATGAACATCTTTGGAGGTCCTGCTTTGGGTGCCTCTGCCCTCTGAGGTTAGACAGGTGGCAACCTGAGAACTGTTCTTCTCAGTCATGGCACCAAAATTATGGAATTCCCTGCCTAGAGAGACTTGTCTATCTCTGCCTTGTATCATTTTTGCCCACTAGCTTTAATGTTTTGACTGTAAGCTGCCTTGGGGACCCTGAACTGTGTGGAAAAGCAGCAAAAACATGCTTTATATAAAGAAATATTCTCATTCATACAATTTTCTATCCCTTGAGAAAAACAGTTAAGATGGTTCTAATATGGCAACCACACCCACAGGCCTCTACACAGAGTGCCCAGGCTAAATGTTACCTAAATGAAAAATGTAACATTACTTGTAACATTACATGTAACATTACATGTAAATGTAACATTACATGTAACAAACAGAGGAATACAAAAAGAAGATTAAGGAACTCCTGGACCCCTCCACCTACAAAAAACTAAAACGAGATCCCACCTGCAAAATCACCAGGCTAACAAATGCACTGATCAAGAATTCCTCACTACATCCCGACACGCACAGAAAACTATGCAAGACTGAAGCACAGCCACCTAGACTATATGGACTCCCTAAAATACATAAGAATTCAGTCCCACTCCGACCCATTGTGAGTGCCATTGGTTCACTGACATATGAATTAGCTAGACATCTGGCCGATCTCCTGCAGGACCACATCGGGAAAACCTCGTCTTACATCAAAGATTCAGCAGATTTCATCAACAAAATTAGTTCTCTGAAACTCAAACCACAAGACATACTTGTCAGTTTTGATGTTGTATCCCTGTTTACCAAGGTTCCAGTAAAAGACACTATTGCACTTCTTAAGCAGATTTTCCCAGAGGATGTAACAGCCTTATTCCATCATTGCCTGACAACCAGTTACTTCCAAAGGGATAACGAATTCTATGAACAGATGGATGGGGTGGCCATGGGGAGCCCTCTCAGCCCAGTTATAGCAAACTTCTACATGGAACATTTTGAAAAAACAGCTCTAGAATCAGCACCCCACAAACCTAGTGTATGGTTCCGGTTTGTGGATGATACATTTATCATTTGGAGCCATGGGGAGGAAGAATTGATGGGGTTTTTGAATCATCTCAACAACATCCACCTGAACATACAATTCACAATGGAGAAAGAAATCGAGGGAAAACTCCCATTTCTGGATACCTTGGTCATCCGCAAAGCAAACTTTCAGTTAGGTCACAAGGTCGACAGGAAACCAACTCACACTGATCGGTACTTACACAAAAACTCCAATCACCACCCCCGACAGAAAAGAGGCATAAGGAAAACATTAGTGGATCGTGCAAGATGGATATGTGAGCCGCACTTTCTCAATGAGGAAATTAATCATCTAAACCACACACTTCAGGCAAATGGCTACTCCAGAAATGAAATCCGAAGAGCAATCAAACCCAGGATGAATCAAACAACCAAGGAAAAACAGTCTCCTACAGGAAAAGTGTTTTTGCCATATATCAAAGGAATTACTGATCAGATGGGAAAGCTTATGAAAAAGCATAACCTTCAAGCAGTATTCAGACACACCCGAAAAATACAACAGATGCTACGATCAGCAAAAGACAGTAGAGACCCCCTCACCTCTGCAGGAGTATACCGTATACCCTGCAGCTGTGGACAAGTTTACATCGGGACCACAAAGCGTAGCATCCAGACAAGAATAAAAGAACATGAAAGACACTGCAGACTTGGACAACCTGAAAAATCAGCAGTGGCTGAACATAGCCTAACTCAAACAGGGCACAGTATCTTATTCCAGGACACCAAAATACTGGACAACACTTCCAACTACTTTGTCAGACTGCACAGGGAAGCCATTGAAATTCACAAGCATAAGCAAAACTTCAACAGGAAAGAAGAAACCTTAAGAATGAACAGAGCATGGTTTCCAGTTCTGAAAAACACCAGGCTAACAAAACACTCTATACTCGACAATAGCCCTGCAGAGAAGATTAGCACATCAAGCACCAATCCATATGCAAAAGAACCTCCTCAGGATACAGTGAAGCCTCCCGCCATTAGCATTCCACACCCTGGGAAACTCTTACAGGATGACTCAGCTCAACCCCACCCCTCCTGAGTAGATAGAAATGACCTGCCAACATCTTTTCCACACTGTGACACTGAGAGATCTCTGTCTTTTGGTGCTACACCTCTGAAGATGCCAGCCACAGCTGCTGGTGAAACGTCAGGAACTACAATGCCAAGACCACGGCAATACAGCCCGGAAAACCCACAACAACCAACTAACATTACTTTGATGTTACTGCAACTAAATGAAGCTTAATGTGGCCTAGAAAACAGCTGGAGCAGGCCAGAGTCTTTAGCTTTTGCTCTTGCGACCAATCAGCTTGAGTTCCCACACAAACTCGATGCAGATTATGCACCCACTACTGCACATCGTCCAGCTGTTTTTTAAGGAGAGTACAGTAGCAACCCAGCAATATGCATAATTGAATGCAGTGCTGTTGCAAATGAAAGGTGAATGGAAGGCTCACATCAAAAGATTTAGCATTCTGATCAGGTTTTGTAGTCCCTGACTTCTGTACTGTAAGATTAGACTTCTTGTTGCTTCGATCCACACATGTAGCTATATTTTGTGTTATCTGAAACAAATTTGATCTGGGGTATGTTTCAGTTGAATCATACAACTTTTACCACCCACACTGTATTCATTATTCAATTACAACTGTTAGCAACCCAGGATGGAATTTGGAATCTAGGCTGACGCTATGCAGACCTTTAGCTTTGCGTTCCCCTGCCCCTGGCTTTTTAAAAACCTCCGTAGATCATCATGTAATTGTCCATCTTCTGCATCACAGCGTGCTTTCTCAAACCCACATTGGTATAGTCTTTCTAAAAAGATCATACTCAAAGCAGGTTTAGTCACAATGTGGGTGGGCAATGTGGATTTTCAGATCACCTTACCCCACACACCCCATTACTGTATTCCTCACGCCTGCCATTTCCTCCCCCTGCCCCTGGTGGGCTTTTTGTCAGCGTTTTCTTCCAGCAGCAAGTATATTATTGTAGTTTCATAACAATGTAGTAATATATCTACTAGGGATTTTTTAAAGCCATCAAAAACATTCTGGTGGCAAGAACGGGGGGAGAACTGGCCGGCATGAGGTGATACCATGGAGGTCCTCGTGTGGACCTTCTGTAGCCTCTGCAAATGTTTCTGCATTGGTAGCGTCCATGAGAGCACAACGTGGAAACAAGCCTCGTGGTTTGATAAAGCCTGTTTTGCATGTCTGCCCTTTATTTTGGTCAGTGCAATACTAGAACTGATTGAACAGCATCCTGGAGCAGAAAGGCACTGCCAGTAAATCTTTCAGATCAGTGCCTTAAACAGGAATGAGAATACTGGTGTGAGTGTACGTGTGAGTGCGTGCGCAGAACATGCAGTGGTTAGAGGTCAGTACAGGATCTAGTAAATTTCTCTTAAATACATTGACTATTTTCAAGCATATTATCTCATATGAAATACAAAAGTTTACCTTGTCTGATATAACTAATGCTTTTTGTTGATCACAGGGTAAGTCCATCTGAAAGTTTAAAATTTTCTGCACCTTTTCTAGATTCAACCTAGTCTTCTGAAGCTCTTCAACAGCTGAATTGAAAGAGAAAAAAGTGGCCCAAATTAGTAGAATTCAGTAATTCTTGAAAAAGAGACTTGCGAGTTCACATTCAAGCCATTCCCAAGAGTTGAACTTTTACTTGCATGTGGAATGTATGTGTACAGGTCTTCTATTTCTTTTTCTTTAGCCACAGCCTTACACCTACACAATACCTATAGTCTTCCAAATGGGATATGCTAACAGTGCATTTCTACAGAAGAGTTAAAATGCTCAGGGAGCTGACCAGCTGCTATGCTAGTGTAGCGCAGAGATATGCCGCATAGTGCTGTATTGTGACTGTGCTGCAGTGGGGCACCAGTGCAGCAACGCCATGGACCTCAGTCAGAGTGCAATCCATTGCACTGGCAGGGGAAAGGTCAAGTTCAGAGAATGGCAGAAGTTAGTTGCCTTTCTAAGCTACCCCAGCCTGGGAATGCTCCCCACCCTGGAACTGGTGCAAAAAGCTCCGTGTGGCCCACAGGCACACATGCAATGGAAAAGGCAAAATATGCCTCCCTGACACAGTCTTGCCCACAAGCCCTGGTATAGCACAGGATCCCAACTACAACCACAGCAAATCATACCTCTCCTCAGTGGTGGCTAAGCTCACACCATGTACCCCGTCCCCCTCTCCCTCCTCTGAACTACAGAAACCTGAGCCAGGATGCCCCATAGCTCAGACGATAAGGCACATAGCATGGGACACTGTCCCTGTTGTCTCTTACATGCACTCTTAGAGGACTTTGTGTTTTGCTCTGGTTTTATTTTTTTATAGTTCATCCACACAAACCCACAACCACACCTCCCAGTTCAGAGCACTGACCCCAGCCATCCAGAAGCCAGGCAGGCAGAATGCAGTTTGAGTTATTTATGAGACTAAAAGCTACCCCTTTGTCAAAGGCTGGGCTTTTCAGTCTGGGGTGTACCCATGCAGAAGACATTAATTCCAGACTTCAGATTAATAAAAGATAAGTTTATTAATTAAGGAGTGTCTCCACAAAACATGAAGCACTCTATTCAGGCAACAAGCATTAAAACAAGAAATCCTTACTGTTGCTAAGTACTAAAATCTGTCTATCTAAAACTTAAGAGCTAGCTACCTAAGCATCTCTAAGTGGTTTCCATTGTTGCATATCTAACCCATCCATCACAAAGTGAGCCATCTTTCTTACACTTGTTTGATTCAGCATAAGGATGTGCTAAGGATAATAAAATAACATGCAGCTTACAGCTTCCATCTCTCTGATTGAGTGAGTGAACTGAGAAGGCCTTAGTGAATTACCCAGAAACATAGGAATCAATCAGGATTGAGCCATTAATTTGTGTTACAGCAGTGTAACTAGGGAGTTAAGCATAGAGTTCTCTTGAGAACAGTTTATTCAAGGTTGAATCTATAGGGAACTTAGAAACTGCTCCGCAAGTGTTCCTAATCAACTCTGGCAAACGCACTCCTGTTAGGCCACAAACTTTACAACCTGAACAGTCATTTTCTCTAAAGACCTAGTCTCAGCAGCTTCCATATATTACCTTACCCACTGAGGCTCATGAATTGTAGAGTATAGATCAATATATTCAACAGCTTGGGAATTAAATAAACAGTTCAAAAGCAGAAATCTGATACAGAGCTGAAACAATGTTGAAACATAAGCAATTTGATATAACATAATAAGTAACAACAGTAATAGACAGTGCACAACAGTATAGTCTACAACTACAGTATAGCCTTTAACGAAGCATCTCTGAACCATTGCCTTACAGGTCAGCCCTCTTACTTGTACAAGAAAGCACTTACAAATAATTCAGTTTTGTAGAGTTAGCGGAAAGCCAGGAGAGTGGGCACTTTCTTGACCTCTTCAGGCAGGCCGTTCCATAAGAAGAGGGCCACTATGGAGAATGTGAGTGTACGGGCAGAGGGGAAATTCACAGATAGGGCACTTAGCACTACAAAGCTTGCAACCCAAGGGAGAGAGCAAATTTCTATGTGAGTAACACGTCTCATCTCAAAACCCACACATGCACCCCATTTTCATAGACTGCGGAACAACCACATAATGGCCGTTTCCACACACGTTAAATAATCCACTTTCAATACGTTTTAGTGCGCATTTGTAACTGATTTTCCATGTGTGGAACAAAAAATCCACTTCTAAAGGATAACTAAAGTGCATTGAAAGTGCATTATTCAATGTGTGTGGAAACGGCCAATGAGAGGTGAGCAGAGACAAGATCTAGCATGTTCAGCCTAGGTGTCTGTGCCCACCCCCCTTCCACATACTCTGATAGAGCAGACTCCTATAGCTGAGGCAGGTGGTGTGTGTGCAAGGGGGCCACCCGAGAGCTGCATCCAGCAATAGGCCCTATGTCATGTGATGGGACATACTTCCAGGAAAGTTTGCCTAAGGGTGGTGGGGTGGCAGAGATGCAGTTAGCATGGTCCCTTGCTAGTGCCCCTCCCCCAAAATGTGGAATGAGACACCACTGAAATTTGGGTGGGGGTGACTGGCTGCTGCCCCACCATGCTCGAGGGAACTGCTGATTAATCCACTATGGCACCTATTGCCCAGTAGGATTGGAGCTTTATGCAGCAGCAGACAGAGTACACTTGAGATGTAACTCACAGAGTGTTGTTTGGATACAGCTCAGGAGGGGTCATCCAGACAAAGGACCTACTGGGGCCGCGCTAGACCCATTTGTCACCTCTGTGCTGTTTATCGCCATTGCTTATTTCTTTGTTTGGTATCTGTGCAGGCAGTGATTCATCAAGGAAGAGTCTTGTGGGGGGGGACATTCATGATGAGGATGAGCTGGCTGTGGTGGCCAGTGTAGATTATGCCACTCTGCCATGGGGCTGCCATCTCACTGGTTCTAGTCCAACTCCTGAGACATCCCAACTCAGGCAGCCATCCATCCAGCAACTCCACCCTGCTCACAGGCCAGGAGGGCTCACCCCATCTCCTCATGGCTTCCTGGTACAGCCTACCAAGGCATAGGGGCAGTACTGGATACCCCATTACTATTTCCCTGCGGTTGTTCAATAGAGTGATCTCTCACAACTGAGGAGGTAAACTCAGACTCAGGGAAGCTCATGCTCTGAGTGATGTTGTAAGTCTTCATGGGATCAGCGGACCCCACATAAGTCCTGTGGTGCCTTAAAGACTGGTGACATGTAGCTCACAATGAACTTTCATGTGTTGCAGTGCTCATCTTTGACTGACATCTGTGGTCCTCTCACCCCCTTCTCCCTCACACACTCTGTTGTTTGCTGTGTGCAGCTTGTTTGGGAAACAGGTTGGGGGTGGTCTGATGGGAGATGTGTCTGCTCTAGCAAGGGTGATGCAGGTCCCTGAGTCTCACACCACCCCCAGCACTGTTAGCATGTGGTAAGGTTGGCAGTTTAGGTGCGGGGGGGGTGTCAGGTTATACAAGGCACAAGGATGCAATGCAGAGGGATTGTGAAGGGGTGTCTCAACTAGACATGGGCACAAACAGCATGACAACTGGAAAAAAAACACAAACAGCCCGTTCGTCTGTTCGTGAACAAGCTGTTCGTGTGGCTCCATTCTAAATGAACAAGTGGTTGTTGCAAGCCTCATTCGTTGTCTTCGTCAGCCATTTGTTAAGCCAGACAGTCTGGGGCCTTTCAATCAATTCCCTTGGCAACGGCAGGGACTGAACTCTGTCTGAACTCCTTCTGGCTTTCCTTCTGGCTTTTAACCCTTCAAAGTACTTCCAGCAGGGAGTCCTGTTTTTGCCACAGTGAAGAGAAAATGACAACAAAGGGAAAGGCCCATGGATCATGCCTTTCCTGGGGTGCGATCTCTCTGAAACTTGGGGGGTCTTCGGAGGACAGTGAGGACTATGTCCCCTGCAAATTTGGTGGGTATTGGGACACTGGGAAGGTCAGTTTGTAACCCCTCAAAGTAGCTTCCACCAGAGAGTCCTGTTTTTGCCACTGTGAAGAGAAAATGACAACAAAGGGAATGACCTGTGGATCATGTCTTTCTCGGGGTGCAATCTCTCTGAAACTTGGAGGATCTTTGGAGGACAGTGAGGACTATGTCCTCTGCAGATTTGGTGGGTATTGGACATTGGGAAGGTCAGTTTGTGGGGTGTTTAAAGGGTCCTGCTCCTTACACGTGGCAGGAAAGGGCCCTTTAAATCTTTCGTGGATCTTTAAGGAGCCACGAACAACAAACATGTTTGTGAACAGGGTCATGTTCTTAACTGTTTGTTGTTCATTATTCATGGATGGCAATGAACAACGAACAGGTTGTTCATTTTTTTTCCTGTTCGTGCCTATGTCTAGTCTCAACCACAAAATGATGGTGGTCCAGGGAAGCCATCAGCTGGGTGATCCTGTTCCCGTTTTGTCATTTGCAGGGACAAAATAGCAGCTCCAACACTTTTGCCTTTGGCCTCTCCCCATGTATGGAGAGCTATCCTATGTGGCTATGCTATCCTAGCGTCTTTCACCAAGCAATGCCTGTCTTCACAGTGTTCTCTTCCCAGCGATACATGGCTGGTGGTAATGTTACGGCTACAATGGAATGGTTGATGGCAGGACTCCTTTGTGTCTTCTTGGCCCAGTGGTTAGGCTGCTGGTCTTAGGTATAGGAGCTGTGGGTTCAAGCCTAACTTCTTTCTTCTTCTCTTTTTCTTTTTCAGGGAAAGGGTGTGTGTGTGGCTTGAAGAAGAGATGGTTGCATATGGACAGCACTTATGCTGCCAGTCAAACCCTTGCCAGGGGAACAGGTGGGCATCCTGTCTGCTGCATGGGCGCCCTTCCCTTTTGGGCTACTGGGGGACACTCAGGCCACATGCCTCTGTTGAGGTTGAACTGTTGCTGGGTCTTTTCTCCCTGTCCTGGTGGTGCTCTGGGGCAGTGGGGGAGGAGTGTCATCGAGGGGCAGTGGCTGCATTGGAAGGTGATTGGCTGCCCCTCTGTGTGCCATTCAGAAGAATATCATTGGGAACAGCTGCCTGATTGATGGGTGATGCTGGGTGTTATGGACTCTGGCGTGCTCACTATGCAGCCTGCAACTTGTGGAGGGGCATGTGTAGTTTTCTCCCCTGACTGCAGAACGCCCTTTGGGATCTGAACAGCACCACTGCTACTTTGTCAGCAGCTGGCCACCAGCACTGCAGCAGCCTCATGACTGGCCTGGGCCGATTCCAGATGGCCCTCTGCATTCCAAAACGTCATGCGTTGCCGCGTGGAAAACGCGATATTTCGCATTTTCCACGCGACGACGCACGACGACGCGTGACGTTTCGGAATGCAGAGGGCTGTCTGGAATCGGCCCTGTAAACCGTGTGCATTCTCACAGCCAACTCATAATATCATGCATGGAAAACTCCAGCAAGAACCTGTTCTGTTGTTCAATTATGAGGTGATTAAAAGCCCCCAGGGAAGACTTAGGTATTAGATGGAACTGCAAGTGAAGTTCAGAAAAGGAATAAAAAATGTATAAAGGGGGCACTGTAAATTAATTAAAATAACATCACACTTACTTAAAGTATGCTGGGTATAAAGAGAGTCTAACTTCTGAGTGGTACTTTTGAGTAGACAAGCCTACAAAAGATCAAAAGCTGGAAATGAATACTTTAGTTTCTTCATAAAACAAGAAAAGCAACATAAATAAATATTCTGTTTAGTTGCAAATTGCAATCCACAGGCCATGTATGTATGAGTGTGCTGTGAAGTCACAATCGACTTAGGGCAAGCCCATCAGAGGGTCTTCAAGGCAAGTGAGAGCAGAGAAGCTTTGCCATTGCCTTCCTCTGCAGAGTCATCCCCGGTAGTCTCCCATTCAATTGCTGACCCTGCTCAGCTCCCAGGATCTGATGAGATCGGGCAATACCATGCTGCATTCCCAGTGTGAGCAGGCCATAGCTTGCTTAAACAAATAAACAAGCAAGCTGGCTGCCAAAGGTGGTCAATTTATTCTGCTTTTGTTAAAGTTACATAAGGCCATCATTGGAGCAGATCTATGCTGGTCTAATTTGGGTCAATGGGCCACTGGATCCTCTTGGTAAGTTCCAGCAAACTTTCTTCTGTAAGATCTTTTCTCTTCCCCCCAGTGTAATTTCATCTGTGGAGTGGCTAGAACTTGGACTCCCTCAGATTTCAACAATAGTATGGTGTCATGCTATCAAGTTCAGATTATTACTTTGTGAACCTAATGCACTAGCATCCTGACTGCAATTAGTAACAACTGACTCCAGTTTGGAAACTTGGCTCCTCCCAATTGACTCAAAGCTTGCTATACTAAACTTGAGCCTAAATTTCAGAGATCCACTAAGAAAATTTCTGTTAACTATATGAATTCAATTACTATATGAATTCAATTACTTTAAAAAAGACAACAATTCAGAACGACAGAAATTAAAGATCTTATTTTCAGGCATGATAAAAAAGTGCACTTGTGATTTAGCCATATTTACCTATCCAGTTATAAATTACTTATAAAATCCTCTGACTTATGGCTTGTAGGCTATTAAGTGTCAGGGAAAGGAAAGCAAGAAGCTAGCAAGCAAGCCAACAAAATACATATGCTCAGAAATAATATTGCATTAAGAAGTATATGTAATTGTTTTGGGAGAGGAGTGCAGAAATGAGAAAAGCATGTTCTTTTCCTCTGCCCCCAAATTATCTGGCAGACTGTTAGACTGAAGGTTACATCTTATCTATCTGTTTGTTTATTTATGTTTATTCTCACTGAGACTCAAGGTAGATTACACAGTGAAAGTCAATACAATCAACATCTGGGACATTTAATAAACAATGCAATAGGGTATGCAAAAGCAAAAAATGCAGAAATTTGAAAACAAACAGCAATCCAATATAGAGCTGATACAATTGTGAAACAAAGCATAAGTAATTAAATATGACATATTAAACAGTGCAGAAATTACCCAGAAGGAACACACTTATAGCAGCAGACAGCACATAGTAGTATAATCTATAGTCCCGGACCCTGACTCTTTACCAATGCATCTCTTTTAACCATTTTCTCACAGCACAGTCCTATTACTGATGTAAAAAAGCTGTCCTGAATAATTCAGTTTTGCACAGTTTGTAGAAAGCCAGGAAAGCAGGAGCGCTCCTTACCTCATTGGGCGGACCATTCCACAAGAAGTGGGCCACAAATTAGAGAATGTGTGTGTATGGGTAGCTGTTGATTTTACTCCGTTGTAGGGTGGCAACTGCAGAAGGCCCTGTTCAGATTAGCAAAACTGCCATGGTAGAGCATAGGGAGACAGTCCTGCAGATATGAAGGACCAAAGCTGTGAAGGGCTTTGTATGTGGATAGCCAATACCTTGAATTGAGTCTAGTGACTCATGGAATGACTGGAATGGGAGCAATATGCATACTCTGTCTAGCTCCTGATAATAGCCAAGCTGTAGCATTCTGCACCAACTGTAGTCTCTGAACTGACTTTGAGGGGAGGCCTATGTAACGGAGTCTTAACACTCCCAAGGTGTGGATCCAGGTGGCCAGATCAGCTGTGTCAAGGTAGGGGGCTATTCAGAAAAAAGGCATTAAGAAGAAAAGGCAGAAGCATTCTGATATGACAATTGTTGTAGCATCTTGTTTTCTGGTTTCAATTTCTTGAGCAGTGAGGGAGAAGAGTAATTCAGCATCAGCAAGCAAATGTGACAACAACATCATCAAACAGAAGATGTTCTGGTGAATAAAATCATTCTGTTTGTTGTTTTTGTTGTCCTCAGTGCTCCCATTTTCTGCCAGTAATTGCACTATTTCACTGAATTGAGGAGGGCTTTCCCTTTCCACACAGTTATGGGCCCTGATCCCATGCCTGAGGGATTTGAATATCCGGAGCTGACCGTGTGCTAGACAGGCTGATGAACACACTTCATTTACATGTGTGTGCTTTGCTTGAATCCGATACAGAGCAGATGGGGGAGGGGGTTACAAGCGCAGAGTTTCTAGCTTTGCTCCCCTCTGTCAGGTCCAGTGTATATCTAAACTGTACTGACTCCATTTTCTAATGCTTCTAGTGTTTGAGTGTTTTCTTCCCAGGTGCACCAGTTCCCAGGCAGCATTCCCACCGGAGGAGACTGTTTTGTCTAACACCGTTCCACCAAGCATTGGCCTTGAAGGAGAGCAGCTTCCCAGGACTGAGAGATGTTGTTTTGAGAACTGTGGGGGGAGGCTGATCCAGATGGGTATTGTTACTCTGTATCTTATGCTTGCTCTTCATTGGTAACAATGATCATGTACCATCCTGATTCTCCTATTCAGGACAGTGGACTATAATGGACCTTTTCTGCAGTAAAGTTTCCTTTTCCAAACAATGGACTTGTGTTTGCTTCTAAAGGGAACCCTGTAGTGAGTGCCTTATTTAGCCACAGTCTGACATTTTGTTACCAATCGGGGGCACCTTTTCGGCAGTGAGGCCAGTCAAATCGAACATCTTGGATCTCGTTTACAGGGCAAAGCAGCAGATTGGTATGTAGGACTATACAATGTCGGGGCCCCAGAACTCGATACTCTCCAGGGGTTAGTGGATGCTATCCGAGCGCAATATGAAGACCCCTTAGAGGAAACCCGGGCCCGAACAGAATTGCAAGCCATCAAACAAGGCAGCATGTCAGCCAGAGACTATGTCACAAAATTCCGGCAATTAGCAGCCAAGTGCCCTAGGTGTGAGGAGTCCACCAAGATTATTCTGTTCAAACAAGGCCTTAACCCGAGACTTTTGGACAGAGCCCTCATGCAAGACAATCCCCCCACGTTGTTAGGGTGGATCCAACTTGTTTGCGAAGTAGAGAATCGCATTTTGGAAGTCCGTTTGGTTGAACAACAACAACAAACGGGACAAAGAAGACCATTGACCTTACAGAGGGGAACACGGGGAGCTAGCTACGCCACCCGTGGAGCGAGAGATGCTAGATGGCAACAAGGGCTGTGTTTGCAATGCGGACAGGCTGGTCACTTTGCAGCACAATGCCCTTACCGGCCTGTGCAAAGACCTCCGCTCCAATTACGGCGTTCAACCCTTGCTCCGTTTCCTACGCTCCAACGCCCGACTCCAGCACCACGAGCAAATAGAGGCCGCGGCGCTTCCCAAAGGCCAGCCTCGGAGAGAGGGCTGGAAGCGGAAGAAGTCATGGAATACGATCCCGCTTCCCCAACCGCAGAAGCCAATCCAGAAAGTCCCCAGTCGGGAAACGAAATGGATCTGTCGTGAAAGGACCCAAACGACAGATCCGCCCTAAGCCCGTCCCTGCACGGAACCGGCCGCCTGGGTCCATCTTATTCATGCCAGTGACTCTAATCAACCCAGAGAGGAAGATGCACATTCGGGTGCAAGCTCTTATTGACTCGGGCTGCTCAAGAGACATCATCGCCCCTGCTCTAGTCAATGGACTAGTTCTACCAACTCGGGATCTACAAAATCCAGTAATCTTTGAGCAAATGGATGGTACCAACATGAATCCTGTAACAACTGAAACCATCCCAGTGATCACAGGCATGGGACAACATTGGGAAAAGAGGTCCTTTGTCATCAGCTCTACTGCCAAGTACCCGTTAATTCTAGGCAGCAAATGGCTATGTGATCACAATCCCTACATAGACTGGGCACAAGGATGTATTACCTTCAGTCATACCAACTGCAAAAATCACCGTTGGAATCAAAACTGGGGCGAAGATCCAACTCATAAAGAAAAGGCCCTTCTCACCCAAGAAGAAGTCAACCAAATACCCGAACCGTACTGGCCTTTTCTAAATGCTTTCTCTGAAGAGGAAGCAGATACTCTACCCCCGCACCGACGAACGGACTGTGCGGTAGAAATTTTACCCGGAGCCTCACTGCCCAAAGGACGACTTTATCCCATGAGTCTCCATGAACGCGAAGAGCTCCGGAAATTCATTGACACCAACCTCCAACGAGGGTTCATCCGCCCAGCCGCTAGCCCCCACGCCGCTCCAGTCCTCTTCGTGAAAAAGAAGGATGGGGGACTTCGACTGTGCACAGATTTCCGAGGCTTGAATGCAGTGTCCACCAACAACGCCTATCCTATACCGCTCATCCGAGACCTTCTCAACGTCGTGGCCCAAGGTAAGATCTTTACGAAATTAGATCTAAAAGATGCTTACTTCCACGTTCGTATCAAGGCAGGGGATGAGTGGAAAACCGCTTTCAATACGCCCCTCGGACAATATGAATACTTAGTTATGCCTTTTGGTTTGACGGGAGCCCCGTCTGTATTCATGTCCATGATAAACGAAGTTCTACACGAATTTCTGTACAAAGGGGTGGTGGTGTACCTTGATGATGTGTTAATTTACTCGGACACCGAGGAAGAACATATTCAAACGGTACGAAAAGTCTTAGCCACCCTAATGAAGAATAAGCTACCCATCAAACTGTCCAAATGTGAATTCCATAAAACCGAACTCACTTACCTCGGGTATTGTATCTCCCAAGAAGGTCTGAAAATGGATCCAGCCAAAATACAGGCGATCCAGGACTGGCAGACACCCACCACCCGTAAAGAACTACAATCCTTCCTGGGTTTTGCCAACTTCTATAGAGACTTCATAGCAAATTTCGCCCAAATCACGCTCCCTTTAACAGACTTGCTGAAAACCAAAGATAAAGGGGACCAAGCTAAAAAACCCTCTGCCAAACTGCAATGGACCCCCGATTGCCAAACGGCCTTCGATTGTCTAAAAAAGCAATTTGTAACAGAACCCATCCTCTCCCACCCCAACGAACAATCCCCTTTCATAGTACAGGTCGACGCCAGCGATACGGCGATAGGGGGGTTTTACTGCAGAAGGGGGAGGATGGTAGGCTGCGGCCTTGTGCTTTCTTGTCTAGGAAATTTTCGGAGGCGGAAAGGAATTGGAATGTGTGGGAGAAGGAGGCCTTTGCAGTAAAAGCGGCCCTTACTAACTGGAGACATTGGCTGGAGGGGGCGCGATACCCTTTCGAGGTCTGGACGGATCATAAAAATCTGGAGGCCCTCCGAAACCCACGCAGACTGAATGCCAAGCAATTGCGATGGGCGGAATTCTTTTCCAAATTCAACTTCACTCTAAATTATCTCCCGGGCAAAACTAACTTTTTGGCAGACGCCCTATCGCGCATGCCCCAACATAAGAGCAAACGGGAGGAGACTGTCGACACTGTCTTCTCGCCTACGCAACTTGGGGGCGTGGTGACTACTCGCAGCCATGCCAAGCAGCCCCTCCCGGCCAACCAAGAGTGGAAATCGAAACTTAAAACTGAAGTGGAGAAGGAGGGGGATAGGGCTCCGCGAAGCAAACTGACCCAATCCCCACAAGGGGATTGGTTAGCCGGGAGCAAGTTTTATGTCCCAGACAGCCTCAGACTGGAAGTTTTGCAGCGCTGTCATGATGCTCCCACTGCTGGACACTATGGGTATCTGAAAACTTTGCACCTAATCCAAAGACAATTCTGGTGGCCGGGCATGCGCAAAGACATTTCCCAATACGTTAGTTCCTGTCCTGTTTGCCTCAGCGCCAAAACCAGGAAAGGGAAGCCTCCGGGTCTCCTGCAACCATTGGAAACGCCAAACAGACCCTGGGAAGTAATATCCATGGACTTTATCACTGATCTACCTATCTCAAAAGGACATAATTGTATTTTAGTTGTGGTAGATCTGTTCTCCAAACAAGCTCATTTTATCCCCTGTACTACTATACCCTCCGCTCGAAAACTAGCAGATTTGTTTCTAAAACACATCGTAAAATTACATTCTTTTCCGTCCAAGGTGATTTCGGATCGCGGCGGACAGTTCGTTGCCAACTTCTGGCGGGAGCTTTTGAAAATGTTGAATATTGAACAAGGCATCAGTTCAAGCCACCACCCACAAACCGACGGGCAATCCGAAAAAACAAACCAAATATTAGAACAGTTTCTTCGTTGCTACATCAATTTTCAACAAGATAATTGGGTGGACCTTCTCCCTCTGGCCGAGTTCTCATATAACAACAGTGTACACGCTTCGACGGGGGAGGCCCCCTTCAAAATTGTCTACGGAACTCACTTCAATCCCTTCCCGTTGGATGCACCCCCTCTCCATTCCTCTAAATTGCCAGATGTATCTTCGTGGTGGGGGGAGGCGGCGCAGCAATGGACTCTTATTAAGAAACACCTTGAAAAAGCCAAACTGGATTACAAAAAATACGCAGACCGCCATCGTGTGGCCGAATGGGAATTACAACCCGGAGATCATGTGTATATTTCCACAAAAAATCTAAAACTCGCTCAGACAAGCCGCAAACTCGCTCTGAAATTCCTAGGACCTTTTCCTGTGCGCAAGATAATAAATAAAGTGACTGTTGCTGTAACTTTGCCCAAGAACCTGCGCCATGTGCATGATACGTTCCATGTCAGTCTTCTAAAGAGAGCTCCCATCGACAACAAATGGCACGTCAAAGCTCCACCCATTCCAACTTTGATTGACGACCAAATACACTATGAGGTACAACAAATCTTGGACTCTAAACTCAAACGAAATCAGCTTTTTTACCTCATTAGATGGAAGGACTTTGATTCTGGTTACGATGAATGGGTGAACTCTGCACATGTTCATGCTCCTAGATTAACCAAAGCTTTTCATACTCGCTACCCATATAAGCCAGGGGGGGATCTGTTTTAAGGGGGGCAGAATGTCAGGTCCAGTGTATATCTAAACTGTACTGACTCCATTTTCTAATGCTTCTAGTGTTTGAGTGTTTTCTTCCCAGGTGCACCAGTTCCCAGGCAGCATTCCCACCGGAGGAGACTGTTTTGTCTAACACCGTTCCACCAAGCATTGGCCTTGAAGGAGAGCAGCTTCCCAGGACTGAGAGATGTTGTTTTGAGAACTGTGGGGGGAGGCTGATCCAGATGGGTATTGTTACTCTGTATCTTATGCTTGCTCTTCATTGGTAACAATGATCATGTACCATCCTGATTCTCCTATTCAGGACAGTGGACTATAATGGACCTTTTCTGCAGTAAAGTTTCCTTTTCCAAACAATGGACTTGTGTTTGCTTCTAAAGGGAACCCTGTAGTGAGTGCCTTATTTAGCCACAGTCTGACACCCTCTCCACTGTGGGCAGGCAATGCCAGCCCGTCTGGTTGCCCTGCAGACACTTTGCTCGTATTATCAGGCAAATAGGAAATGGGAGAAAAATACTGAAAGAAATGAAGTGCAGGTGAGGCCTGAAATCTCTGTAAATGCTGCAATTCCTGAAAATTAATCCCAGCTGGAGAGGTAAGTTATACCCAGAAATGTCTTTTCCATTGTAACCAAGAGAAACAGCTATCAGATTGGTTTCCTAATATGTCTAGTTTTACTTCTGACCTGAATGAATCCCAGTCAGCTATAAATGACCACATTCCAAGGTCAATCTCTTTTTTGCGCACTGCTATTTCAGACCACAAATGCAAATTATAGGAGGATCCTATTAAAAGAAACTACATATTTGTAGACATCTGTATGATTTCACAGGTGACACAATGAGGGTAAAAATCAATATAATTTTAGCTTTTAAAAGAAGCAAGTTGAAATTATCCAGTAAACTGCCTAATGAGGGACAGAAAGAACAACGCCAAAAAATACCTATTTTTTGGTTACCTTTTCTTTGTCCCATTCCTCCTTTTGCAATCTTATTTGGTTTACAAACTCTTCATTTTCCTGGCTCAGTTTATTGTTTTCTTCCTCCAATCTCTGGACATATAATAACATGGAAATAATATCATTGCTGTAACAGGTTGCAGAAAGAGCACAAATTTGTTCTGGCTGATCTGATCACACAGCAGGCTGGCTGGTCAAGTGCCTGCCTATTAGCAGGACAGCAAAACAGGGCCTTCTACAGACTAGGCAGGAGATTCTTCCACTTGGAAGATTCTCTGGATATGTAGGAAAATGTTACTGCAAGACACAGAATTCTTAGGACAGTTGAACATCCATTAAACAAGCAAACAAACAAACAGATGGTGCAGGAGAGAGCAGGCCAGAGCTCCTAAAATGTGTAGCGCACTTGACTGTGCAATGCAATGCATCTCCCCACTCACCAATGCTCTCACACTGCATAGGAAAGGGGAGGTGAAAATAGTCTCTTCCACACATGGTTCAGCTCAGGTTCAGACCTAGACGAGCATCTCTTTACTTATACCCCCAAAACTTTGTAGTCAATGTCAGAGGGCAATTGTGGAGTACTGAGCTTCAAGAGGACTAGATGAGCTATTTAGCTTAGTCACCCCCAGTGTTCAGCAGTTTCATGATATTCCAAAAGGAGAGGGAAACTCCCAATTGGTTATTCCTCATGATTCCGCATGGATACATAACAAGCATCGGACTTGTGAAATCTCTCTCCTCTACTTACCTCAATGAAACCTGTAGGAAATGGCATAAGCATACTGGAATACAGTACTCATAAAACAGACAATATATTACTAAGGCATCACCTGCTTACCAAAAAAAAAAAAAAAAAGCTAAGCAATGACCTTAATAGGAGAAAAAAGTATATTCACTGTTGTCACACATAGCATATTATGTGTGCCCTGTGCATTTAGAATAGTCATCCACCATCTAGAAATTCCCCCTTCTCACATAGGCTGAAAGAAGCGTAGCATAATAAAAAAAATGTGCAAATTAGCCCACTTTTCAATTCCATAATAAGGAGAATTGAAAGTAGATTTAAAAAAAAAACAAATCAGCAGGTAGCGCAACAAAAAGTAACACAATTTAATTTCTATAGTTTTATGCCAAATAAACGAAATTATCCTTGAAAATGTAGGAATCAATATATGAAACAAGCATGTAACGTTGATGACTGTCCATTTAAAGTGCCTGCATTTCTCCTTTTACCTTCATTTTGACTTGCCAGTCTTGGTTTTTCCTGTCTATCAGCTTCTGATAGGCTTCAAGCTGGACTCTCAATATCTTCATTTTGTTGCTATATTGATTTCTCAGAGCCATTATGGCTTGTTCCTGTCCAATATATTGTGCAGAAGTAAATAAAGCAAACTTTGAAGGTAACTAACATGGAAACAAACCATTTCAACCCAAACCTTCACAGTATATATTTGATGGTTATCTAGCTTTTGGTGTTACTAGTATCACTCTTGTCAAGTTTGAGAAGTGCCACTGATAGTGTTAAAAACAACAACACAAAAAACAGGGAGGTCTCCAATATCATCAACACAAGTAAAAATAATTGGTAAAAATTTGTATTAAAAATTGTATATTATTTAAAATTGAGCAATTGCTAACTAATATAATTATTTTTGGTTGACACCGGGTACTGTTTAAGGTCACCTTGCGGGGCTCTGCTTTTGTTGCATTAACAACAACAACAACAACAACAACAACAACAACATTTGATTTATATACTGCCCTTCAGAATGACTTAACACCCACTCAGAGTGGTTTACAAAGTATGTCATTATTATACCCACAACAACAACACCCTGTGAGGTGGGTGGGGCTGAGAGAGCTAGAAGCTGTGACTGACCCAAGGTCACCCAGCTGGCTTCAAGTGGAGGAGTGGGGAATCAAACCTGGTTCTCCAGATTAGAGTCCTGTGCTCTTAACCACTACACCAAATTGGCTCTCAACTGTGCTCTTAACCACTACTCCGAACTGGCTGGTGTTGTATAAATAAAGGGAGTTGGATCCTAGGAACCATGAACATATGGTTTTCCTTCCTTTGCCTTCCTTGAGCACTCCTTGCGACCTCTGAAAATCTGCTGATAGGGCTGTTTCATAAGAACTGTGGCTGTTTTCACACTGCTTTCTGGCCACAGAACATCGTGTCAAGCTCCTGGAATGACGGCATCTTCACAGCGTGAAGATGCTGTCATTCCGGGAGCTTGGTGCAATGTTCCGTGGCCAGTAAGCAGTGTGAAAACAGCCTGTGTGGACCAAATGTCATGGGATATGGGGGCTGCAGTGGGTAAGGAAAATTAAGCAAAATCACTCATCCTTGCTGTTCCACTGGTAGAATTTCCACTGGTGCAAAAGGCTCTGTTGATACTACTGAGTAAGTATTCTTCTGTAACATTACCGTACAAAAAGCACTAAGCAATAATACAGCAAGAAGAGTCTCATTGTAATCTTACTCTTGCAGTTTTAATAAGCCAAGCATTACAGTATGTGAGGTGTGACATAGAGAGCAGTTGATAAAAACATTATCCTGACCTTCAGGACACGAAACCATCAATTGGCAATTGAGTGAAAGCATCACTGTGCCTGATGCCTGTCTCAGCTTGAATTTTGATGGCAACATTTTCCTTAGTGGTATCAGTGCTAAACAGCAGTAGTACTTATCTGCTTGTACATTCTTAACAAATAAAATTCAAATGGGTCTTTTTCTTCATGAACACACAAAGACCATTGACTAATCTAGGACAGTATTGTCAACTTTGACTGGCAGCAGCTATCTGTGTTCTTTGGTAGTGTAGAGGTTACAGTGGTGTAAACAAGACCTGGAAGATCTAATCTCAAAGTCCCGCTCAACCTCCAAATCACTTTGGGCCAGTTAATTTCTTACCAAACATAACTTGCAATATTGCTGTGAGGATAAAATGAAGGTGAGGAGAACTATATGTACTTTGATTAGAAGAGGGATGGGATAAAAAGGTCATATATCTGCCATTCTTTAGCAATAAGGAGAAACTATCTCTCTAACCTGAGGGGAAAGATATCATATAAGTGTGTATGCAGTTTCTACTAAAGGCTCAGAAAGTAGAAAGACACTCTGATGTCAGGAGGGAGTATCTATTTATCCCTTATAGTTCCCTCTTCCCTCTTCTGGTTCTTTGTTCATACACAGTGCCTCCATAATCCATAAATAAGAATTCTTCATAAAGAGAATTCTAATTTTGAGGGCCATATCTAATCAGCCGTACCTGTATCTTTACTTTTAATGCATGTGATCCCAAAAGCCAGCACCAGAGGGAGCTACCATCTAACGTGAAAAACTGAATTCTAGATTTAAAGTTTTAAGAGTACTATATGCATTAACAAAAAAGGATAGTGCGTATAATATATCAAAAAGCATAAATATAAATTAGGACATAGTGGAAGACCCACTAAAACTAATTTTAACAAGAATTACTATAATTAAATTCTTGATTTTGATTAGTTTATGTATGCATAACTGTATATAAGAACAGATTCTAGTTATGCAAGATCTCCCCAGCAAGTAAAAGTCATTATATTTCAGGAAAATAATGTGTGTGTGTACATGTGGGTGTGCGTATATGTACGCGCGTGTGTGTGTGTGAGAGTGAAGGGGTGTCATAAAAACTTGGAGCTTCTTTTGCCGATTAACTACCATTCACTTACTTCCTTAACTTATACCACACCTTTCTCCCCAATTGGGGAGAAAATGGCTTACATTACTCTCCTCTTTTACGTTTTATCCTCAAACAGCATTGTGAAGTAGGTTAGGCTGATAGTCTGTGACTAGCATGGCATATTGAGACACATTTGTTCTACCAGTAAAAGATGAAATAACAGAACACTTGGGTTTCATATTCATTATGAACGTCACCTGGTTTTCTTTTCCTACACGCTCCAGCTCTTTAATTACCTTCATGTACCCAGTTTTCATTTGGTGCATGTCTTTTACAATCTGTCAGAGAAGGTAGAATGAAACCATCAACTCAGGATTCTCACTAAATAACAATCATTCTTTCTTCCCATATTCTATCCTGGTCATAAAAAACCCTCTGCTTCAACTGGATGACATGGTCTAGCCTCCCCTACAAGATGGTACCTGGAACAGGGTCTCATAGGTTGATCTTAAACTTGAGGGTATTATAAGGGAAAGGTATTTCCAGAGAGAATTTGGACAAAATCTGCTGAGGGCTTTGATGGTCAAAACAATTTTTATTTTATTTGTTGATTTAAAATATTTGTATGCTTACTTGCCACCTGACTCAATATAAAATACAATAAAACTGTATAAATCTGTTAATTAAAAGTAAAAGAAAAGTATATCAAAACAACATTAAAAGTCACCACTTTAAAAACATCCTGTTTGCCTCTGGAAGAATATCCCCTTGGACCCAGACTCAGACTGCCCCCCAAAGTCAGTAGCATGTTTGTTTTACAGCCTCACTGGAATATTTAAGAGGGAGGAAGCCTCCTCCCACCTCTTCCAGGAGGCCATGCACTATTAATTGGGCTCAGAAACAAATGGGCAGCCAATTAAGTTGTTTTAAAATGGGTGTGATGTGCTCATACTGAATAACTACCAGCCAAAGTTTGGTGGTTGCATTATAAAATTAGTGTTGACTGTTGACAGGTCCCCTTACCTTCCTGGACCTGGTACTTCTAGCCAGGGCAATTCTTTAAGAATCGGCTTCTTTGGGGCCTGAATTGGGAGCATTCCCACAGCCAGCGCAATGACATCGTTTCTGGAAGTGACACCATAGCTCCCCATCAAGGGCCTGCCCGCTGTGGGCTTTGCCCAGGAGGGATTTCACCTCCCAGGCTTGTTCTCCATGCCTTTCCAACCCTGATGGTTTGATCTGTATGGAAGCTGCGGTCTGCCATATTGATGTTATGCAAGTTCTAATGCATTTGTATGTATATTTAGGTTGCAATAATATTGCTAGACAGCATCTGAAGGAACAGAGACAGATGTGATTATCATTGTTGAAAATAACTGCCCTATAATGGCACCACTGAAAACAGAGGGCAGGTGACTATTACGGCCTTTATCGAGCAGACCCATTCAGTAGACCGTAACAGCTTTATGAAGTCAGAAGTCAAAGAGACCTGATGAAGATCACAATGTAAATTCTTGGAGCACGCAAGCGCAGGTTTTCTCAGAGCTGTGTGGGGAAGGACGTGGAGGCCTCAGGCTCCACTTGCTTTCAATAACTGAGATCAGCTCCCCACTCTTCAAGTAGCCTTTAAAAGGGAAAAAATGTTCTTTAGAAACATGTTTTTTTCTCTTTTAAAATGCTAATAATAAAGCAGTGAATCTAGTTTTGATTAGTAGAACTGAGTGAAACTTGAAAAGTTAAAATCCCTCCGCCTTCCTTACACAGCACTGAGGCGAACTGAATCTGCAGGAGCCTGCAATTTGCATTTGGCAGATGGACAGAGAGGCTGGATCTTCATTTTGTCTCTTTTTGCCCTAAGTCAACTATCTCAACAGGTATTCTAGGGAAAGACTGATTGCAATCACGCACGGATCTATGATTATGATTCCCAAAAGCCTACCTATTGGCTGTTCAACTGAAGCAGGTGCAGAATGAAATTTCGTTTGCCATTCTTCCACCGACTACTTCATTTATTTTTTTCCTTTGAGGGTTAGTTTTCAAGACTTGTTCCCAATTGTTATTAACATTTTGTGCGCACTTTTTTGTTATTTGGAGTGTAGCAAATATAAAACTGCCAGGTTACACTTGATTTAAGAGAAGAATAGGTTCCTACCTTGAGGACCCTATTTAGTTGAAAAGGTGGCACAGATGTTTTAAGTGAATAGAAATAAATGAATATATACATAAGAGTGCTACAAATTGTTGAAAAAAACCCAAAGGTGTTCACATAGATAACCTCAATTTATCCTAAAACATTAATCAAGCTAGAAGGGTAGGTTTTTGAGATTTGGCAAGATCTAGACAGCTAAAGAAAAAACTTATTCTTACTACATGTGACTGAACCTGCACGTATTCAACAAACCTCTTCAGGACCTGAGTCATTCAGGCATTGTGCATACTGTGGTAGCTCAGCCTGTTTCTGGCCTTTTCCATTTAGATACTCCTATAGAACTATTTAGGGATGAAAACATGTTTGGGAGAGAATGAGGGGAAAACACAAAGCTGATCCTTCTTATCTGACTAAAATAATTTGATCCCAGGACAAATATATTAGCTTTGGAATTTCAGGTTTGCACAAAGATTTTAATCATCTCTGCATATTGGATGCGAGCCAGGATTCCATCACTGCAAATTTCAATATGTCTTTTTCTGGCAGAAATTTCACAAGGCCAGGACCCGGAAATATTGATACGTTATAAAAATCTCATCCGTAACCCCCCGAAATCAATGCGGGGGGGGGAATTGCCCGTTTGTCCCTATGGAGGCCGGCAGACGTGCGCGGCGCCTTGAGTGCCGCCGGGCAATGAGAAACGGCAAATAAAAGAAACAGGAGGAAGCCTGTAAACAAGCGAATCCCTTCTGTTCTACAAGCGTTTGTGAAGGAGAGGTTGATCTGAAGAAGACTCGCTCTTCCCCTTCGGTGAGTTCCAGGATTTGGCTGGCGCCCCCCCCCCCAAAATGGCAGCAAAGAAGCAAAGTCCCGCTCTCGGTAAGTCAATCTCGGCTACCTTGCAGAAGGGAGAGTCGCTCGAAGAGTTGGTGCGCAGGGCGGTGGTGGAAGCCATAAAACCCTTTGTTGACAAGCTGAACAAAACTGATCAAAGGGTGGGCTCAATTGAAAGCGAAGTGAAAACCATCAAGGAAGTAGCAGGGGGGGGGCAGAGAAGTCTGCTCTTGAAAGTGCGTCACTTGTGAAGGCTACGAAAAAAGAGCTGAAGTTGGTGGAGAACCAGCTGATCGGGCTACAGGTGGAACGAACGCAGACAATTTTGCGTCTCCAAAATGTGAAAGAGGAGGAAAATGAGGATCTGTGGGATTTGGTCTCGGAACTACTGGCGACACCCGCGAGGACAACTAAAGAAGAGGTTAAAAGCGCCATTTTGGAGGTCCGTCGGGCTTCTTCAAAATATGCAACAAAGCGACAGCTGCCTCGCGAGATCATTATTGACTTTTCATTTAAAAAGATTCGGGACACTATCCTATATAACTCATACAATGCGGATTTGGACTTTATGGGTCTTAAAGTCAAGATTTTAAAGGACATTCCATTTCTAGTCTGGAAAAGACATTTTAAGTACAAAAAGCTCGCAGCTCTTCTGAGGGACCATGGAATAAAGTATAAATGGTTACTTCCGGAAGGAATATGGTTTAGACATAAAGATCAAGCCTATAAGATACTATCAGAAGATCAACTAAAGGATTTTGAGGATAAAAACCCGGAATTCCAGTGTACCAAGAACGAAGAAAAGGAGAAGCCTGAGGGGGGGGGGAGGAGGAGAGCACCGCAGCTGCGGTTGCACAGAGAGAATTGCGTCCGGGACCCAGAAGGGGGAGGAAAGTTTAATTAGAATTTGAAATGTGTAATCTGTATGATTAACCACCCCATCATCATTTTATTGAGCTATTTTTTTTCTATTATGGCAGTATGAAGGGAAAACATTGAAGTGTAGTGTTGAATGTAGTTTATCCTTCCCTTTATGTCCCCTTTTCCCCGCCCCTTCCCTTTCTCTTCATCCTTTCCCTTTCCTTGTGATAGTCTTGTGTAGTGTTATTGTAGTGTTGTGTAGTATACTGAAAAATAAAAAATTTAAAAAAATAAAAAATAAAAATCTCATCCGTTATTGCAGTGGTGTATATCTAGGGACATACACTTGCTACGACATAAACTAGTAAATCTCTGCTGAAGCCACCAATGCAAAATACAATTTCCTATGTATATAATAATTAACATTATTACATCTTCTCTGAGAGAAAGTGCACAAAAGAGGAAAATTGAAAGAATGATCACAGTAGTGGTTTAAATTAATTAGATGATGCATTAGTATTGAAATATCCATTAAAGTAAGTTTATATCAGAAATTATTTTGATTGTCTTTTTACCTTAGTAATATATAATTTAGCTAATCTGTAGGGAATGTAGGGCTGTTCTTCTTTGGACAGACATCCATCTAGCTGGTTGTCATGAGACAGTACTTTAGGAGAACTTGGAGGACCTAAAATATATGATATATATATACAAAAATATCTTTAACAGTATATGTATTTCTTGACATTGCCAAATATGTGGCCATGAACAGACAAAACACATCTTATAACAAACCTGAAACCAACTCAGGTTTACAGAAAAACTAAAAAAAAAAAGCATTGGGGTAACCCCCCCCCCCAATAATAGAAGCGGTGCCTGTAGCTTTAAGAAACAAATTCCTTCAGTGGCTGTTCTTGGGCAACCACACAACCTTCAAGCTTTCTTTTCTGTTGATTAAAGGCAGGAAGAAGGCCCTTTACAGGGCTGTTTTGGCCTTTGATAAAGGAGGTGGGGTCAGTCTAGGAGTAAAAAATCACCCTGGAAAAGGGCCTGACCCCTTCAAAGGATGGAGGGAGAGAGGAAACAGCTGGGTAACGTGGGGCTTGGGATGGGCATTCAATGGAGCTTGGATGGGCCGGGTGCTAGCTCCCTCACCTTGCACAGGGCGCTAGATCCCTCAGATATCATGTGCGGCTTTGACAGACTGGTCACCACCTTCCTTGTCTCACACAGGGCTTAGGCTGGCTGAGTGCTGCCTCCCCCAGCTCACTTGGAGCTTGAACAGGCTGGGCATTACCTCTCTCCTCTTCCCTAATGGCATTGGGTGGGCCAGGCACTGACTCCCTTGCCTTGCACAGGTCTTGGGAGCTACTTCCCTCACATTGTGCAGAGCTTGGGTGGGCTAGATGCAGCCCTTCTGCTACAGGGCTGACCCAGCCCAAGTTGGGAAGAAGCCCTCAGCCCACTGGGAGGCATCCTGGTGCCCATAATGGTCAATCTACCCTTGGGAAGAGAAATCATGGACAGGACCAGCAGTAGGGATCAAATTCCACCAGTGGGGTCAGGGACCCCCACTTTCACCCTCTGCCCCCATCTCCACTTACCTGGCCAGCGGGGGAGGAAGGCATGGGAATGGACCTCCTGGGCCCTCTCTCAGTGTGGCATAACGACGTCACTCCTGGGTATGACATTGTCGCACTGCCCCAAGAGTGCTCCTGTGTTTTGCAGCAGACCAATTTGGGCCTCAAATGGGTCAAAATTTGGCCCATTTGAAACCAAAATCAGCCCGCTGCCAAGCACACATGTGCCCCTGTTTCCGCACAATGTTGTCACTTCCTGGAAGTGATGTCATTTTGCCAGTGCAGGGGTGCATGTGCTTCACGGACGTGCAAGGAGGATCATGGGCCCAGCAAAAAGGTAAGTGCCAGGTCCTACACCTCCCACCAGGAGGCTAAGAGGGCCTAGTAACTCTACCCAGCAGAAACCGTCAGGTGACTTGCTACCATGCTACTTGTATGACTCGTCCAGGCCCACAGCTTGCCATTGTTCAAGAGCAGCCTCCCTACAAAAGCTAGCATGGTATAGTGATAGGGTTTCAGACTAGGATTTCAGATACCAGGGTACCAATCACTACTCTGCTGTGGAAGCTCACAAGGTGACCTTAGGCCAGTTGTTCTTTCTCATCTTAATCTACCCCACTGTGTAGTTGTGAGGATAAAATGGTGGAAAGAAGAATGAGCAAGCTGCTTTGGATCCCATTGTAGAGAAACAAGAGATATAAATGAAATAATACATTCAGTTAAAGATGGGAGGCAGGTTAAAGATAGGTTAGTAATTGGTGGGAAGGAAAGAAGGAAATAAGAACAGGTGAGAATATGGCAGTTACCAGGGGAAAATGAAATATTGTAAGAAGGGGATATATAAGGAAATGAGGCGCTCCCTGAAAGTCTTTGCAGGTTCCCCACTGAATAACTGGGCTATAGTTTTTTGGGGGGTAGGGGCTGCCAGGGAGATGGAAGGAGGAAGAGCTGAAGATATGGTGGCAGATAAAGATTGGCTGGCTGGTGGGTGGGAAGGAGAGAACAAAGCAGGAAAGAAGAAGAGGCTATGGGGCTTTCAGGAAAGGTAAAGAGGAAATAGTGTGGAAGGGGTAAATGAGATGCTCTCCACAAGACCTTGTGGGTCTCCCACTTGTTGCCTCCAATAGTAAAGTGAGTGGCATGTGCTAATCATTACAGACAAAGAGGGAAGAGTTTGTGGCAGTAATAACGGGAGCAAGCCAAGCTGCTATGGTGGGTAACCTTCTCTTTGTATTGCCCCAGCTGGGGAATTCTTTGTATGACTCGGCTGGGGAACTGGCCATATAGGTAGCAGCAATCAATGGCTCACCACTCACGATACAATGATCTGTAATATATGAATGTAAAGAGGGTCTCCACTGAAAAGGATGTCAGGTAATATGAAAGCTAGTCTATAGTGGTTTATTCTCTGGCAATTTCCTCACAGACTTTTTGCTCCAGCTTGGCTTCTGAACGACATCAGATTTCCCTCAACTTTACACACAGCATCATTTGCAAGTAGCTGCTGTGCTGGTTTCCAGCCCCCGCCTGCGCCCCGTATTTTATCAGATCAGCTGTGCGCTGATGTTTCCAAAAGGAACACACATTTGAATGTTTTTTTTAATAGAATCTTTGTGGTTTGGAGTGGTTCCAAAAGCTCTGCCCACATGCAACCCTTCCTGCTCCAAGCCACACTTCCATTCTTCTGAGCAGCCACCATTCTCCCCCTTACATCACCCATCATTAAAAAAAAAAATCCTTGCAAGCGTGTCTATACACCCATGTCTAGCTGTGTAGACGTGTTTCCTGTCCTTTTGTATGAAAATCACATTCCTCTGATTCCCTACACTCTCTGGAGCACTCAAGAGCAAGGTGTTGTATATGTATGTGTGTGTGTGTGTGCGTGCGAGCAAGTTTTTTGTGTTTGTGTGTGTGTGGGGTGGGTGTTGTCAACTCAGAAGTATAGCCAAAATATAAATATAGTGGCTTTGCAGAGTGCATTGTAAGCAAGTTTGTGTACTGTCCTAAACAAATGTTTAGCAAAACTAAACAACTCATGTCCCTTTGCACATTCATCTCAGGCCTGTAACAATATTACTCCTGACTTCTCTGGGAAAATGAGCATCAAAAATGTGATTGTGATGCCAGTACGTATGCAATGATCACAATATTGTGGCAGAGTATATACCATATTCATCTTTCACAGACCAAGAAAAATGCATTTTATGTATTTATCTTTCAGCAGAAAGCAGACAAAAGTGCTGTAGGAACTGTAAATCATACAAAATAGACCCAGGAAATCTTACAGTTGGACAGACTCACCCACATGGGACCTACAAGAGAACCACCCAGATTCATTTAATGTGCATAAATTATAAACAGATTACCTGCACAAGGAAACGCCTCTGGCTCACTGAGGGAATTGTACTATGGAACATCAAGCATAATATTTGCTTCTACTTGTGTGGAAATACCTTTTGGGGCAGGTGTTTTGTTTCCTTTCCAGTCATTAAGACATTTCAGAAAAGACAACTTGCTCTTGTTAAATCCAAGTTTGTTCATCCAACTTTGTCCCTGCTTGATTTCACCTGTAAAAATAAGGCACTTGGGGAAGTATTACAAGATTCCATAATTAGTTGCCTATTATTCCTGACTCAAAAGACACACACCCTTTTAAGTTTATATAGGACTCCAGGGATTGGCAGTGTGTGTAGGGGTGGGGAGAGAGACCTGGATCATCTGATGGCCTAGTGAGTCAGGTGCCTGATAGCAGATATGCCAAATTGGGTCCAGGTTGGTCTATAGCCTTTAACCACATCCATACTGGGACTAAAGCAGCTTCTACTTGGCAATGATTTTTCATGTAGCTAGTGTCTACATGCCAACCCCACCCCTTTCTTGGCCTCAGCCTCTTCAGCTGCCACTGCACCCCCAATCAGTGCATAATACAAATTTGCTATTGCTAGTTTGGTATTATGCAATAACATTATCTTAAATACTTATAGCCAACTGGCCCTAATATGAGGATACTTAAATCTGGAGACAGGAGCCAAGAACAGACAAGACAGACCTTCCTACACACCTGAAAAACGTCCCAAGGTTGCATAAAAATCTGAAATCTAAAAAAAATACATTGGGTTTTTAATTTTTTTTTATTATAAAAGATGTGTCTGTGGCTAGGCAACCATTAGTCAGTATTCCAGGCTTGGTTTATGTCATGAAAGGGCAGAGGGAGAAGGCAGGGCCCTTTCCAGGACTGTTTTGGCCTTTGAGAGAGAGGAGTCATAGGGATCAAGCCAAAGCAGCAACGACTGGGCAACGATACCATGCAACTAGCATGATTCATCCAGGCCTGGCTGCTTACTACTGCTCAGCAGCAGCCCCAGTGCCTCCTGCAAAAGCCAGTGTAGAGTAGTGATTTACTAGTAGAGTAGTGGAACATGCCTGTGGCTGGCATAACGACATCACTTCCTGGAAGTGATGTCATTATGCCTGTCTGGGAGTGCACATGCACTTTGTGTGCAGAATGAGGAAACAACAGGAGGTAAGTCCGAGGTCCCCCACCTCCCACTGGTAGGGTACAGAACTTGGGGATCCTAATATGGAGAGGCTTCCAGGAGGATGAAAAGAGGAAATAGTGGAGGGAAAGATACAGGGAAAAGTTAAGTATGTTACACAAGTCCTTGTGGGTTCCCCACCATGCAACTGGACCTGGCTTAGCTGGCATCACACCACTGGGCCATAGAGAAAAGGCTTTAGGAGGGAGGGGGGAAGGTGAAGACAGGAGGACAAAGGTGAGTGGGAAGGAGAGGAGGAAGCAGGAAAAGGGGGAGAGGCTATGGGGGACAGGGAAGGGAAAGAGGACATGATGGGGGAAGAAAACATTAGACATTCCCTGCAAGTCCTTGGGTGTCCCCCACTTGCAAAAATCTACTGCCCATGATCTTGTAGCTCCTCTCATGGCAGCAGACTGTGATAACACTATGCTGGAGCAATCTTCTGTTTTTTTTTAAAAAAAAAAACCTTGGACATCTGTCTATTGTTAAGTGTCGAGGAATGGCAACTGTGGGAGGAGAGGAAAGGAAGATGGCACTTTTGTGGGCAGGACCTTCAACCCAGCATGTAAACATGCATTGAGTGCAATTTTTCCAAAAAGAGTGTATCAAATCAAGGAAAACCCTGGAAAGTGGACAACTAGAGGACAACATCATGTGGATGCTCACCTGCTCCAAAAATCTGCTTCAGTTTGGATGTCAAACCAGAGCAAAACTTTTGTGTAGAAACAACCTAAAAGTGGCTAGTGCTGCCTATGAGGGGTGATGCAAATGGCTGTTTCTGATTTCACTGTAGGCTGTTATTGCTCACAATCCAAAATCTTGTTGTGCAGCCCTGCATCTATAGTGGATATGTTTGTCTTTGTTGTTCACAGAAGAATACAGGCCACTATGGATGTACACGCAATAGTTGCAAGTCAATAAAAGACAGATGAAGGCAATTGTTACAGCAAAACGTGCCCAAATTTGTTAGTTTCCCCTTTCATTTTTGAAAGCACAGAAATTCACTCCTCCATAGATAACCATTCTGTATGTTCCAGCATTTGAAAAGCCAGCCAGGAAAGAAAGAATAAGACCACATAATCTGAGATGTCATCTCTATTGCTCCCCTTCTCTTTCCAGAGAGATCTTAGCCCATCTACTCTATGATAACAATCACAAGTCAATGAGCAGCTTTGTAATCTAGAGAAAAGGTTATATTTCATCATCTTCTTGCAAAGAAGAGGAACATGGAAGTAGCCTGACATTTGGGATGTAGACTTTGCCTAGTGAGGAGGAGACCTCTGTGTTTGGTGATGCAAAAGAGCAAACAATTGAATAGTGCAGATTCCTGCCTTGTTAGACATGAAACTGTTTAGTTTGACCCGGGGTACATTTTCCAGACATAGCTTCCAGTTCAAGGAGTCATAAAAATAGATACAGAGTCCAGGAGACATAAAAGACCTCTTTGCTGATTGCCCAGTTAGCATGCTACCTGCCTTCTTGATGCCTGCAGGTTTGGCTGCTCCCCTCCAGACCCCTCACTGAAGGAATTTTATCCAAACCAGCAACATTCCCAGGCTTAAATCTCTGATCCTCTTCAAATCCGTCATGACCCTATTTATAGTGTGACACCTTTTGTCTGCACCAAGTCATTTCCCCCTAAATGAATGACCAGCACTTCAGGATGACTGCCCTCCTTCAGAACCTGGTGGAGACAGGAGCTGGTCCCACAACATCTCGCATTTGCCACACCATCTGATGCTTGCAAGGGGAGGAAGAAACTATTTCTCCCGATCAATTTCAATAGGTCTCCTTGAGTTTTAATGTGAAAGAGGGAGTAAAGTCTCTCTCTAACCACTTTCTCTAGACAATTACTTTAACAAGGGTCTTTTTTTCTAATTATGCTTGATCAACCGCCCATTTGGCTCACACTCCGCTTGATGAATTCAAGCAAGGAGTTCATCATTTGGCAAGTACCCAATTCCCTCTGTTTTCTTGCACAATTAAGTGGTTTTCTTGGAGCAACCATTGCTGTCACCTCCAGTTATGATCACCTCTCAAATAGATGCTGCTGACTATGCAAGTACAAAAAAAGACAATACCATCTATCCAATGTCAGTCTTTTAAAAGATGTGTCCAACTGCACAGGCCCAAAGAAAGGATGAACTGCGAGTGATTCTGTGTTATATTTGAACCCCCTGCCCAACCGTGTTTCTGGGAGTAATCTGATACTATTATTATTATCCTCCTCCTCCCCCTCCTCCTCCTCAAAGCGGTTCACATCAATTACATCACTTAAAATCAACAAAATGTAATAAAAATGCAGTAAAATGCAATAAAACCCAAACATACAATATAATGCAAAATACATAAAACCACACTAATCTCAGCCCTAGACTATAAAACCCTACAGAGAAATATTAGTGTTGCCCATAATTACATTATGCAATAAGTCAACTATGTCCAACAAGTCAACAGTGTCTTCCGACAATGCGTTCTAGAGGGAGGACACCACAATCATAAAGACTCTCCCTCTGGTGGATGAAAGTCATGCTACCCCGGGGCTGAGAACTGCTAGCAAGCTCCACAAAGGTGAGCCAGGGGGGCAGGAGGGTCCATAATGGGAGAGCTGGACCCAAAGATATGAGGACCCAGACGTTTAAGGTTTTTAAAGGTGATCCCCCAACACCTTGAATTGGATCCAGAGACTAACTGGAAGCTAATGCAGCTGTCTCAAAATTGGTATTATGTGAGCTGACCATGGTGACTTGGTTAGCCACCTAACAATAGCATTTTGGACCACCTGGAGTCTCTGGAGTGTCTTCAAGGTTAACCACACATACAGCAAGTTTCAGTAGTCTAAATAAGAGGTGACCATTGCATGAATCAACATGGTAAGGTTGGACTGAGATAGGTATGTGGAAAACTGTCGAGCCCAGCAAAGATGGAAAAATGCCATTCTAGGTACTATGTCCATGGAAAGTTTAAAATCAAGCCAAACCCTCAACTCTTCACGGAGTCCACTGGGCTCCCTCAAGTAATGGGAGTGACAAATTCCCCATTTATCAAAGGAGGAAGGAGACTGCCATTCAGTGGTGAGGGAAAGGCTCACTCAGAGGTACTTTTTCTTCTAGGATTCAGCACTACTGCTGAAAACAAAGCCCTGTGAGATCTAGCGCAACTTAATAATTAATGCCAGAGGCAAACTCTAGTAGGGTAGCCTGCTAGTCTGTTCATAAAGGAACTTCGTGCATCTTAAAAGCTATCAAATTTACCATTATAGCATAAGCTTTCACTGCCTATTTCATTAGATATAGGAAGTCAGCAGATATAAGTATACAGATGGATAAAAAGAAAAAACAGATGTGAACAGTGAAGTGCCATTAACTGCAAGAAGCGCTTTTCGTTAGTTATCTGTTCAAAAACATAAGATACGCATCATGGTGACCCCATTCACAGATCTCCTGTTGCCATTTAGCCTGCTGCTACTGTCAGGGCCAGTTTACTGCACAAGCCATCTAAACAGCTACTTGGAGCACCACAATTTCAGGAGGGCATTGGTTCAAAAAGATGGGACAGGTGTGGCTTGCATTTATTGTTGCCTGCCAGACCTGGCCCATCCTGGTCCAAAATGAGATCCAGCGAGTCCCAGCTGCTAGCAATGGAGGAAGAAGAAATTGGTGATGTTACTCATGTAACATCACCTCCTCGACCTCAACCTCCACTTCCTGGGAAGAAGGCAAGATTCAGTAGCTTTATCAGTATCATAGGGAGTATCTTTTAGGCTTGACCTCCTCTCAACTACCAGCAACATGGAAGTAGGATACATGTGTAAGCTATGCCCCTTGCATATCTGACCCATGCCACTTCAGAGGATGGCAAGCTCCCAGCAAATGTCTACCACCTCCCTGGTCTGCATCTCCCTGGACATGCTTGGGGCAGCAGAATATCTTCAGCCAACCCTGCCTGTAGGAAACAGAAATCTATCTCTTCAACAGGCGAAAGGTAACTGGATGGATTAGTAAAAGAACCTGGGTGAAGCATGGCAGCTGAACCATCTTTTGTTCATTGCTCATGGTAACTAATGTTAGGTTCTCTGGGTTACAACCTAGTAACCCTTACTACATGAGTTCCTTGGTGGTGTGGTGGTAGAGAGGGCTGAGAGGGCACTCAAGTCATAGCTGACTTATGGAGATCCCTGGTGGGGTTTTCATGGCAAGAAGCTAACAGAGGTGGTTTGCCATTGCCTACCTCTGCAACTCTGGTCTTTGTTGGAGGTCTTCCATCTGATGACTAACCAAGACTGACCCTGCTTAGCTTCTGAGATCTGATGAGATTAGGCTCACCTGCGCTATCCAGGTCGGAGCTCCTTGGTGGTATAAAGGAGTATCTGGGATCCAGGTAGCCATCAGTATCTGGGATCCAGGTAGCCAATTCATTGTATGATGCATGTAAAGAGCATAATAGCCCATACTTTTGCTGGCACTTCACTGGCACTGGCAGAAAGAGTATTAATTTATAGCACCATAGAGCCTCTCCTGCCTCTCACTACCCAGAAAAGCTACCACTGTAGGGAAATATTTATTAAAACTCATGTAACAAATTGACATAAGAGTAATGTAGACATTTAATATTTGTTGCACACTTTTGTAGGATGTTTAAGTTGTTGTGTGCCTGAAAAATGGACACGACTGGAGAACGCTGTGTGTGCCAGTGACCAAACGCTTACCTTGTCCAGCTTCTTCATCAATGGCAATGTTTTTCACTGTATGTGAAGGATGGACTTGTAACTCATCCAGGTAATCGGTAACACTGCCTGGCAGAGGGAGAGATGAGGTTACGGTTCCTTGTGATTTGGGTTCAGCATTACTTCTTAATGGATCTTCAGTTACTTGAGAGTGTGAGGGGATAACAGTTTGAACCCAGGCTTCTGCAACAGTAAAACATTGATCAAATGGGAACAAGAGCGGTTAGATATACTGCATACATACTGATTTAAACTGGAGCTTTTTCATTATTGCCGACCTTGTTATCAAGCCGTTCTTTTTTGTTGCCTTTGTGCCCTCTATCAACCTCCACCAGCCACCCAAAAGTCTTGTGTTCCCTCAAATGGCTTCTGTCACCTCTGCTTGCAACTCCTGCCTAAATCATTTACTCTGGAGCCACTTTTCTCTTTAAATACTTTCTCAAATTGATTTCTTTGAATTGGCTTAAACCTTTAATTCTTACCCTCAGAAGAAACAAAGCCCACGTACAAGTAACAGCATATTCAGATTCTCTTTTTTTATTATTAAAAATTATAAAAATTAAACGAATACCAACAAAATTCTAAAATACAAAGTACAAAGCTATTATACAACATTGGTTATACAAACTCAAAATTAATTACTCATTCTAGACAGAAAAGCATTCCATTTCCCAAATTTATCAGACATTTGGCCATGTGGTAAACAATTTACATAGATGAATATATTCTGCTAATTCCTCTAACCAATCCTCTTTCTTCGGGATTATGTTCTTCCAATTTTGAGCAAAAATTAATCTTGAAGCATTGTTTTAAGTAGGTAGTCATGTTGATCTTCAGTGGAATAGGTATCTGACCACGGGAGCTTTGACTCACGAAAGCTTATACCCTAAAATTCTTGCTGGCCACCAAAGTGCCACTGGACTCAAATCCTGCTGGCACATTGTCATAATCTATATCTCCTAGGTGCTCTGAATTCTTCATTCCCCCTGCCCCCAAAGTAAGTTTTAAAGCTGTTTTTATGGAGATATAAGGGGAAAGGCAATAAAAGGGCTACTGAGTTAAAAAAATATGGAAATAGGGAATTCAGAGGCCCTAGCAGACAGATCATTACAGTGTCATAATTCTACATCAACATGTCAATTGCTGATTTTTAAAAAAGCTTTCTGGTTGGGTGGGAGGAATGGCAACTGCAAATGAACTGAGGAAGGTAAAAATGGTGACGATGGGGGGGGGGGGCTGCAAAAATGAGCACCTTCCTATCCACTTGGCATATAAACATGCTTTGACTGAGGTCCACACTAGACATTATGTCATCCATAGGTCAAACTAATGGATGCTGTAATGTCCAGTTTGGCCCTGAGACTTTTCCAAGAAAGTTGTGCCAAGCCATATTTGGAACAGATCACAGCAAAGGTGGGGGAAACGTGGAAAGTGACTGATATTGTGTGGATGTTCAAATCCCCACCCCACCTCACCCCCAACCTACCCCCAAATCCCTGCCAAACTGGGAGCAAAATTGCAGAGGGGTAGCAAGACCCACAGTAGTTCATATTGAAATAAATCTTCATAGTCTTTAAGGGGCCATTGATTTTTTGTTTTATTTAACTGGAGCAAAGACTTTGTGTGCAAGCAGCATTGCTGTTCATGGCAAGACCTTTCTTCCCTTTTCTAATTTTTGTTTAAGTAACTCTGCAAAGCACTATGTACACTGATGTATACTACTACTACTAATATCACCTAAAGTCTAATTTTGGAGAAGGTAAATCTTTAATCTACTCAGTTGGTTATTTTAAACAGCTGATTTCTTAATCATAAAAATGTTTCACTGTTCCAGAGATTATCTGACAACTGGAAAAATAGTTTTATATGAAGAGATGAGATTAGCAAAGAATATGAAATTGTAACATAAACCATATGACAAAACCCTAATACCTTTCAAGGAGAACTTTTGTAACTTTACAAAATATACTTAAATAGTTAAGTAATTAACAGTGAAATCCTAAGCAAAGTTGTATCCTTCTATGTCCATCGACTTCAAAAGACGTAGCAGGGTGTAACTCTGCTTAGGATTGCACTGCAAGACCCGTTTTGTTTATCCAGTTTAGGTATACTGAGAAAATACATCAGATAGGATTCCTTCAATGTGCTGAACATTTCTGCAAATCTGCACACATTGATTCTTATCAGGGAGGTTAAGTAAGTACCCAAAAATATGCAGAACTCCAGTCATGATGTGGATTCTTGGTCAAATGAAAACACATTCTACATTGTTCAAAATGCAGAAACAATTAGTGCAACACAGCTTGTGTACAAGAGAAAGAAAAGACTCTGTTTTTCTAATCAGATGAGGAAGTCATGATGTTTTCTCATGCCAAACCACGGCAAACTGCCTTAATCTTATCAGGAGGTGCAAACAGACTGCAGTTTCCCCTGCTATGAAGGGACAGCACTTTGTGAAAGGTTGGGATTGTAAGGCTGAATTCAGCCGACCCTTATTGGGGCTGGGGGGAGAAAGGAAAAGCGGCCTCTTTGGCATTTGCTCTTTGCTCCATGATTGCTTCCTGTGCCTTTTTATATGGCTAAAAATAAGAACTGACTGCAGTTTCCCCATCTACAAAGAGACAGCACCTAGTGAGAAGCATGAGCCAAAGGGTGAGAGCACAAGGGCTCTTGGCCTGTGTGACTTTTCGCTGCACGACTGGGGTCCAGCCATTGCATGTAATGTAGAGGAAGGTATCTGGAAACCAGCAGTACTGACATAGAACAACACTTGCTGGACAACGCTAACATCAACATGGCATGACTGTAGCCCTGGGCTTCTGTGTGGCTTCTCAATGGACATAGAAACTGGCATGTTGAATGTGGGGTGTTTGTGGGGTATCTTAGTGGTTCTGGGAGCATTCCTTACCTGGAGCAGGATGTTTGATGAATGCACTATTTCAGCACAAATGAGAGCTGGTAGATACGGGGGTGGGTTTCTTCAGTGATGGCCAGTATCTGACAAGAATGCTCACTGCTTATCTAATCTCCATAGCATCCCAAGAATTGACTATACAAGGGCCCCTATTTCCCCCACCTCTTCTATAATACTGGTAGTACCAGGTCAGTGAGACACAAAACTGCACACCTCACTGAGATATTACAGAAAGAGGAAATTGACCTGGTTTGCATAACAGAGATCTGCTCGGAATAAAATACTGTGGTGTGTTTGTCCCAACAAACTCCATGAGGTTAGGCAGTCCTTCACCAGCCCCACACAGGTAGATAGGGAAGAGGCGTAGCTATTATCCTCTGTGAGTCCTTCAGCTTTCGCAGACTACTAGTACAAATTATAGCTGACATTGACTATATGTTCTTTATGTTGGAGGCTAAGGATAGAAGAGCCATTCTGCTTGGTTACCAACCATCTAGTTTCCCAGTGGGCTCCTTCTCTGAGTTGGCAGAGGTGCTCTCAGTTGTGGTGCTGGAGACACTGATTCTTCTGGGTGACCTCAACATTCGTGCTGAATGCTCCTTTCCAAGGCTTCCTAAGGTTTTTATAGCCTCTCTGGTGGCCCTGGACCTCTTTCAAATTGTGACAGGCCCAACACATTGAAGACGTCACACCTTGGACTCAATATTTTGAGGGGAGGTCTTCTTTCAGGAATGGAGATTTGACCTGAATAATGGTCTGGCCTTTATCTACCAAAGGCAAGGGTGAATTTGGCACTGACTCCTGCAAAAATCACCTCCCCAATTAAAATGGTCTTCCCACCAGGGCTGGTGCATCTATGGAGGCAGGTCTGGCAATCACCTCAGGTGCAGAGGTGCCAGAGGGGGTGTTGGGGACGGGGGCATGTGCCGCGGAGCAACTGAGCGGGAGGGCTGGGAGGATGCATGCACGCCAAGCATTCCCCCCATCTCCTGCCTGTCGCCTCACAAACTGGAAAGGAGTGGAGGAAAAGTAGTAAATTTCTTTTGGGGGACTGTGGGGGGATGGGACAGAATAATGACAGAAGAAAGCAAAGAAGAAGGGAAAGGAGAAAGCGGGAAGGACCTAGAGAAACAGCTGCGCCTCAGGGTGTGTGCTTCAAATGAGCTGCTGACGACGCAAATCCTTCTTCCAGGCACAAGCCTGCTGGGCGCAAGAGCACCCAAAGACCATTCCGGGGAGGGCTGCTGCTGCTCTCTCCCAGGGCGCCCTTGTGTGTGGGGTGGGGAGGGGGTGTGTGTGCCTGGAAGAAGGCACACAAATCAGTCTAGCATACAAGATAGCCCCCTGTTGAGAGAAATTTTTTTACCAGTTTGATGTAGTGGTTTGGAGTTGTGGGACTCTAATCTGGAGAACAAGATTCGATTCCCCACTCCTCCACTTGAAGCCAGCTGGGTGACCTTGGGTCAGGCATAGCTTCTCAGAGCTCTCTCAGCCCCACCCACCTCACAGGGTGTTTGTTGTGGGGATAATAACAACATACTTTGTAAAACACTCTGAGTGGGTGTTAAGTTTTCCTGAAGGGTGGTATATAAATCAAATGTTGTTGTTGTTACCTCTGTTTGCCAATTTGAGGTCCCCCTTCTCAAATGGAAATTAGGGGGCTACTCCAAAATTCACTAACACTCACAACCTTGATAGGGCTAATCTGGCTGCCTAGAAGCATGCTATGATAACATTCAGACTAGAGTACGGTAATGCACTCTAAATAGGTCTCTCCTTCAGTTGAGACACTCCAATTGGTACAGAACACCACAGCTCAGTTATTGAGAGCTATATGGCTATTACACGCATAGTCCTTCATGGCCATTCCATAAGGTGAGAGCCACTTCAGAGAATGCTGTACAATATTCATTGTAGTAGCTCCCACCTTATGGAATGGCTTGCCTGCCTGATAAACATAGGAAGGCTACTGCTCTCCTGGCTTTCCTAAAACTATGCAAAACTGAATTATTCAAGAGGGTTTTTTTACATAGGCAATAAGGCTGTACTGTAATAAATTGGTTCAGAGACATGGTTTGATAAAGTGATAGGGACTGCAGACTATACTAGTGCGTGCTATCTGTTGCTGTAAATATGCTCCTACTATGTAATGTCTGCATTGCTTAACATGCTTATGCTTTGTTTTATATTTGTATCAACTCTGTTTCAGATTCATAACAGCAACAGACATATAGTGCAGGATTTTTCTGCAACACATCTTATCACAATCTGAACTGCCTTATGATCTGAATGTAAATGGCAATGTTCAGAGGTTGCTCGGTGTTGATTCAACACACATGGGAGAAGGCAGAAGGATCATGAACAAGGTCTTCCTCCATTCAGCAATGAACCTGTAATGTGTAAATGCACACATGTACCGCTTTCAGAAGACATTTCATATGGGGGGAGAAGGTATTTTTGCCATGCTCAATTTGTACTTAATTGTCTGTCTTTAGTTTTAATGCCAATGTCACACACAATGATTCCCAAACATTTTAGTATAACTGCTACAGATCATCTGCTTGCTAAAAATCATCTTCTATTCAATGCAACCCTTCAGTAGCTCATATTGTAGATGACAAACCTTTGCACAACACTGATTATTCCTCTGTTGATAACAGTCTTTCCTGGAACGGCAGTTGTGCAGGTAACCCAAGTGCTGATCTCAGCCATTTCTCTTGAGGTGTAGCTCTGAAACGTTTTTAATAGTGCCTGGGTCATGTTTAGCCTTATTACTGTTGCTCAACAAAGGCAATATTCAGGGTTTTTTGTCTTTGTACCTGTGAATTTCTGCATGCACATTCACCTTTACGCAGAATTCCATTAAATGAGCATGGTCCAAGCAAATCATATTTTCTTCTCATATCAACTTACAACATACTTTCTAGTGACATCTAATAGATAAATATATATTCTGCACACGTAGTAACCTTTTGTGATGGACAGGACCAATTCTAGCTCCACCATATAAAGGGACTGAAACAAAAATCTGCACCCATTTTATGTTGCACTGTGATGGAAAAGCCTCATCACAAACACATGTATAGGAAGGGGAGGGGACGGGAGGGGTAAAAAGAGAAACACACAGGAGGGAGATGGGAAAAGAGGAGCAACAGAGAAAGCGATGGTTGAGAAGGCTGGAGAGTGAAAGAAACGAGATCCATGGTGGAGTTGGCAGTGGCAGTGTGTGTGTGTGTATATTAGAAAGAGAGAAGCAAAGGACTGGGAAGAGAGTAAAAGATAGGCAAACAGATGGCAAGTGAAATATGCCAATAGAAAGAAACAAGTGAGAAGTTGGAATACATGAGAAGAAAGAGAGATGGGAAAGAAACAGAGGTTTCCCCATAGCTCACTGATTGGTAGCTAGTGGGTGGTGGGAAGGGCTCCGCACAGTGGAATATTTAAAATAACAGGACAGGCCAAACAGTCAACGTTTTGGCTGATAGTTACATTCCTCGTGAAGAAGGTTTGGCAAACAGGGAGTGATCACACAGGATTGCATCGCTGCCTCCAAATAGATTCAGGCATGCAGCTAAACTCCCTTATTATCTTTTCCATTAAGCTCTCAGAGCGCTTTTGAGATTCACATGGGAAGACTCCAGACAGAGACATTGCAGTCATGATTTGCTGTTGTTAAAGATTCCTAATACTTTTAGAGTGACAGAATAAATATTACATAACCTTTCAGTCACCAAAGGAGGCTACAAAAATTATGCCTTGTGTTGTAACTACACGAGTGCCGTGAACTATGTAGCATCACCTTCCCAACAAGCTGAAACAATAACAAAGCACAATTTTCATGTTCAGCTCGGCAGTTTGGAACCTCTGGCTTCTCGTTGCAATGTTCATTCACAAATGCTAGAGAATGAGAGCAGAAACTCAGTGGCAAGGTTTAAAATGACTGGTTCATTCCCTTCCTGGCTGTTTGTTGCCATTCATCCCTGGAAGCAGCACTAGTTGCCTGCCCTGCTGGGGGAGGCGGCAATGGGAGTCTGAGCCCTGAGGCCACGAGGCCAGGCTCCTACTGCTGACTCCTTGGCAATTCCCAGGCCACGCCCTACATCTCTGGCAATACTGCTTTCCTCCTCAGAAGAAGACCAGTTGAGGAGGAGCTTGGAAGAGAGTTTGAAAGATCCCGCCTAGCTTGCCTTTCTTGGCATAAAGAAAAAGCACTCAAAGGAGGCGGCACTGGTGACGGATGGAGTGCCCTCAGAGCTTGTGAAGCAGCTTCTGTGGGATTGAGTTCTCCCTCTGGGTCTTTTGGGCCTTCACTGCTCTGTGATCCCTGTTCCTTTTGCGGATCCTTTCCATGCCCCACAGGTTTCCTGTGTCTCCAAACCTCTTTTTCATACGTCTTTTGTGCCTCTCATACATTTTTTCTTCTTTGTGCCCAAGAGGCACAGGATATTTACCTGAGTTATGTTCTGGAAGTAAGTTTTACTTTGTCTGGTATTTTCAAAGTGGGTGTTTTTAGTACAGTGGTGGAAAAGTTTAGAGCAAGCATTTTTTGCTACCATTCACAAGATTTTACAATTTCCTTGTAAACATTTTGGAACTCTGAAGTATGAAATGAACTTGGAAGGAAGCAGAGTTAATTTTTACCTGTTTTGCTTTGGCGTTCAGTAGTAGGGAAGATAGCATTTCTTTTCTTCTTCCACAGCCAAGATTGGGATGTCATGGGGATATTTTCTTCAGGCGTAAGATAGGTGGCTAGATATAAACAAAATATAGACAAACTGCCTAAAATCTGATTTGTAATTAATTCAGAACAACCAGATTAATTTACTGAACATTAACTTGATTTCTGGAAAGTGAATACAGAATGGTCTGCATTGGGTTTGTTGGCTGTTACAGGCCCATGGACTCTGAGAAGGCCTATTGTCTTGTAGGCTTTCTCTGAGGCATATAGGTCCTGGAATGAGGCAATGATGACCTCACCAAACACCTGCCCCCCTATCCCAAGGCCTTAGTCAGTAGTACCCATCCAACTTCCAGCAGTCCCTGACTAATTTTGTTACATTCAGTGAGGGTGAAGGGAGCAGCTAGGGAGACACTGAATGATCTGAAAGCCATGATTCAACTTGGTGTTAATTTTTGACAGTATTATTAAGGAAACTTCATTGGTCATTCTAAAGTAACCATTAGTGAAGTTAACCAAGTAAGTAGTAATCCCAATCTATTCCTAATGAGGATTTCAGATTTCAGGATTTTAAGCAAACATCTGTGAGAATGATTTTTAATTTCTAGTATTTAATTTCCAGTATTTCTACGATAGCCACAAGTTGTCACCATTTCTGTCTTGGTTGTCTGAAAATAAAAAGTCCTGGGGCAGCTGATCTACAATCAGTGGAAGATCCATCTCAAATTGACTACCTATCCAAGCAGCAGTAAAATCAATATGAACACCCAGTAACTGAGGAACTCAGTAACTGCAGAAGGGCAAGAGTCATCTCACAATGGTTCTTCCTCTAGTTAAAGTCCTAGCTGGATAACCAGGCTGTTTCCACAAGTCTGCCTCCTTGTGTTGTACCTCCTTGTGTTGTAATAGGGAGGTGTAGTCTTTTGGTATGTGAGTGCCTAAAATGTATTGTTTTTCCTTGTTTCTAGGAGGAATAACAGCTGTTGTTCCTTCCCTTTATAGAGCGGACTCAAGTAGGAATTTACTAATTGCTTTCATTTCTAGATGAGTAACATAAATGAAGAATTTAACTTGGTATCTAGATTCAGGGCAAATTGGAGGTTTTCAGCATAGATTTTGGGGGGGGGGTGGATTCTGGCCCCACACTGCTTTGGTTTATCCTGATTTCCACACACACATTTTTGTCTTTTGTTTTCATGTCAGATTTGTTTTTGTTTTTTCTGTTTCCCCCCTCATTTCTTTTGAGACCATTCTTACTCTGCTCTTTTTTTAAAGCTGATTCTGAGTTACTTTTGTTCCTCATGTAGTGTTTCATTTGGTTTTGTTTGTCCCATCTACTCTCACTCATCTCCAACCCACCTTTTGATGACTGGACATTCGTCATCATTGAACCTCTCCTGCCCCAGCCTTTGTTTCCAATCATTTTTTAAATTGTCATTTTCATATCACTATATTGGCCTACTGTTCTAATAATAGATGCAGCAGGTTCTCTAAATTCCCAGCTTTCATTTTTAAGAAAAGTAAGTCTCTGGCCTTTTCCCTTGCAGAGATATGCCTTTTTCCTTTTATATCTACAAGGGAGGGACCTAGAGACTTAACTTTAAAATAGAAAGCTGGGAATTCAGAGAATCTTCTGCATCTAATATTACAACGGTAGGTCAATATAACAATACAAAGACTATGACTTCTGAAAATAAATTGCAAAGCTTTGGCTGCCAGGGATGGGAGGTGAAAGGGACATAGCCGATGCTGCTCCAGGCTCTGTCTCCAGAGAAGTCATTTTGCCTTGCTGATACCAATCTCTACCTCTTTGCCTCTAGTGGGACACTTCAATTTGGATCACAGAAGGGGGGACTTAGGGATGAGTGGTGGAGCAGCTCCCCTTTTAGGGTTCCCCATGCTGGTGTTCATTTTTAATCATGTGCAAAAAAGCGGGGAGGGGGGTTCTGTCACACCACCAGTGATGTCACTGATGACAGCACCCTCACTTGAAAATCGTCATGATTGAAGGCACATGAGGAAGAAAATAAACTGATCCCACAACTGCAAAAATGCATAGGGAAGGCAGATGTGCAGAAGAAGTGTGTCCAAACCGATTCCATATCACTTAGCTCATTGGACAGGGGAAAGCCCACAGCACTGCCCAGGCAATGGTTCAGATCTGAGTGGAGAGCAATACCATGAGCAGGTTTCTTCCAGGCACAGACAGTAGGACAGAAGCAAGAGAACACACAGAAGGCATTCCACCAACCACTTATGGGGAACAAGCACTGATCTGGGTACCCAAAGTGTGTGTGTGTGGGGGGGGGGTGGCGGAATGTTAAATCCCTCCAAACAAAAATAACTTTTTGGCCAGGAACAAGTCTATTAGCAGGAAAACAGATGGAGGAGGCAAGACTAAAATCTACACCCCACACACTATACACCATTCGTGTAATAATATACCCAACTGGAAACATAAGGATAAGACACATTATGGGGCATTCCAAATCCTCCACTGGCCTTGGTGACAGCAGTGTATACTAGGACAGAGAGCCAGTATGATGTCGTGGTTATAGTGGTGGAGTAGGATCTGGGTGACCCAGGTTCAATTCCCCATTCTGGCATTGAAGCTACCTGAGTGACCTTGGGCCTATCACACGCTTTCAGCTTAACCGGCTTCACAGGGTTGTTGTACGAAAAAAAAATAGAGGAGAGGATGTGAGCCACTTTGAATCACTATTGGGGGGAAAGGGAGGGTAAAAATGAAGTAAAATAAAAAATAAAGAAAAGACCGCAAAAGCCTAGTGCTCTGGAAAAGCACAGACTTAGTAAGATTGGAATCCAGTAGCGCCTTGAAAACCAACAAGCTTTTCAGGGTATAAGCTTTCGAGAATCAAATCTCCCCTTGATTCCTGAAGGCTCATAGCTTGAGAATTTTGCTGGCCTTCCAAGTGCTATTGGCCTTGAATCTTGCTGCTCTGCTGCCTGCCAACATGGCTACCCACCTGGAGCTATATTCATAGGCTTACTGTGCCCATAGTCAAGCCCTGCTACAAGGCAGCCCTGGAAGAGCTGCACAGCTGCGATTTTTTTAACATCAGACATAATCCCTAGGGATGGGCTGCCATGCTGATTGACCACCTCTGAGTACATATGGTGTGGGGCTTAGCTGCTATCCTAAGCAGTTTACAGGCTGGCTTTAGGATTGTCCCCCTAGTCCAGTGGCTCCCAAAGCGAATGGCACCTAGGGAGTGCTAAGAGGCAAGGGGGTGGCAGGTGGGTGCTGGAGGTGGGCCCCTCCAAGCCTGTCGTTTGTTTATTCAGGATTGACTAGGCTAGAGCCTAGAGTGAAACACTTTCATTGCTTCAGGTTTCTGCATATGCATGATGCTAAAATCTGGTAGAAACTGTTGGGATTTTTAGTAAACACACCACCAGTGTTCTAGTCGGACCAGTATACCATGTTTTGAAAAACTGTCAGCACTATGTGTGTTTTTGTCTGTCATTTTCCAAGTTTTTGCTGGTATGTCCTTAATTTAACAGTATTTAATCATTCAATTCTTTGTTTCAGAATAGATATGGGAGAAGCAGAACAAATGTAGAAACTATAGTTTGAAATTAATTAAACTACAATTTTAATTGAATTTTGAATAACTGTGCAATTAATTGTTACTGTTTTGAAGTTTATTGAATTTTTAAAAACTATTTTCCTTAGTGGCTGTTCTGAATAATGCTTTTTATAGGGTAGGGTAGGGTAGGGTAGGATAGGATAGGGTAAGGGGCACTGGGAATGTTTATGGAACCAAGGAGACTATGGGCCCAAAATGTTGAGAACCACTCTTCTAGTCTCTCTAAGGATGTAGACTGCTTTCCTTTTAATCCTCGAACTTTGGGGGGCACTGGGAATGAGTTTATGGAACCAAGGGGACTATGCCCCAAAAATGTTGAGAACCACTCCTCTAGTCTCTCTAAGGATGTAGACTGCTTTCCTTTTAATCCTCAAACTTTGGGGGGCACTGGGAATGAGTTTATGGAACCAAGGGGACTATGCCCCAAAAATGTTGAGAACCACTCCTCTAGTCTCTCTAAGGATGTAGACTGCTTTCCTTTTAATCCTCAAACTTTGTCTTCATTATTTACACAAACACACAACACCCCCCTCCCAATACCCAGGAGTAATATGCTGCTGATGCCACATACTTTGACATGTAATTTTTTCCTGGCTCTTCCCCATACCATCCTAACCACAGAGCTTTCTTGACCATTTAAGTTCCTTAGCTTTAGGCAATAAGGTTACCTAACAATTACCCAACAGTGTTCTTGACCCTATTCCTCCGTGCAGCTTCCAAATTCTTACTGTGAGTTTGAAAAAACAAAAAACAAAAAACATCCAATGTGCCTTTAGGCTGACTGCCTTCTTACTCCTGTGATAGTAAAAATAATTGAAGGCAAATTTATATACATGGAATGATATATGGATACAATTAACAGATAAAGCAGGAGAACAAGTGCCTAGCAATTAATACCTCCCATTATTATTCTCTATAATTTATTATGCTTGCACCCTTTGGCACTGTTGCATTTTGTTCCAGCTGATCAAATTAAAATTATGCATGTTGAGGGAATCAGATGCTGTAGCTGTACAATTTACCCTAACGATTATCTATGGCATATTGAGGGACAGCAAAAAGTACTTTCACTAATTATAATATTGCTTCCATTGTGTTAGAAACTCTCAGCAAATACTCCGCACAGATATTCTGACCTCTCACAATGCTGGACAAGTGAAACTCATTTAAGGTGTCCCTATATCTGTTTGCTCTTAGTTTACAGCCCACTCAGTGTGGGAAGATCCATCATCAGATCTCCAGTAGCTTTTCTATTAGCCTAGTCATGGAATGCTCCAATTCAGATTTGGTGCAGTAGGTGGGGTGGGAGTTAACACTTTCATCCGTGCCATTTTTCCAACCTCAAATGCCATCCTCTGGTCATTTGTATGGTTGGGAGAAGCAGGCAGGTTGCCTCTCTTGTGCTTCTGCATTTCCCTGCAAAGAGCACATAGCAGCTTATAGAAGAGGAACTGGAAGTACAGAAAATGGTGCAGGAAAAAGAATAACTCTTCTCCTCCCCAGCGCTGCAGCTCTAACCTTACTTAGAACCTTTAATTATGATGTTTAGTAATAAAGATGGATGGAACATCTTCCCACATCTTATTAATAATAATAATAACATTCGATTTATATACTGCCATTCAGGACAACTTAATGCCCACTCAGAGCAATTTACAAATTATGTTATTATTATCCCAACAACAATCGCCCTGTGTAGGGGATGGGACTGAGAGAGCTCTGAAAGAGCTGTGACTGACCAAAGGTCACCCAGCTGGCTTCAAGTGGAGGAGTGGGGAATCAAACCCTACCAGAATCCCATCTGTTTTGGCTACTAGATGCAGTTTAAACATATAAAATGGCTTGTTCTCCTACAAATGTCTGTTTAGGCTGCAGTGCCATGACTAGACATGGGCACAAACGGAAAAAAAAACCTGAATAAGTTGTTCATTGCAATCCACAAACAACGAACAATGAACAGTAACAAACATGACCCTGTTCACAAACATGTTCATTGTCCGTTGTTCCTGGCCCTTTAAAGATCCCTTTAAACTATCAGCTGGCAGGTGGCAGGGGGGATTCACCCCTGCCACCTGCCAGCTGATAGTTTAAAGGGCCCTTTGCTGCCACGTGCAAGGGGCAGGGCCCTTTAAATACCCCACAAACTGACCTTCCCAATGTCCAGTACCCACCAAATTTGCAGGGGACATAGTCCTCACTGTCCTCTGAAGCCCCTCCAAGTTTCAGAGAAATTGCACCCTGGGAAAGGCATGATCCATAGGCCTTGTTGCCAGGGGAATTGATTGAAAGGTGACAGACTGTCTGGCTGACGAATGGCTGAGGAAGGCAGTGAACAAGGCTTGCAATAACCACTTGTTCATTTAGAATGGGGCCTCACAAATGGCTTGTTCGCGAACAGACAAATGGGCTTTTCGTGGGGTTTTTCCATTCGTAATGCTGTTCGTGCCCATGTCTAGCCATGACCATAGACCACTACTTTCTTTCTATGTAAGGGATGCCTTTCACAGAAAGCAATAAACATTTCAGTAACAAGAATTCCCAAATGTCAGATCAAGCCATAATTTCATAGGTCTGCTGATTCCCCATCCTGTCTTCCTAGCCAACAGCTGTGCAGTATTGGGATCTGTCTCTATAACTTGTGCGAGCAACTGCAACAGTCCCAAGTAAGGGGGCATAAGCTAATGTGCCTGCCAGGCTCTTTATTTAAGAGCTGTTGCAACTTCTTCACCCATTCACAGCAGTCCTAGATGTGTGTTCCATACCCTAGTGGGCATGCCATTTCCCAACCTTGATCAGGTCTAGAATTTGGTGCAGCTCAGCAGGCAGGGTGCAGAGAAGGGAAGGATAGGGTCTACTCAGGACAAGAACTTTTCTGGATCATGCCCAAAGTTGCTAAGTTTCTTCCTGTTCATTCAGGGCACTGGAAATCAATATATAAAAACATAAGAAGAACCCTGCTGCACCAGGCCAATGTTCATCTATCCATGTTTCCCCAAAGTGACTCTCCAGATGTCCCAGAAGGATAGTTAGCAGAATATGATGGTCAATGTTTAGAGAGGACACAATACTATTTATTTATTTATGATCAATAGTAATACTGTTAATAATAAATATTATAATAATAATTAATAATAATATTACCAAATACTAATTATTAGTTGCATTATGTTATTCCTTGGCATACTAGGACCAATTATAATACATACAGAATTTTCTATGAAAATTAATAGGGACCAGGTAGGCATTCTGTTCACTTGTCACCCTGAGATAACTTTGATAATCCTCTTTATATGCTATGTTGTTATAATCTATACATAAAAATACCCAAGATATACATAAAAATATCCAAGATACAAATATACATTTTCTACTACTTTGGAGAACGTGCACCAATTCCAGAATTAGCCACAGCTTTTCACACATGGTGGTAAATACATTTAAACACCAAAAAGAAAGAGGAGCACATTAAAGCAAGTTGACATTAAAGGGATGTTTTCAGTCAACTTTTGGGATACTCCCTTTTCTTGCAAACAAATATTTGCCAGTGTATAATATACGAAGCAGCCTTGACTTCCCAGAGCATCCCATAAGTTATTCTGTCTCTTTCAACATAAGTAATGCAGTATTTTTCATTCCTTTTCCTTGGCTACCATTTCTACCCCCCCCTCCAATTCATTACATGAATAGAAACCAACTTAAATTACAAAGAATCCTTAAATGGGGTTTTACATGGGTACTTAGATTATATATTTATTTAAGTATATTATTCCTCACTCACTATCAAATTTAAGTTGGTGCTTACTTTTGTTCATTGAATAACAGAAGGTGGTTTAATAAAGCATAACAAATTAATAGATGAAGTTGTATGATGTGATAATTTCATTAACTCAGATTATGAATGTAAATTTCAAACTGAAGTGTGAGTAAATTCCCCCTCCCCCCATTTGAATTTTTATCCAATATTGATGTCATTATTGCAAAAAAAGGGATATTTACCTGACAGTTGTACACTGAAAGCTATGGACATCTTGTCATTCGGTGTACAACTGAATCTCTTGATAACCAGCAGTGCATTAAGGTGATACTTGAAACAAATAATGTCAGTGAAATTTACTAGAAGCATTTGTTACCTTAATTACCATTCAGGTATCACCAATGATAAATTAATTGAAGTCACTTAAATGATTGGTTCCAATCAAGACTGTTAATTAAGAAACTCTAGGTGTTGAAACCCTTTTAATTTGATAGCAGCCTTATAACTGGATGACAACAGAATAGTAGGTGGTCTTAATTCCTTTTACTGGCATTTGTCACAACCCAGAGAGTTAAGAACACAACAGTTGCCCTGCTAGGTAAGGCTGGATCCTTTAATTTATCCGTCTTCTAAGAAACTTAGCGTAGTGCTTTCACAACTATCCTACAAGATGAGTTGGGGGGAGGGAGGCAGATAGACTCAAATAAGATCACCTAGTAGGGTTGTCAACTCTGGCCTGGGAAATTTCTGGAGATCTATGGGGGATTTAGTATACTATAGAGTTTGCCCTCTGAAGCTGTCATTTTCTTCAGGGGAACTGACCTCTGTAGTCTGAAGATCTGCTGTAACTTCAGTACAATGCCAAGCCCCACTTGGAGTTGGCAACTGTACCCAGGGTGCTTTACAACTGAGCAAAATTTTAAACCAGGGTTTATTTCATTTGCAGAATTTATACCCTGCCTTTCTGCCCACAAGAGGGTCACCTCAGTGGCTAACAGAATGAAAACACAGATAATAAAAATACATCCTTATCAAAATGTGTCACAAACAAAACCGAGCTAAAACACCCACATACACTGGAAACTATTGTAAAACTATAAAGTTTTACCATAGAGTTGCAGTGATTCCTAGATCTACTCACTGTCACTTCCAGGTTGTACCTGGAAGTGATATAATGACATCACCAATGTCACATGCTCCAATGAGATCTATTGATGTTATTGTTTTATGATTTAACTTTTATTGTATTTTTAACCATGGTTTTATGATGTTGTGTGACCCACCCTAAGCCCGCTAGGAGGGAGGGCGGGATATAAATCTGACAAATAAAATATAAATAAATAAAATAATAAAAATAGCAATTAAAACATAGGGAGAGAAGGAAGGAACACGGAAGAAAAAAGTTTTAACCTGCTGGCGGAAGACAGCAAAAAAAGAGGACAGATGAGTCTCCCTAGGGAGAGAGTAACAGAGTTTTGGTACCACAGGTGGGAAGGCTCTCTCCTGGGTTACCACCCAACTAATCTTAGAAGGCAGGAGCACCCAAAGTAGGACCTCAGAAGGTGACTTCAGTGGTCAAGTATGTTCATAAAGGATTAGGCAATCCTCCATGGCCCTGCCTAGGTTTGCAAGGCTGGGCGGAGAGTCGGGGGACAGGGACATGGGAGAGCATGTGACATTGGTAACATTGGTGATGCTATTATGTCACTTCCAGGTTGTAGATGGGTAGATCTAGGAATGGGTAGACTATGGGTATATCTAGGAATCACTGCAGCTCTACGGCAAAACTCTATAGTTTTACAATAGTTTCCAGGGATTCCCAGAGCTGCCCATTACCACTTCTGGCTTGTACCCTGAAGTTTGTACTGATGCAGAGGATGGAGTTTTAAAAACTTCTTTGATTAACAAAAACTTGTGTTTCACAGCATTATTACTATGACACCACTATAGCACACCATACAGTCTGAGGACACTATGTGTGGGGGTGAAAAAAGGACTGTATTGACTGTAGATCATTTTAAGTGATGCATCTGACTAACAGGCACAACAAAAGGTTTCCATTTGTTCAATGCTCATGGCAAAGGATCACTGCAGTGATCTGACCATGACCCTGGGGGATATGCACCATGTTCTCCAGTAATCACTGATGCGTAGATGCAAAAGGAGTCACAAGCTACAACACATAAGGTACAATTGTCGCATATTGATCCAGGCGTGACGTGGTGATGACCCCACATTACACTCAGCTATTGTGCAAGTACAAAGCTGCTCTGCACAGTATTTGAGATACTCTTGGAGCAAAAACCTCAAGGTGGGCTCAGCTTGCAAATATAACTATTCTAAATAAATACATAAACAAAGCTTTGTGTTGTCAACTGATTTTTAGTCAACAGGAAAATCAATCACTTGGGTATCTTTACTAAATTAAAAGCTAGAATGGTTTGGTTGAGTTAACTTATTACTTACACTTTTATTCAAATACTCAGGAGGACCCTGGATATACTGTGTTACATTCAAAAACTGTCAGAGTGGAGCTCTGTTTCCAGCCTTTCTGCCTTCTTCCCTCCTGCAACTCCCTGTGATACCCCTAAAGCCAACTGACCATTGGGGAGCCCACTAGAAATTCTGGGATGTTGTGTGTAGGACTGCCGCTGGAGAAGGGAATCTGCAAAATGCGAGGAACCCCCCTCCCTCCCGGAGCAGAAGTACCTTTCGTTTGCACCAGGGACTCTCTCTATATCCAGCCTTAATAAAACTAACCTGTTATTTTACTAAAATGCCTTTTTTTTGCTTATGTCTAAAGGCAGTGAGAGTCTTTATTGGACTTGAAAGTAATGATTTCTGTAGTTCACTGAATGCTGAATTTCTTGCCAAACAGGCAAACCACTTTTTTCTGTTGTAAAGGTTTCATCATAGTTAAGCCATACTTTGAATGCAACTGCCTGGTTTCAGAAGCAGGAAATAGAGAGAAATGGATTGCAGCATTCCTTGTATTGTGCAGCAATGACCTTTCAAAACAGTTTTAAAATATTTCAGATTAAGGAGTGGCTTTGTCATGAAAACATACAAGTTGGTGATAAGGGCCAGACCTCTTCTTGAAACCATCTTATATAAGTTCACTTCTGAAAGTCACCGCACCCAACCTCGCATCTGCAATCCTGAAACAATGAAATTCTTGCAAAGTTTAAATAAAACTGCCCTAGTCTATCGAAGTGTATTGTGCTTTTCGCTCCCTGGATTCTCATAGCTGTACAAGTAGGGAGAATGGTCAGCGCAAGTTTTCTTCTGCCCTGCCAGAACAGTTCACATTTAATATCAGGTAGCATATTTTTTTGTTCTACTTAACATCTTCTCTGATGCTTCAAGTATGGCATGAGAGCAAAAGCTGCATTAGCAGTGGCATTCAGGGTTTATAAACAAGCTATCTCCTTTAACAAACAATAATTAAATAACTCAAATTTGCCACTCCCAATATGCCTGATATAACTTCACTGAGCAAACAGTTTACTTTTAAAAAAAAAACTAGAACAAATTTACCTTCTTCCATGGTAAGCAAACAGAAGATCGTGGATAATGGACTAACCTATGGAAAAAATTAAGCTGCATCATGTGCAAGAATTTGACACAGAACATGTTTAAAAATGCAAGAGCCTTGGTAGGGAATAAGGTATCACTTCCATTGGAAATGAAGCAGTACTTTTGATGGGGAATCGGGTTTCGTCTTTGGCCAGTAGTCAGACCATTCGCTGAAAGTACGGTGCAGCAGTTGAGTGGTTCTGCTGCACATCTGGGGGGTTCTGAAACTCCATCCGCTTCAAGGATAAGGAAAGCTCCATGTGGGCACTGGGAATCCTTTCCCCCTAAGACAGGAATGGGCACTGCTGTCTCTGCTTGAGCAAAGCACCATAAGTGTGTCAGGGAGCTCTGAATGAAGGCCTCTGTCACAATCAGTGCCTGCAAATGGATTCCTGTGTTATTGCTATGATGCTTTTGTTAGCAAATGGAATGTAGTCTAATTAAAAGAAAGCATCTTGTATAGTAGGGAAAGCCACGGTCAACATTGTTCCTGAGGCGTTGCAGTTGTTCCTGTATGCAACACAAAATATTTTAAAGTTAGCGCAAGCTACTGCTGGCTCCAGTGCAAACGTCTGATGTGCATTGGTGCATCAGACAATGGTATGCATATTTCTAGATGCAGATCAGTTTCAGAATGAGCAGTTTCTCATGCCAGAGAGCTAAGGGTTAAGAAAAACTGGCCCTGCACAACACCACAGTTAGAAACATATGATCTTACCTTGAAAAGGTTGCCTGTCCCTGTTTTGTGTCTTTGATGTATTTAATATCTATGAAAACTCTAATTCACGATATCTTTTGGAATATAGTTTCCTTTGGCAGTCCTGCAATGGATGATATGGCAATGAGAGTCTCCCTATCCCGCAGCCCCCCGTCAGGTCTGTGAGTTCAAATCAGAGCTTTAACTATGCATTTTTTCATAAGCACAACTAGGGTACAGCACATCCAACTTACAGGGCTATTTTGCAACAAGATTATGACAGCCAACTTATAAAATGCATTCATGGACTTGTAGCAACTCTGAGACGTCATCATGTCATGGCGACACCAGCTGTCCTGATTACAACCTATTACTATTTCTGTTATTCTTTGCTGTGGCACATGAATGTTTTTACTGGCAGCCTTTATTACCCCTGAAAAGCAAAGGCAGCTCTGTATTAATTAAATCTGTGGTTAATATAAATTGCTCCTTCAGTGATGTTGAAATGCTTTCATGATGTTTGAAAGCACTTCTCCTGTGATGGTAAAGGGAGATGCCACTTGATTGACAGTAGATGGCCTCCCCCAATTTCTGGACCGACTGGCTGAGGTGAAAGTGGGAATAATAAACATGCTGAGTGAAAGGGTAGATGATTTGGGTTGATTTGTGATGTCTGAAAATAACATTAATTTAGTCAATTAAAAAAAAAGTTGGTACTCATCCATCTGAAATTGGATGCCATTTCTTTCAGCGATTAGCTCTGATTTAGATAATCGATGCCAAATGGTTTAATAGAAACCACTTCATGCCACCTCCCTTATAAAACCACTTCATGCCTCCTCCCTTATAAAATGCACATGAACACTACCAAGAAGAGCTCAAAGTACCTGCCTGTCAGAGACAGGCTTCCATGGTTTGGAAGCCAGTAATGGCTGCCTACAACCAGGGGTCATTTCGTAGAAAAAGAGCTGGAGGAACTCGTTAGCATAACTCAATAGCATAACTCATCAGCATATGCCATGCCCCTTGACATCACTGTAAGTGTGTCATTAGCATATCTGATTTGCATATGCCACACACCCCTGGCATCACCTATCCTGGCTGTTTTGGACCCAATCCTGGTCATTCAATTGGGCCCAAAATGGCAAAAGGGGGCTGAAAATGGCTGAAAAGGGACACAAAATGTTCAGGATCAGGCCACTGCTGAGTGGGAGATTGATCCACCACCCATCAGAAGCCCAATCTGGGCCATTTCGGCCCCAATCCAGGCCGAAACGGGCCCAAAATGGCTGAGAGTCAGTTGGGTAGGGCCACCTGTCATGTGACCTCTTTGGGGAACTGCCGGAACGGCGTTGCTGCACGTTCTCCCTCAAAATGAGCCCTGCCTACAACCATACACTCCTACTTCCCTACGGCAGCTGAAGCACAGTTAGCAGTTGCCTGGAAACAACTCTTTTAACATTGAAGCAACCAGAGGCGGATAGGTGAAAATGGAGCACATTCCAGTAGTCATAATCAGCCCAGCCCATAGTCCAATGGGTAGGAAGCCTATGCGTATAACCACCATGTGACAAATGTTCCAGAAGATGGAGTTGGGTCCCGATGATTCCTTTCACAATCTGCACATAGTAGCACACAATGCATTTGTATCATTGTCTCGGTGAGGGAAACACAGAGGAATGCACACTAGAACACCAAGCAGCCCATTCCATGAGTCACCCAACAGGGTAGTGAAAAACAGCAAAGAAAAAAAGCAAACAGAGAGGTGACCAAATCCTGACCTGGCCTCCACAAGGTAAAACAGACCTGTGGAGTGACCTGCTGGACATAATATGCTTAGAGAGAAAATGGGAGAGGCAGCGGTGTCCAAGCTGATCCAAGCATCAGCCTAACCATGAGGCTAGGAGCATATGGCTCATGATGATGCCTTTGTACTCTACCAGGAGTAGGGTTGCCATCCTCCAGGTGGGGGCTGGAGATGTCCTGAAAGTACAACTGATTTCCAGATGACAGAAATTAGTTTTGTCTGTAAGGCTCCTGTAGGGTTAACATTATACCTCATTAGGTCCCTCCCCTCTCCCTAACCACTTCTGGCTCCATTTCCAAATCTCCTGAAATTTCCCCTACAGGAGCCTCATGTATGACATGCTTATCTTCATGTGCCACACCCAGGATCCCAATGCTAAAGGGACCCTATATGAATCTAACAGAAAAACATAGATGGACCACATATGGTTTCATCCCTGTCTACAGGCTCCCAGAAGAAAGAGCTGGGAGAAGACATGTTCACCAGAGAAGAATAAGGTAACTAATCACTAGCATAGGGACCAGAAGTTTCATGTAAGAAAATGATACAATTTATACCCTCGTGTTCTTTGCATACACACCCCTTTCCATGGTGTTTCTCCCTTCCATCTGGCCACACCACTCTCTTACTGGCTTTCTTTTGGCTGGTTGCCAGAGTTCATTGGAGTTCTCAGAACACCTTGTCAGAACATCAGATTCTCATTCATCTTATCTTGACAGGGTTTCTTTCTTGGTCTGATAACTTTATGTTAAGTGCCTTGGGCTGTTTTGCAAAGTGGGTTATAAATACTTCAACTAAATTGTAGAAACACGGGTTCTCTATCACACCAATAATAACCAGGGGTGACCACGGTAACCAGGCTAACCCCGACCTGGTTAGCCCAAGCTAGCCTGATCTCATCAATTCTCAGAGTCTAAGCAAGGCTGGCCCTGGTTAGTACTTGGATGGGAGACCACCAAGGAAGCCCAGGGTCACTACACAGAGGCAGACAATGGCAAACCACATCTGAACCCTTGAAACCCCTTCAGGGTCATTATAAGTCAGCTGCAACTTTAAGGCACTTTATGCACAGTAACCAGGGGAGAGTGAAAAGGGCACCAAATTCTTAGGATTTACCTTCTCCCTTGCAAGTGATCCTGTGGCAAGGCCAGGAAAACTCTGTCACAACCATTGAGCTGAGGTTCCTGATAGGGTGGGGGGCAGTGTGGTGTAGCAGTTAGTTAGACTAGGATCCGGGAGATTAGGGTTTAAGTCCCCACTGTGTCATGAAGTTTACTGGCCCAATTATTCTCTCTCAGGCTATTCTAGGGCTGTTGTGGGGATACAAATGAAAAGGGGCAGAAAAGGAGGGGTAGGAACAGAGGTGAATGGACAGTAGTATGAGCATGAGCTGTGCATGGTAGAGTGGGGCTATGCCAGCACCACTTGTTAAAGCCATGTGGGCTTAAGCCACCACTCAGCCTAGCCCTGGGGACCCATTCTGTCACTTATGCAGGTGTTCTACTAGCATAAGAGTTCTGCTGGAGCTTCATACCACTAGTACCAAGGCTCACAGTTGCCAAAATATAATTACTACGTTGGAGTCATCTGCTTCGTAAGCATAACAATATATATCCTGCCAGGGCAACATTGTGTTTCTCTGATCCTTTCCTAGCAGGGAGAACTGAAATATAGGATTTCACTTAGACTTCCCCTTCTCTCCCCCAAGTTGCTAGATAATGGGAAGCTTTTCATCTGGGTGGGTTTCACTGAACTTCCATTCCAAAGGCCCGCCCAGTGTCCATGGTCTTCCCTTCTGCTGGTTCACAGGGTACTTTCACATTCCCAGTAGGTACATTCATAGATTGCCACATCACAAATGAAATTCCTAGACACTGGGCTGTGCAGGCAGAAACAACAGCCAAACAGGTTACAAAACTGAGCTGGCAAAGGGAGTGCTGGGATTTGGAGCTCACAATGAACAACAGAAAATTTCCCTAAGCAACAGGAGGAGGAAGCAGAAGGCTGTGCCTCTGAGTCACGGAGCTGCTGCTTGTCAGGGCCATGCCTAAAGGCACACAGTTTTTTCCTATGCACAGTGGAAATATGCCTTAGTGATTCTTTTCTGTTGATTAGCAGTGCTGCTGTTTCTTTGCCACATTAGTTAGCTGCTATCAGACATATACTGAACTAGCTTAATACCTGTGCTTTGCTACGGTATTTATATCCAGTTATAATACTTATGGGTATGTAACATTTTTGGTATTTTGTCTTGTACTGTCTTTCTTCAACTGTCTGCAGTTTCCTTTACCTGATTTTTATCTCAGAACACAGAGTTCCACTGCTGACCAATAAGAGGGGTGTGTGTGTGTGCAAGCAGGCAAGAGCCTTCCAGCCGGACAGGAAAGCCAAGCCCCACAGGGAGATTGGAAACCCTAGTGAAATTTGAGGGGAATACTGGGAGGTGCATTTTACCACAGGACACATTCAATGACTCAATAGCAACTGCCTACTGTTTAGAATGTGGAGGATGAGGACCAATCAGGCTGCATACTCAAATGACCTCTGTATTCCAACTGTCTTGGAGGAGGGGATGAGGTGTGGATGTGGAATGCTGTAAGCCCCAATCAGCTCGCATATGCAAATGACCTTGAAAGGCTGGCCCAATCAGGGAAGAGTGGCTGAGCTGGCAGTGGGCGGGAGGAGCAAGCAGGCAGCAGCCTACCAGCCATACAGGGAAGCTGTAGCCCTTTGGAAAAACACATTTTACCCCTTTAGGGGGCAAATTTCTTAAAATCCTTTCTTAGTGGATGTTTACATCATGAAAGGAATGTTATCTCCAAATTTCATGTTTCTAGGTCCAGTGGTTTGTGCCAGGCGTTGATGAGTCAGACACTTTATATATATAGATGAACCAAAGTTAAGGTGTTAGTAATGATGCTATGGCTAGCAACATTCCTGCTATGCCTGCTGAATTGTTCACAGCTCACAGTGATTGTTCACAGTAAAGGTATGACCCCTACCAAGTGGAATTATCTGTGAATATTTTCAGATGTGGTGAACCAGTGCACCCAAGGGAACTAGCAGGCTGCAGAAGGGCTGTGCCAGTCCCTGTACTGGTCTCATATGGATAGTTAAGCCACAGTAGTAACTGTCTCAGGAAGTACCACTAGTCTTCCAGTTGCTGGAGAAACTAGTCTTTTTGAAAGATAATAGCTTCTGTTTCAAAATATTGTTCATGGATCTCTCCAAAGAACCAAAGCAGATGTTATAAATGATTTGAAACAGCTTGGCAGTGAAGAAAAGGATTAAGCAGCATTCAAAATGGCAGCCTCCTTTGCTGCTTTCATTCAAAAAGCAAACTGGTAGACAGACTTACAACTCTGCACACTCCTGCTTTTGTGCTATATGAATTAGCATGCCTACCTCGAGTTATAGCTAGGGGACCTGTACTTCAGCTCTTCCAAGGGTCCATTTACTTAGTTATAGCATGATTTGGCTGCTAGTAAGGAATACTAACCAACTAGCACTGAAGACTCACTAAGGAGGCTCTTCAACACACTAAGCTTGGTGGGATTGGAAAGCTTGTTTAGATTTTTGATCTGAATTTGAATTTGGGCAGAGCCAAAAAAAATATTGGAAATTATAGTTAACTGGCAAGAACAGTCTTTGATAATATAGGTTTTCCTGTTCTGTTCAGGAGAGATGCTATTTTATGACTAACACAGCTTTAGGATTGATAGTGCTGCTTTATTGCTACCATGTCCATGTGGACTGCTTGTTTCCCACGTCCTCAGGGCCAAGCTACACATGACGAATGACACTTGAACGGCAAGTGGATTGAGTGGAGGGCAAGTGAACAGGGAGGAATACACTTGCTGTTCAAGTGTCATTCGTCATGTGTAGCTTGGCCCTCAGTCTGTATATTTGTCATTAAGAAAATTATCTTCAAGTCTTCAGTAATGTCTCTTCACAAAGGAACACACACTGTAAAGATGCCGTAAAAGTGGGATGCGTAAAATAACATTATCATTTAATAACTTTTAAAGCTTGCAATCTTGTGCACATTTACAGGGAAGCAAGTCACTTTGGAATGTATTTCTGAGCAAATATGCAGAGGATCAGGTTGTTACTTGGCAGTAAATGCCAATTAATCTGTGACATCTACTTCAAAGTAAATATGCTTAGGCTTCAGGAAGCCACTGTGCAAAATGCTTTCTAAACCTTTGTCCTTTTCATCAGCCCAATGAGATCATTATTATTTCCATGTAGTAAGGCTCAAAAAAAGAGGTTTGTCCAACATCTTTTAACTAGATGGTGACTATTGGTATTTTCCACCAATAGCCATTCCTTTAGGAATTTCCTATTCCAGGAAGTTCACCACACCCCCTTGCTGCAGAAATCTCTGTTGTTGTAGAAGGCCTTTAAGGGTTTTGTTCCTTAAAAAGTTAATCAAAAATTTATGAGTACCCTTACTCAAACTGTCCTTAACCTTGTCTGTTATTTTTCATCCCTTTCTTGCCTTCATTATGTGGTTGGTTTTCCTGGTTGGGAGCTGTTCTGGATGAGGTTTGGTTTATTCCTAGGTTTTTCTGTTATGAACTGTTTTGTTTGCTACTGTTACATTTTAGTCCAGTGCACATGACAGCCGATGTATTCAATGAACATGCAGGGAGGGAGAACAGGAGTAAGGACACTGGCCTTACCCTTTGTCTCCACACAATTGCCACATGGAGGAAGTGGCCCTCCATCCCCAAGATTACCTACACTGGTTTTGGAATGTATGGGGATGTTGTGTGTACCACGTTTCTATCTCTGAGATGTAGTAGATAGGGGTGAACTTACCTATCCTGCTACTATTTTACGCTTTGGTCTGCAGCCCTGTGAATGTTACAGAGAACACACATACATCATGTATCTACATTAGAGATGGACATGAACCAGAAAAAAAATGAACCATGTGGTTTGTGGTTTGTCACATTTCACGAACCACGAACCACGAACTTTCATGAACCTGCCCCGGTTCATGAAACAGTTCATTTAGTTTGTGAAAGCGTCACTTCCAGGCCAGCAAATCACAACTTCCGGGTCAGCAGAAGGTCACTTCCGGGTCAGCAGAAGGTCTGCAGAAAGCCCATCCCCCGTTGCCTAGGAAACTGATTGATTGGCACCAAGCTGTCTGCAGTGACGAACTGAAAAATGAACCAAATGAACCACCCTAACATTCGTGGCGGTTCATCAGAAATGGGCTCTGATGAACCGCTGGTTCGTGAACCACAAACTGGCCTGGTTTGTGCCAAACTTTGGTTCGTATTTCAGTTTGTGCCCATCTCTAATCTACATGCATACCTCTTTTTGTAAGAAAGAGCCACTGCATATTTAATCCATCCTTATGATAAGTGATGTTCCAAAACCAGTGTTACTGATCATGGGAAGGGAAAGTTTACACAGCCAATTTTTTTCATGTGGTTGCTCCTGGTTTTAAAATAAGGAACAGAAACCAAGTGATAATGTTGGACGAGAAAAACTTTTTTCCTTCTACTTTGCCTCTTAGCAGTTATTTTCTATGTGACAGTTTTACTCTGTAAACATGACTGCACTTTGCAGAAAACATTAAATGAAAAAGGGAGGAGCATTTTGCTGCTGTTCACTACAGTTTTTTAACCACTTGGAATTTTCTGATTCAGTGATTCCCTGAAACTGGAGTTCTGACTAATTACTTCCATTCTACAACATAAGTAGATGCAATCAGTTTTCTCATTACTATCTACAACACTTAATTGTTCCCTGGAAAGTAATCAGTCTTGTCAGGCTTTCCTATGGAGGATATATATGCAAAATAACCAAAGATTACAGGTTTGTAACAGGCCAATACATTTCTGAATGGGAGCCATTCCTTTCCCCATTTGTTTTTCTGAATGAAGACATTCTCCTTCAGGCATCAGTTTGAAACGTGGCTTCTTTTCCCTTTCTCTAGGGTTGCTAAACTTTTTAAAAAACAAAACAAAATATGGAGCACTCTCTACTAGAGATGGGCACGATCTAAAATAAATTAACGATCCAGCCGATTGTGGATCGGCACTGGCAACGATCCCCAATAAACGATCCACACCAATCATCTCCCATTCCTGATCCGTGGATCATGGATCGTGGATCGTGGAGGCCAAAGCGGGGCGTGCTGCTATTCCCAGCTATGTGGGAAGGTGGGTGCTGGCGGTGGCAGCCGGGCCCGGTGGGCACGGGGAGATGTCGACGAGCCACCCCCCCTCAGGGGGGGGGTCTGGTCTGTGTTTGGCCGTCAGAGCTGCCTATCAGGGTTTGCAGGGATGAGATTGGAGTGCCCATGGCTACAGAACACCCCCTTCCCCCTCCCTCCTCTGGCTGTCTTCTCCCAACTTGTGACTGCTTTGCTGCTCTGTGGTTGGAAGGAAACCCTGCTGATCAAGGCAAGCTGGGCTTCCATTTGGGTTTCCAGGGCGACAGAAGGAGGGCAAACACAGCTCAGGTATTCCCCTGGCTCCATTGCCAGGGGAATAGATTGCTGGCGCCTGAGTGTCTGGCTTCCCAATCCGAGCACGATCACCCCAATCAAGCCCTGATCCAGCCCCCCCCCCCCCGATCGCTGCATCGTCGGCCGTGGCCGAGCATGATCCGCCGGGTCCCGATCGCGTGATTGCCATTATCGTGGGGTTTTTTCGATCATAATGTGGATTGTGCCCATCTCTACTCTCTACCCTCAGTGGTTTCATCTCAGATTGTTCCATCTCAAATTGATGTTTAATTTAGTTTATGGAAATTGTCAGTATATGAAGGGTAGATATTTAATAATGGTCCAAGAAAAATGGACATCCTCTTCCTTTTCTATAAATTTCATTTAAACATTGCGAATGCATTGCAAACATGATTTCTATAAAGTATGTTGTCAAAGATTTTAGGGATTATTGTTACTAATAAAATCTAGTTCAGAATATCCCGCCCCATTAAGAAATCTTGAATTTGCTTAACTTTGCAGGATGTATTATAAACATGAATCCTTTAGTGGCACTTGACTCAAATTAGACAGAACAGGATATTTCATGCAAATATTCATATATGTTGAAATGGATTATTGGTTAAAGTGGACTTTTTTCATCTTTAATATCAATGTAATTATAAAACTTACTGGCCTCAAAATACTGGGTATTCAGAAATTGTTAAACTGTATTGGGCTAGATCAGATGGGTTAGATCTTATGACTATGAGCAGAAGCTGGTGTATCTGTATTTTGACTACTTTTCATTACTCATAGCAGCCTCCCAAGACACCCCCTGAAAAAAGCTCAATGGAAAAAATGCTTCAATGTTAGGGTTGCCAAGTCCAGGTTGGGAATTTCATGGAGATTTGGGGGTGGAACTTGAGGAGGGCAGAGTTTACGGAGGGGAAAGACTTCATCTGGGTATAATGTTATTGAGTCCGCTCTCCAAAGCAGCCATTTTCTCCAGACAAATTGATCTTTGTAGTCTCTAGTTGTAATTCTGGGAGATATCCAGGCCCTATCCAGACATTGACAACCCTATTCAATGTACAGTGGGCTGCCATGAGAATAGGAATCAGATGAAACTGCCCTCCTTCTATGGTTGCCAACAGACCTGGAGAAAAATGTCCCATAACTTTAATGGAAGTTTAATAGAGGGATGATATTTACTATGGTTGTTGTGGATTTTCTGGGCTGTATAGCCGTGGTCTTGGCATTGTAGTTCCTGACATTTCGCCAGCAGCTGTGGCTGGCATCTTCAGAGGTGTAGCACCAAAAGACTGAGATCTCTCAGTGTCAAGGGTGGAGAAGATGTTAGCAGGTAATTTATATCTACTCAGGAAGGTGGGGTTGGGCTGAGTCATCCTGTAAGAGTTTCCCAGGGTGTGGAATGCTATTGGGGGGAAGCTTCACTGTATCCTGAGGAGGTTCTTTTGCATATGGATATGCTAATCTTATCTGCAGGGCTATTTTAAGATGTAGAGTATTTTGTTAGTCTGGTGTTTTTCAGGACTGGAAACCATTCTTAAACTCTCTTCTTTCCTGTTGAAGTTTTGCTTATGCTTGTGAATTTCAATGGCTTCCCTGTGCAATCTGACAAAGTAATTGGATGTGTTGTCCAGTATTTTAGTGTCCTGGAATAAGATATTGTGTCCTGTTTGAGTTAGGCTATGTTCAGTCACTGCTGATTTTCCAGGTTGGCCAAGTCTGCAGTGTCTTTCATGTTCTTTTATTCTTGTCTGCTGTGCTGTGTGGTCCTGATGTAAACTTGTACACAGCTGCAGGGTATGCAGTATACTCCTGCAGAGGTGAAGGGGTCTCTACCATCAAGAACCATCATTCTCCGGCCGTGAAAGCCTTCGACAATACATCGATATCTACTATGTTATATTATTTGCCTCCATGTCATGAAAAGCTTCTCCAGGCCTGTTTGCAACCCTAGCCCTCAACAAAAGCCAAAAAAGTATGAGCTGTACAGGCAGCTGACATTATACAAAAATAAAAATAGTTAAGTGAAAAAAAATGTTGCTTTTTTAATTTTTAATTTTGTTCTTTATATTGTCTTAGGGGTTAAAAGACTTAACTGGAATGGCACAACCCAACTATTTACAGTGTTGACAAAGCCCCAGTACTAGAAACAGGAACCCAGTGGCACCTTAAAGACTAACAAAATTAATTGGACCAGTACTCCCAAATAAGGACACAAGACATTAGAATGCAGGTTAATTAGTTTATTAATGGTTGATTGATATCAGTTAAACATCCTTGACTTAATACAAGTTGGTGCTAACAAGTAGCTTACCACAGCACCTAATATTTTGGGAAAGCCCACCCTGTCTCAAACTTAGCCAGAGTGGCTGCTGGCTTCGCTTATTCTCACCTGCACATAAAACAGTGCTTAAACGTATTAAGCTTCATTCTCTTCTAGCTGTTTTAGCAACTAAGGGCTCAGCTGATGCTGCTCAACCACCAAAGGTGCTTTTTCTCCAGCCCACTAAACTGCTCAAGCCAATAATGGGCTAGCTTGGAACAGCTCCCTATTTTGGTTGCCAGTCTTAAGGGAAGGGAGTTGGAGTTCTCCTAGAATTACAGCTGATCTTCAAACAACAGAGATCAGAACCTCTGGAGGAAAGCTTCCGAGGGTGGATTCTGTGATATCACAGCCCTGCCCCCTTCCCTCCCGAAACTCCACCTTTTTTTGTGTTCCACCCCTAAATCTCCAGGAATTTCCCAACCCAGAGTTGGTAATAGAGATGGGCATGAACCGAAAAAAACCTGAACCATGTGGTTGGTGGTTCATCAAATTTCACAAACCACGAACCACAAACTTTCACGAACCTGCCCCTGGTTCACGAACCGGTTCATTTGGATGTGAAAATGTCACATCCAGGTCAGAAAATAATCACTTTTGGGTTAGCAGAAGGTCACTTTCAGGTCAGCAGAAAGTCACTTCCAGGCCAGCAGAAGGTCTGCAGGAAGTCCATCCCCTGTTGCCTAGGAAACCGATTGATTGGCACCAGGCTGTCTGCAGTGACAAACCAAAAAACGAACCAAACGAACCAGCCTAAAAGTTCATGGCGGTTCGTCAGAAATGGGATCTGACGAACCGTGGTTCGCGAACCATGAACTGGCCTGGTTCGTGCTTAATTTTGGTTTGTATTTCAGTTCATGCCCATCTCTAGTTGGTAATCCTATTTCCCATCCTTAGATGTTATTTACACCCATGCCTTGAAAGGCTTCTACTGCCCATTTCCATACATTAGGCTTAGAGGTCACGACTCGGCAGTACCTGCTTCCCTGGTTGTTGGCAACCCAAACTTTCATAATTTAAGAGAAACCAGCTCAGTGTATTTCCTATTGCAATAACCATTATAATGTTAACATTGTTGGTAGACATATTTTTTGTAAAATTGATGTACTGTGTTTTTTTAAAAACTATTATTTGGGTGACCTTGGGCCACCCTACAGGTCAGTTGTGAGAATAAAACAGAGTGAGGACTTTCTGTCCTCATTGGGAAGTAATGTGGACTATAAATGAAGTAATTAAGTAATAAAATATGGAACGTGCATTTTGATAGGTATTAATTCCTAGCCCCTTAATTTCCTTTTTATTTCGTTCATTGCAACATGCGCAGCTTGGGTAAACAGCTCTATATATTCAATTACAGACCTTACTTCCCAAGTAGACCTAGGACTGACATCTCAACCTAAAATATTTTTTAGAATCAGGGCAGTTGGTTTTAGAACACTTAATGGTTAATCACACTTCATCCACAGTACACACTACTACAGCTACATTTCCCTTTACAAAAAAGGAAAAGGACACTGCTGGTGACCCCCCCCCCCAATAACTCCCCCTGACGGTTGCCAGGATTGCTGTGCCTGGCAACTAGTTCCCTCAAACATTACCCTTAAGCCTGTTTCAGGTCAGGAAGATGGTGGAGGGGAAGACCTAACCTCCTTTTTCCATGTGCCATGTCTCAATCCAAAGTAGACCTGGCACACCTGAGAATTGAGTTCCCCATAGAGAACTCACAAAGGCACCTCTGACGGACAGGTTTCATGATGGCTCTGGACTGACCTGAGGACAGTGTATTCTGGCACTAGGGAAGAAAGGATTCAATCCAGTGATTCTGATATACAAAAGTAGATTGAGCTGTATGCTGGCTGCTGTGCATGAATCTCCCACTCCTCCTCCTTTAGACACATGGCTGACATGTGCTAGCAGACTGACATCTACTAGCAGAGGAGGGGCTGCATGTGCATTATTGTTACATGTGCACCTCTGGACACAGATGCTTTCGTGCTGTTGGAGGAGATTGCAATTGAATTGAAGACTTAATGATCACATAAATCCAAGTTTCCCAACTGTTTCAGCAAACACCAGACAACTGGGGGGAGCAATGCTTGGTGGTGGATGGAGTTTGGGGGGTGGAATATGATGCCAGTTTTGGGTTATGTGCTAGGCTGCCTCCCCTTATAAAAAGACTAGGGGAAATTCCTAAATAGTCACCATGTGAAGGGCATATTTTCTCACACTCCTTAATGCTTTGGGTGTGGGAAATAGGATCTGGGGTGGGTGGGTAAGTGGGAGGCCTATATAAAATATAGGAAGGATAAACAAGAAAAAACAGGCAGATTCAGGGAATCCATTATATTGCCCTAAAGTATGATATACAGAAAGTAACTAAATAGATGCAAAACCATTAAATGCTTGGAAAATAAGTAACCAGTAAGCAAATCAAATAATTCCTAATAGAAGCTGTTCCTTTTAAGCTAGATGTGTCCTCCTCCTGCTGGGCTCCAGCATCAGAAATCTGCCAATGTTTATGAATCCACTGTGTCCCCAGAGAAGGAGGGAAGGAGGCAGAAGTTGGGAGGAGGAAAAGGGTACAGGATCAAGGTTATCTTTGAGCAGGAAAGGGAAGGGAACTGGAATGGAGAGCTGGGAAGACAAGAGTGCAGATTAACTGTAATACAAAATATGGCATGTTTCTTGATCCTGCAGCAAACACAATCAAGTTCCAAAGTGATGAGTAAAAGGTCTGGGTGAGAGCTCCTTCCATTGATGAATGAACAATCCTGGGGTTAGGATTGAAACCACATTTCCCATTCAAGGGTGCCCTTCTTATATTGTTATCTGGGTGTTGATTATTGGGGCAAATATCGTGGTTGATACCCTTCAGAGGATAGCCAGGATTGGTCTAGTCGTTTGGATCTCTTGTACAATTGGGGGATGTTGAGGCCATTTCCACATGTCCTTAAAGGGACAGCCCACTCACTGAATGCTGGTGGCATTCCCCCTTCAGACATCTCCGTTTTCAAAGCAGTTGCAGGCTGTTTGGCTTCCATTTTTTGGCACCTTTTCTGAGAATGAACTTTCCCATGGTCCCCCAAAAGGCGTCAACAAAACAGAAGCCAAACAGCCTGCTACCGTTTTGAAATTGGAGACTTTAGAGTGAAGGGGAAAAGCCCACATCATTTGGAGAGTGGGCTGTCCCTTTAAGGACATGTGGAAATGGCTTGAATCTATCCTTTCAATTTGGACCCATTCTGCTCTTACGAGAATGATCAATGCTGCTATTGGGGAATTGGGATTTTTCTGCGAGGGAAATGCTGAAAACAGAAAGGTTTGAATGGCATGATTGAATTACCAGTGTGGCTACCTTGACTAACGTGATATCAGTGGGCCAGGACATGAAATCTCTTACCTGACGATGCAATTGATTCATATTCTGGAGGATTTTACACTGTAAGGGAGATTTTCTGAGTGGCCTGAGAGGTCTGATTATTGGCTTGCAAACTTTGGTTGTGAATCATGGCCAGGACATTGATAAGAATCAGGGAGCACAGAACAGAGTGTTGATTAGGGTACATTAGAGTTCCCATGGGAATCAGGCCACTCCCTCATTCACTGGCCTCTTAATTGCACATTGCCTCATCTTAACTCTCTGGCTTAATATTAAACATGGGGTCTACCTTGCATCTCAGAAAGAGCTTGGCCTGAGAAGTCAGGGGGTTCCTGGCAGGGGAGTTCTGGGGACAGGGTCTGAGGTGGGGTAGATGCCTTGCCCAAGGCTTCTGGTGGAACACATTGCTGCCAACCCTCTGCCTATGCACCTCCTCTGCCACCCCTATGCCTATGCCCCTCCTCTGCCACTCACCATGTGCCCTCCCCCTGTGTGCCCTTGAGTTCTCTGCCACCTGTGCTCCTGGCTGTTCATTGAGCATAGCACTGGTGCACCTGGCAGCTATGGCAATAGTGTTTCAGCCGCAGCACTGCCCAGCAAACTCAAGAAGAAAGAGGATGGGTGGCTGTTAGTGTGGCCAGTGGGAGGGCTCACAAGTGAGCCAGAGAAGAATGCACAGGGATGCAGGGGGCATGTTTAAGGAGGCTTAAGTGGGGGGCCTGGTGGGGGCAAAGTAGGCACCTGGAACCCACCCTGCCTAGAGGGCAAAGGAATGGGAAGTGCTTAGGCTGAGGTCTCACCCCTGCTGTGAGAGGAGATCCTGGCAGGCTGTTTAATAGAGTTTGCATAGCTCACAGTCTATGCCCTCACATAGTGCCCTCACAGTCAGGTGATAGATACAGGGGTTTGTAACCCTTTTAGTGATATATGTTTGAATCCACTAATGCAGTCTTGTTGCAGGAATACTCTTCTGTACATGGAATGGTCTTGCTGAACTGGTTGAGGAAACATTTAGGCATCTCCTTCCATGCTTATACATATTCAGATATTCCTTTTCATCTCATTAATATTCATGCGCAGAGAAACCCACACATTCCAAAACCACACTGGCTGGATTTTTTTCCATGGCTGCCTGCCAATCACCAAGCTCCCCCTATGTGAATGATGACTCTCATGATGGGTCGATACCTTGCATGCTGACTGGTGATAAGTGCAGCTAATAGTTGTGGGAACATGGAGAAAGAGCCTGAAAAGGCAACAGACTACCAGTGGCAATACAGACAGCTTGATACCAGGGTGTGTGTTCCTGGAGGGAACAGTGGAAGCCCATTCCAGGTGAGGATGGAAGTCTGTTTATAGTATGTATGGATACTTTTGTCTATACGAAACATGGCAGAAGTTACAATTTGCAGTCATTTTCACTGTTAACTCTGCTGACCAGTACAGAATGCATTAGTACTAATTTGCCTCCATTCATGGCCTGGCAGTTTTTACTGAAAAATCCGTTTCTTCTTTTGAGTGGGCAGTTTTGTTTCAAAGTCATCTGGGTGTGTCTTTTGGCTAGATCTCATGTTTAGCCTTCTGCCACAGAGCAACCAATCAGAAGAGTTGTAGGAATAAACGTTGGTTGCTAGGTGCGGCTTCCTGATGGCTTTATAAAAACCACAAGCCTAAAGCTTTAGTCCCTCAGTCTGTAATTTTCCAGACCAGGCAATAGCATTTCAGGGATCTGAAAAGCAAAAGGTATGACTTTTTAAAAAAGTTTTTCTTCATGTTTGTTGATTGTAGAAATATGTTGTTGGAATCCTGTTTATTGAATGTTTCTTATTTATATTATTTCTAAGAATGTGTGTGCAGAGCTAGGATTGGGGTTTGTCTCCAAGTGAATGAACTAAGTTGTCTGCAGGCTGTATGTTTTCGACTCACTGGGGCCATTAATGCTGTATAACTTCAAAACTACGAATGTTAGTTTACTTTCCCCCTCTAAGTACGTACAACATTTTAAAACTTTCAGAACCAAAGATGTTTGTGCTGGTGGAGGAGGGGGGTTACTATGGAAAAGCAAATTATTTTTAACCTCTAACAAGTGAGTTAGAGGGAAAAAATGTGCCTGTCTTCCTTAAATGGTTTTTTTAAAAAAAAAGTGGTTATGATGACATTGCTTAACTATTTAACACTAGCAGTGCTGTCACTTTCTTGTCAACTTTAGCTGTCCACTAACATATGATCTTGGGGCATGCAAAGGAAGTAATTGCTTACCCATTAATTAGTTTTTATGTAGTTAACTGTTCTAAGTATGAGTAAGAGTGGCAGAATCTCACTGCTGATCTGCTCAGACTTTCCACAAATGCATTCAAAGATGGGTGAGGCTGCTTGTTCCTCGTTTGTGGTTCTTTTGTTTTGGACAGGTTTTTCAAGCTTTTGGCCCATTCATATTGTTTGTTGGAATTTTACAGAAGTGTAGGGTGATGACAAAAATAGTCCTGTGTTTGCTGTGAGAAAGTTTTGACATACAAATTGTGATCCTTGGCACATTTGCTTGAGACCAAATCCTACTGAAAACTGGGAAATACTTCTTAATGAACATGCTGCTAAGAACTGAAACAAATGCTTACACACTCCTGTAGCTGAAGTGTTGTGGTTCACATTTACAAACACAGAAATCCTTCTCATGTCTTTTATACAAACATTTTGTTCAATCTGACAGATAGGTGCATTGAGCCAGTTTGGTGTAGTGGTTAGGAGTGCGGGACTCTAATCTGGAGAGCTGGGTTTGATTCCTCACTCCTCCACTTGAAGCCAGCTGAGAGACCTTGGGTCAGTTGCAGTTCTTTCAGAGCTCTCTCAGCCCCACCCACCTCATGCAGTGATTGTTTTGAGGATAAAAATAACATACTTTGTAAACTGCTCTGAGTGGGTGTTAAGTTGTCCTGAAGGGCGTTATATAAATCTGTTGTTGTTGTTGTTGTCCTGACAGTTCTTCCCTAACAAGACAACATTTGCAGCCATCTGTTCCAAAACAGTGGCTTTGGAGGTCTGCGTTTCATGGACCATCCAGTGAAATCCATGTGTTATTTAATTCATATAACACATGCATGTCAACTGTAAAATGTCTTCAAAAATATAACTTCCCAAGCGTTCCTAAGTGGACCACGGATACAAGATTTGAAGTATTTGTCTGTGCTTCTCCATTCCACTTCTTACTCATTTCAGGAGACCTTCACCTCACTTCCTCAACTGCAGAAGTAACTTTGCTGTGTCCCTGCTCAAAAGAATGAGATGAAGGAGTGGGGCTTCATAAATAAATTAGCCAGTTAATGCAGGTGGCGTGGTGTGCCCTGGAACTGAGCGTCCTGCAGCTTTAGAACACTGCCCTTCCACTCATTCCACACTGCCATTCCACTAGCAAGGGCTAGTGGATCATTATATGGGCCAAACAAGAATTCGTCAGGCTCTCTCTGTGCAATTAACTATGATGGGGAGATGGAATAGGGCAAGTTTTTGGCCCTGTCCTCTATTTTCACCCTAACTACATAGTTCATCTACATGTCTTCATGGGTTTGGAGTGCAGAAGTGTAAGGTATAATAGAGAAACACCCTGACTAATCTGAATGTTGAAAGGAGACTTGTCCAAACTAACCCATATGGGATGATCGGGAATCCCTTCAGCCTTGAAACTCTGCTGAACCCCTGAATGTTAGTGGCCTGGGGGAATGGTAACACTGCCAGACCTTTCTTCATACTCCTTAGCTTAGTACCTGCTATTGTGCTAAAGTCTAAGCGAAGGTGGAGTTGATTATACAGGAATCTGTAGAAGACTGTCTCCAAATCTCACTAAAGCAAGTTAACCTGCACATAACTGGAAAGGAAGCCATTTTGTGGGAATTTATGTCTTGGACCAGCTATTTAATAAAGTAGTTTCCTAATTACACACAATACCAGTATCTCAGCAGCACTAGAACATCCCAACTATTTTGAACATTGATGAGAAAACCTAGGTGCTTTTGTTTTTCTAGAACTGAATGCTGAAGATTGATCTACCACATAATTCAAAATACCTGGTAGTCAGACTACAGCTAAGGATTTTTTGTAAAATTATGAAGGGTGTGTTACTTATTACACTTTATTGGGACTACTAGTATAGTTGAGCCATGATGTGGAAGAGTGATGGGTCTGAAGCTATAACCTCAGTGGTGAAAAAGGCCAGCTCCATGCTAGGAATAAATAGGAAAGGGATTGAAACTAAAACTTTCAATACTGTAATGCCCCTGTACAGATCTATAGCATGGCCTCATTTGATATACTGTGTGAAGTTCTGGTCACCATATCTCTAAAAGGATATTGCAGAGCTGGAATAAGTACAAAGGAGGGCACCCAAGATTATTTTGGGGTTGGGAGAACTTTTCCTATGAGGGAAGGCTGAAGAGTCTGGGACTTTTTAGTCCAGAAAAGGCTAAGGGGAGACATGAGAGAGGTTTATATAAATATGCATGAGATGGAGAAATTAGATAGAGGAAGCTTCCTCTGCCCCTCTTCCATAATACTAGAACTCAGGTGCACCCAATGAAATTGTTGATAAACAGTTTAGGACAGACAAAAGGAAGTACTACTTTAGTCAACAAGTAATTAAACTGTAGAATTCATTGCCAGTGGAGGTAGTGATGGCCACAAACAGAGATAACTCTAAAAGGGATTAGGCAGACCCAAGAAAGTGAGGACTAGACATGGGCACGATCCAACAAAAAATTCCGATCTAGCCATTCGTGGATCTGGGCTGCCGCCAAACGCAGGTAGCCGATTCTAATCGATCAAGTCTTGTTTCTGGTCCAGAATCGGGAATCGGGGAGGCCAAAGCAGGAGGGTGCCCCTCTGTTTCCAGCGATATAGGAATGGTGGTTGGTGGCAGCGGCCGCTAGGCCTGGCGGGCAGGGGGAGGGAGGGGACATTCACACACACACACACACACACACACACACACACACACACACACACACACACACACACACACTTACAGTAGAGGGGGGGAGTTTTTAACCGGGCAATGAGCTGCCTCCCCTCAGGGAGGGGACATTCCCAGGGCCGGATGTATGGTTGCCAGTGCCCAGGGCAACCGTAGTCAGGCTCTTGCATGCATGCGTGCGCTCCTGAGTCGTCCCCCCCCCGCCCACACAGCAAGCCAGCTGTCCTGGTGCGCTGCGGAGCTGGCGGCAGTGCGAGTGGCTTGGAGGCTGCCTGAGCCATTCTCCTGCGCCGCAAGACAAGGGGAGGCCGGCTTGCCCACGCGCCCTTTGTCCTAGGGAAAGATGAACGGCACAGGCGGCCTCCCAGCCTCCCGCGCTGCCTTTTGCCTTTCCCCAGAACAAGGGGTGGCCGGCTTGCCCACGTGCCCCTTGTCTTGGGGAAAGACGAACGGCGCGGGCGGCCTCCCAGCCACCCGCACTGCCTTTTGCCTTTCCCCAGGACAAGGGGCGGCTGGCTTGCCCACGCGCCCCTTGTCCTGGGGAAAGACGAACGGCGCAGGCGGCCTCCCAGCCACCTGTGCTGCCTTTTGCTTCTCCTGCAAGCTGGCCGCCCCTTGTTCTGGGGAAAGGCGAACGGCGCGGGCAGCCTCCCAGCCTCTGTGGTTGGAAGGAAGCCTGCTAATCAAGGAAAGCTGGGCTTCCATTCATGTTTCGAGGGCGACAGAAGGAGGGCAAACACAGCTCATTCCCCTGACTCCGTTGCCCCGGAAATAAATTACTGGTGCCAGAGTGTCTGCAATTCCGAACAGAAACTGACCCATCCAATCAAGTCCGGAACAAGCAAATTCCTGACTGCTGGAACGGATGCCGTGGATGGAACCGATTAGCTGAGTCATGATGGCGCAAATGCCAAAATCGGGGTTTTTTTGAAATCGTAATTCAGATCGGGCCCATCTCTAGTGAGGACCATCAATGACCACTAACCACAGGGACTGAAAAGAACCTTCACATACAGAGTCCGTACATCTCTGAATACCAGTGCTGGGAGGCAGCCCCAGGGGAGAACCTCAGCCTCTCTACCCTGTTTGGCTCTGATTGACAGCTTTGAGAAACAGTATGCTGGACTTGATTGACCAATGGTCTGATCTCGAGGTTCTACTTATGTTCTTAAGACCTCAATGCCATTCTCTTCTCAGACTTGACCTGACTTGAGCAATCTTTCAATCTTAAATTTGCCTTATAAAATAGATGAATACTGTGTTATTGCTTTACTGCCCCTCATTAGTGAGTAGACCCACTGGGCCACAAATAAGGATACAGCAAGTTAACAAGATGTGAGTGTTTTTTCTTGCTCAGATCAGCTGGGGCTGATTGGCAGCCTACAGGTCACATATAACTCTCCCACTACAAGTTTCCCTACAGATGTAACACTGTCTGGGTAAAAAGTAGCATGTGAGAAACTTCTGTCCTGCTTCTGACCTAGCAGAACACCACCCAGTATAAAATGAGGATCAGCTTGTGTGTGTGTGTTCTCTTATTTCATGGCTGTCAGAATGCGGTGGCAGGAGATTTTGGGAATAGGGTGCGGGATGGTGAGCACCCAGTGGCGCTTCCCCAAGGGTGGGGAACAGGGCCTGCCATTTAGTGTGGTATGCTTGTTGACGGCTAGCCTGCGGGGATCCCCAAACACAAGGCCTCTCCTCATGCTGTACAGCTGTGGCATTAGGTGCTTGTTGGGGGGATCCATTGCCTGGCTGGCCGGGTTGCAGCCATTCATAGGATGGCCTACACTCGGGGCTTTGGGGCTCGCCCAGGCAGGTCAAGGCGGTAGGTCCGGAGTTGACCCCGTGGCTTGACATGTACCGCTTAGTTGGCCCTTGCCTTGTTAAGTTATGGTCATTTTAATAAACGGCCCTTTAATCCAAGTCTGTGTCTGCCTCTTCATTCCGGTTGGGGTTGCAAATGAGGATCAGCTTGTGTGTGTGTGTTCTCTTATTTCATGGCTGTCAGAATGACCTGAAGGCATAATGCACAGATGATCTGTAGACTGTAAGAAGTAAATTTTATAATGTATGCTTTTGTTTTCTCTTTGCAGAAATTTGAATCAACATGTCTTTTGTATCGGAATTTCTGAAGCAGGCCTATTTTATAGACAATGAAGAACCACAATACGTTGTAAGAACAGAATTAAATGCAAATGACATAAATCAGTTTAGTTACATAACAGCACAAGTAGAATGCTTAAACTGCATGTCAACTAACATTGGTCAGAACAGGATTCTGTAAGAATCCCAGTATTAACAATTCGTAGCATTCTTACTTGAACAAATGTAAAAATAAGTGCTGGTATGTTGTATAAGATGTATTAGGAATAAGAATCCATGCATGTAAGGCTGTGCAAACCAAGACCTACACACATGTATTTCTGATTGACTGATAAGGAATTAATGCTGGTTTTGGCTATGTTCTCGTAATGACTGATGTTGGTTGGAATCAGTGGCCATTTTCACACTGTCTATAAATCACACAAGACTCATGGAAGGCTGCCGGCTCCCTCGCGCAATTTTTAACACCATCCATTACAAAACGCCGTAAATCACTGTTTGTGGCGTTTTGTAAACAGATGGCGTCAAAAATCACCGAGGAAGCTGGCAGCCTTCTGTGAGTCTTGCGCAATTTATAGACAGTGTGAAAACGGCCAGTGATTCAACCCCTAATTCAAGATGATAGTGGGAGATCCTTTAGTCATACATGCAAACAACTGCTTATTGAATTTAATTATTGTTGAAATTGGGGCATTTTTCAGCCACTGAATAATAGGAATTGAATTGAACAAAATGTTATGAAGGGTCCTATAATTTCTGAGGTTATCACCTGATAGTTGAATTGTGAAAAATTGGGCTATTAGGTTCTCTCATCCTCTTTTCCTCTTCTTCATCCTTAAACATCAGAAATGGGACCAGTGGTGTTTTTAAATTTTTTTTAAAGAAATTATTTTAGAGGGGAAAGGTCAGGTGAAAGTAGGGGTTGAAAATTTCTGAAGTAATTCAACATAGATATCTCTGAGGTCAAATCAGTACATGCACAGACTTTAGTTCTTATGTTCTTCACAGATACATTCCTTTTCTTTAGCACACTTTCTTTTAGTATTCTCTTTCTCTTTTGGATTTAAAAATACTGGTACACACTTTCTAGTTCTCTTCAAACTGTTTGAAGAGAAGGGGATTGGGGTTTCCTTCAGTTTTTAACTGAATCTTAAGGGCTCCACAGGCAGTTTCCACCCACACCTGACCAGGGATCTCTCCACTCTCCAGAGCTACTTCCCTGTTTGACTGGGTAGGGAAAATCTCCTCTCCTTAGAAGATCTATCCCCTTTTCTTTAGCTCATTTGGGAGTCTGCACCTACTTCCCAAACTTCTTTGCCAACTTTTCCCCAGTTCTCTTGTTGGTGTTAAACTGTTTTCAGTTAGACTCCATCTCCCAGCTCTTCATGCTGGATTTCTCTCAGCTAGGACTGAAAACAGACTCTCCTCTTTCCAGCTCATGCTACCCAATCAGACTCCTTAGAGTAGCCTGTCACTCAAACTTTCTGTGTCTGTGAAGGATTACCCCCTTTAACAGTCCTTCAGCTATTTGTACAGCACTTCCAGGCTTTTAAAAAGTGCAGTCCGTCACATGGGCTTGTCCACCAAATGGTAGCTGCAGAGACCTCACACTGATCCCTCCAGACAGCCGCTTGATTCTCATCTGTTGGGGACTGCAGAGGGCCAGGGTCTTTGAATTCACTTTCTGTTCACTTCAGCTGAGCTTATGTAAGAAACAGATGCTGCTGAACTTAGTAAAAAAAAGAAAAAAGGTAAAAGTAGTCCCCTGTGCAAGCACTGAGTCATTACTGACCCATGGGGGGACATTACATCACGACATTTTCTTGGTAAACTTTTAATGGGGTGGTTTGCAATTGCCTTCCTGAGTCATCTACACTTTACCTACAGGAAACTGGTTACTCATTTTACTTTCCTCAGAAGGATGAAAGGCTGAGTCAACCTTGAGCTGGCTACCTGAACCCGGCTTCCGCTGGGATCAAACTCAGGTTGTAAGCAGAGCTTGGGCTTCAGCTCTGCAGCTTACCACTCTGTGCCAAGGGGCTTAACTTAGTAATTCTCTCTAAAAGCTTTCTGGTGTTTTTTATTAATGGAGTCAGTCTCATAACTGTGGATTGGGACAATGATCCCCACTTAAATTAATGACTGCAAGTAGCTCCTTTATTGTTACTCAGTGTTGCTTTATTTTAGAAAAATTCTAAAAGTGGTTCAGCAGTCAATGCCTACCCAAACTTCAATCCTTCAGCTGATGCTGCGGCACTGGACAAAGCCATAACTGCTAAAGGTAAGAAAGACATTCCTTGAAATAAAGGTTTAGATGGTACTGAAATGACTCAAAGTATCTTGCTTGGGAGGTGGTACAGCCTGTGAGTAAATGGGTAAATTGTATGTTATATGGTCACTCCCACCAAAATTTTCCTGCATATGGAAACCTAACACACCAGGGGAGGCAATTATCTTTCTATGCACAGAGAGATTTTGAAGTTCCAAATTATCATGACTTGTGAGGTGGCATTGTTCTGTGTGAGATGACTACAGTTAATCACACCTGCTGCATGATGACATACTGGGGCTTGCGAGGGCGACTGAAACATCTAAATGAAAAGCGTAACATAGAGCATTTTTAAAAGATGTTGAAAAGGGGGATTTTGGAGCAGCAGAATATGTTTGTGAAAACAATGAGGAATTTGGTCCCTGTCCTTAATTGATATCAGTATACTGCTTTGATAAAAATAATCTTTTGCATACTGAAAAATAAAATGATTCTGTAACCTCTTACAATCCTCTTTGCAGGGGTTGATGAACAAACCATCATTGATATTTGCACCCGAAGAACTAACAGCCAGCGCCAGCAGATCAAAGATGCCTACTTGCAATTAAAGGGAAAGGTACAGTCTATAGGAAAAGACCGTCCTCCGCAAGGAGTTTATATTTGGCATCATCTGGGTCTGTGACAATAGGGCTGAAGCAAGAAGAGCAATAAAAGAAATGAGGTCATCAGGCTCTAGGGGTCTAGGATCTTCTTGGTTTTATTCATGATATCAAGAGACAAACTTGGTGTGGTTTGATGGACAAAAAAAAAAGACTGACTGAACGAACAAGACTTGTAAGAATTATATTCCTGTTGGGGGAAAATCATAATATTCAGAAGGTGTGTTCAAGTTGAATTTTTTGTTGCTTTCCCCCTTAGCCTCTGGAAGACAGCTTGAAAAAAGCACTCAAAAGCCCCTTGGAAGAGGTGATTCTGGCACTGCTGAAGACTCCAGCCCATTTTGATGCTGATGAGCTCAGGGCTGCCATGAAGGTATGTGTGAGGACAGGGCCTGATTGGCCCTTATTCCAGAAGGAAAGCTGGTCCTTGAGACTAATGACCTGAAAGCAAATCCCATGCATATTGCCCAATGTGCATGCTAGTTGAAAGGAGAGAGGACATTGAGTGGGTTCCATTGGCTCCAACTAACCTGCCAAGAGTATCAGGTCAGCTACAATCAGAATCATTATTATTTATGCACTTGATCAGCTGGATCCCATACAGGGGCAGGCTTAGCCATGAAGCAACCGGGGCAGCTACTGCAGCCTTGAACTGTGGGGGGTTCCTAACAGTGTAGCTGGTCCAAATGCTGCCCAAGCACTAGCAGCAGACCAGTGGCCCCTTTGGCAACCTTGACTGTTCAGCCAGCAGCTGCCCGACTCTCAGGCAGATCAGTGGCAGCAATCAGCCAGTGGCAGACTTGAGGCCAAAACAGCTTTGGAAAAGGGCCTAAACCAACAGATGGAGGAGGCAGGGAGGGAGGGAGGGCTGCTGACTGTGTGGAAGCTCCCATCAGGCATCCTGGCAGTGGTGCTTGCTGGATGACAGCAGCTCTCAGCCCCCTGCCACCTAGTAACTCTCACCAGCTTTGCCCTGCTGCTGATTCACCAGGAGCTGACCTGGCCCTGGGTAAGCCAGGGCTGCTGGCTTGTATCTGCCACCCTGTATACAATGATGCCTACTGGCTGGCAGCAGCTTGTATCCACTCTCTGCTCATAGAGGCTCACACCTTCCTAGCACAAAGCAGGTGGACCTGAGCCATTAGGAAGAGATTGGAAGAAGCTGGCAAGAGGTGCCCCAAGTGGCTAATGGGCTGGCACAAGCCACTACTACCGTTTCTAGCCTGTGGATACTGCCAGGCTCCCTGGCAGGAGTTGCTGCTTAGCCATGCCCTTTTCCAAAGCCTGCCTGTACCTGTTCCTTAAGAGAAGGGTGTGATAAAAAGAATGCTTTGCCTTTGTCTTGAGCCCTTGAATAACTAAGACCACCAATGATGACCAGTTTTCAGATTCACACCAGCACTGGTATATCAACAGATAGCTGCATTTCTGTGCATTTCCAGACCACGGGTTTATGAGATTGTGATTTGGACTTGATACACACAACTGACACAAGCAATGTGCAAGGGCACTTTTATTTATTTTATTAGATTTTTACCCCACCCTTCCCGTGAATGCTTAAGTTCTGCCTGTAGTCCGTGCTGTCTGTATGGTCTTACTCACAAGGAATTAGGGACACATCACACAATTATAGTAGAAGACTAATCCTTACAGTTTCACCTGGCTGCATCTTTCCCCAGTAATTCTAGAAAGGCTTTTGCGTGGCTAAAAACATGCAATAAACAGTTATCCTATCATCCCTGACAAATGTGGCCCCTGTGACTGGTCAAGATTTCTAAGTATTTGATTACTGATTGTCTGCGACATGCAGATATATTTGAATGTTACTGAAAAAATATGCTTAATGCTGCCTCTCATTACTTAAATTTTTAATAACTTCTAATAATTAATTCTTATAATAAAACATTCTCTGAGTATTTTTGTATGTGAGGTTCAAATAGCTTTTGAGCCTCTCTCCTGAATGATCTGATCTGATACTTGTTCTTGCAGAAGAGAGTTGTTTATAGTGCAAATGAGCATTCTGCCCCCACTTCCCTTAAACTGCAGTTTACGTTCACCAGCTGAAGCCAAAACAATTTTGAACCTTAAATGAATATGTCATTGTTGCTTATGGGGTTTTTTTTGCCTCTTGATTTTTCATTTCCTAAATGAAATCAACTGATTTATTATCAAACAGGGGCTTGGAACAGATGAAGCAACTTTAATTGAGATTCTGACAACAAGGAACAACAAAGAAATCAGAGCAGCAAGCAGAGCATATCAGGAAGGTAATTTCCTGGTAGTTTTTAAACAATAACTTAAGGAACATGCTGTTGCAGGAAGGAGACTTCTGCTGAACTATTCTGTTTTTTATTACCTTCTAAGCAGGAAAGGGCATGTCTTGTCATCGCATCGAAGAATCCTATAGGTATCTGGTCAGCAAAGCACATGAAACACCAGAATGCAACCTTGCCATCCTTTTGCTATTGGGGGTATTTTGCAGCTGATTGTTCAGCTGAACAAGACTTTCCTTGCTTGAGACCTTAAACCACCATTACTGAGCGAGAGGGACCAATGACCTGACTGATCACAGAGCAGTTTTTTGAACTTATAAGTGAAGTGTGATGTTGACTAGAGTGCCTGTTTCTTTTCCAAACACACACATTTCCCCCATTGAGATGATGTCTCTGTGTTGGGAGATTCACAACTCTATGTGAATGAAGGACACATTTTTTTCAAAGGGCGCATTTTCTCAAGATGACACAGGAAATAAAAATATCAACTGTTTGAGAACGAGTCATTAACATGATGATTATTTTCTTTAAGGCCATGTGATTCAAGAGTGTGTTCATTTTTTGCAGTTTATAAGAGAGATCTTGCCAAAGACATTGCCTCAGACACATCTGGAGACTTCCAGAAAGCTTTGCTTGCCCTAGTAAAGGTATGCAGTTTCAACCACACATGGTAAACTAACCTGGAACAGAATCAGAAGTTCCTCTTTTAGAAGTTCCAAGCCATTCCAGGACTGTAGCATTTAAAAAAGGCACTAACAGGCAGTGTTTAATTTATCGCAGGGTGACCGTGATGAAAATCCTCACGTGAATGATGAGCTGGCAGATAACGATGCCCGGGTAAGAACAGCCTTGCATTCTGAGTCATTGTGCGCTACCTTTGCTATTTCTCTCTCCATGTCTTTCACCAAAGACAGCTCCTCTGTGCAAATAAATTCTCCTCAAACATATGCCTCCCCCTCTTGCTAAGGAACAAGAGACCCAAGACCATTTACTACTACTGCTCCAAACTACCTATCCAAACTATCTATCCAGTGACTCTCCCCAATATACTGCGTTTATAAATTTCCTCTTCCTAACACACATTTTTCAAAAACAAGCCAACAACAAAAAGACTGCCCTCCTTAAAAAGGCCAGGACTCAGCTAAACAGCCAGACCCACATGACAGAAGCATCTTTTCCAGGCCTGGGGGAGGACAAGGCCTAGTTGAAGAAAAGGCCTGTAGGTGACCTGCAGATCTGGTCCCTTCTTCTTTATATTGTTTAAAGCATTTGTGCCCCAGCAGACTGTGGTGCTTGGAGAATTTTTCTCTAAGCGACAGTGCTTTGGTACACAGCCTTTACAAGCAGGCTCCAGGAAGCTCTTAGCCAATGGGCAACTGCAACAGGGGCTGCTGCCCTGGACCCTGCACTTGTGGAGGGCAGCTGCCCATGGCCCCACCCCTCTGAAGAAGGGGGAGAAAAACAGCAGGCTCCTGTCACTGCTTGTACCTGCCCCACCTTGGGCTCAGGCAGCTAGCTTATGGTGGCAGTGGTGGCTCCTATGCACCTTGCACAGGGTGAAGTCCACCTTCGGCTTTGCCGCAGTTGAGGGTGCTGCTGGCAGTGATTCTGGAACCTTCTCCTGGACTTTTGCTCAGGGTCCCAAGATCACTAAGATCACCCCTGGGAAGTTCCCCGGTGAAACAAAGAGGCTTTTCCTTAAGGAGTTTGTTGGTAGTCCTAATTTTAACCATTCCCACTTAACTGGCAAATGTTCTGAGATGTTGTTTCTTAGTCTTGAGTATGTACAATTCCTTGGAAATTTTACATGTTTTGCTGTGGATTCTGATTTTGCTGATGGCTATATTGCATTATTTGTTGTATGACTTTATTTGTGTAAGTTGCCGCAACAGCTTTGACTGATAGTGGGTTACAGGAATAGGAACAGTGGCACTTGAATTATGGAAACCAGGGGTCAACAAATTTGACTGGGCTTACTAGCCAGACGTAATTTGTGGTCCACAATGAGCCAACCTCTCCACTCACCCCAATGGTTTGAACATGCTGGAAAATTCATGGGTTCTGGCATGTGCTGAACTTTGGTTTGGAAGAAGCACTGGACAAACTCATTGTTTTGTCTGCTGTAGAGCACAGCATGACAAGAGGTTCCTCCATTCTTTCCCCATCTCTGGTATCTTTCCTTATGCTTTTACCCTCAAGCTTATCATGATATGAGTGAGCCTTCCTCCAAAGATGGTTTTCTTACATTGTATGGGCCTTTTGAAGAGCAGATTTATGGAGACGTGCTGGCAACCTAACATGGGAAATTTGTCACTTCTGCCTGTCAGTAGATTGAAAGTTGGAGCTTGTCATAATGATCTATCCAATGTCCTTTCCAGGTTGCGACTGATGTTTAACTGGAGATTTCAAAGCTGTTTGTTGAATTAAAAAAAAAAACATTGTGGCTTGAAGGTCAAAGAACAAATATGATGTGAAAAAAGGCATTAATTGTATGCCACTTTGGGAGCCAATCTGGTTGAAAAGTAGGCCATAAATAGATCAAATGTATATAGACCAAGGTCTTTCCCTGATGACTGAGATCTTGAATGCCCATGTGCTTCAGAAGCAATCTGCAGATGATTCATGTACAGAAATTTGATTCTTGGGTCATAACAAGGCAGCTTTTGAGTCGATCATGAAGTTGAAAAAAATCCATTTCTGTGTTCTGCAATATCACTGATAAATAAAATAGAGCAATTTTCTTTTAAACCTCATTGTACCATCCATATATGGACAGGAAATTTAGGCATTTCTCTTCATGCAATATACAAATGAAGTTAGGCTTCAAGGAAAACTATATGTTGCACATAAATGCATATAACAAAACCCCACCAATGGGCTCTATATCCCATTGTAGGCAAGAGCAACTTTGGAGGGAGTGATTTTGATTAGAAACCTGATGAGAAAGATGTAAGAAAGATATGCTTTCTCCATGTGCAGTTTTTCTGCTCCATATTCCACCTTCCAAGCCTCTTTTCTCTTGTGGAGTTCTATATGAAAGCATCTGGGCAGAAAAAATGGCTGGCAAGCAAAGGGTTAAACATCTCCTCCCCTTATCTTGTTCTGCTCTCAAAGTCCCTCCTTCCTGAAGCAGCCATCAGGCTGCATCTACATTGATTTGTATGTAACACGAACTTAGGTCATCACAACAGAGAATATGTGAAATTGCAGGCAGTTTTCTTCTGTACTTAAATGGCATTTGCTTTGTTTGTACCTTGGAGACTCAAGCAGAGAAACAAGAAATAATAATCCAAGTTAAAAGGGTCAATTTCTGGGTGAAATTGCTTTTTTCTTTTTATATTGATCACAAGTTGTTCTGTAAATAAAGATTGTTACTATAATGGATTACTACAACATTCATTAAAAGCTGTGTATTAGCAGCTGTGAAAGTACAGCTTTAGTCTTTAAAAAAAGACTAAGTCCCTATGGCAGTTTATCAAATCATCTTTCACAAAGGCGCACTTCATTTTTTCTGATGTTGCTACAACAAATGAGAACCATCCTATGAGTCATCTATTTACTATAAGAATTGATGATTGACTCACTGAAAAAAAATGCTTGGTGTTCATCTTAGCAATGTTGATTGCAAATATTGGTTGTGTAAACTGAGATGTGAGAGGCCGTTTCCCCATAACTTAAAAATAGCACCCTGCTCACAGAATGCTGGTGGCTTTTTCGCACGATTTTTAATGTCACCATTTCCAAAATGAAGGAAGGCAGATATGATTCCATTCTCGTGGTGCCCAAATACGGAATCATAACTGCCTTCCTCCATTTTGGAAACAGTGACATCATAATTGCGCGAAAAAGCCACCAGCATTCCATGAGTGTGGTGCTATTTTTAAGAGATGGGGAAATGGCTAGAGTGTTGTGTTATGAAGTGTGATAATCCCACTTTCAGGGAGTGCTAGAAAGTCCTTGGCTTGAACCTTAGCTTAGAATTGAATAGGGGGTCTTATACAAGTCACAGTCTTTCAGCATCTCCACCATCTAATGGCAATTGGGATAAGACTAGGCGTCATATGGAAAAGTGAAAAGTTCGCGCTAAATTGTGGGATATAGTGCTGGGAAAGGAAGGGCCTTGGTTTCTGAATGGAATGCTGTTGCATGATTACCTCTCTCGGATTGAACCTAATGGTGCTGATACTTAGAGGCTCTTATGTACATTTATCTGGTTTATTATAACAGGCCATGTATGAAGCTGGAGAGAGAAGAAAAGGAACAGATGTGAATGTTTTCATTAACATCCTCACTACAAGAAGTCACTCACATCTCCGAAGAGGTAGGTGGAAAGCAAGCAAGCTTTGTCGGAGAAAATGATTTTGGTCACATGCAAGAGATATCAAGAAACACAAATGCAGCTACTTGATCTGAACAAGTTTTCATCCGAGTAATAGATGGATTCAATCAAGCTAACTGAAATGTTCAGCGGTCTTAAGAAATGGGGACCATTCCTCCTATGTTCCTTATGGCACTTGCCACAAGATGGAATATGAATGTATCTAATCTTAGGGAGATGTTTTCCCATTACACTTGGATAAACGTCTTCTCTAAAAACACCATTTTATATTAAAAAGTTCCAGTCCAGCCAATAGTCCAATCAGGAACTCTGTATTACAGCACAAAAGTATAAGATGATTTCAATTTTTTCTTCCTTGCTGTTTCATCCAGTAAACTCCCCTTTTGATTTTGCAAATGGAAATCACAGCTCTTTATTTTCACACGATTTCTTCCTGACAAGGTGCACATTTATTTCAATGTTATTTGTGTAACAGTAAATCAGCATTCATAGGTATAGTAGAGATTATGTGCCTAATTCTTTGTAAATTGTATATAAAAACTGTATGACATGCACACACACAATATAATCTACAATACAGTTTGGTGTAACAACAACAACATTTGATTTATATACCACCCTTTATGACAACTTAATGCCCACTCAGAGCGGTTTACAAAGTATGTCATTATTATCCCCACAACATACACCCTGTGAGGTGGGTGGGGCTGAGAGAGCTCCAGAGAACTGTGACTAGCCCAAGGTCACCCAGCTAGCTTCAAGTGGAGGAGTGGTTAAGATCGTGGGACTCTAATTTGGAGAACCGTTTTTCATTCCCCACTTCTCTACATGAAGCCAGCTGGGTGACCGTGGGTCAGTCACAGCTTCTAGGAGCTCCACCCACCTCACAGGGTGATTATTGTTGTGGGAATAATAATGACATACTTTGTAAACCACTTTGAGTGGGCATTAAGTTGTCCTGAAGGGCGGTATATAAATCAAATGTTATTGTTGTTATTATTAAAATCTTTTGCTTTTGCTTTTAAAATGAATTTTAAAATAAACTTGTCTTAATTTGACTCAAAGGGGAATTTACAGAGTGGCTGTGTGGTGGAGCCCATATAGACACCCCCTTTGTTCAGCCGTAACTGACAAATGCAGAGTTAAGCTCCACTTCCCAAATGGTGCAGGGCAGCACACGATCTCCCTCTTTAGCCCTTTAAAGGGCTTTCCCCCATTCCCTGCTGAGCTGTAGATTTACGGGGGGGGGGGAGGAGTTGGGGGGACAGTGGCAGCAGTGAGCAGCACAGGAAAGGGTGTGGATGCCAATCTCACCTATTCTTGTTTTGCTTCCTGCCGTCACCATGGTAGTTTTTGCACCCCATTATGAAGCTGAGAAAAGTCTGTTAATATATAAAGTAAAATAAAGAACATCTGTTTATTCCTAAAAGTTTTACAGAATAGATGAATATGTGGCTTGTCAGATCCTTGGAGATAAAGTATCATGGTCCAGGAAAGAGACTGTGGGCTACGGGAATCAGCATAGTATAATGTTTAGAGTCTTGTGGTTTGCATGTGGGAAACTCAGATTTAAATCTCTACTCAGTCTCCTATGAATTTTGGGGACATCATAATCTTTCACCTTAATCTACCTCATTTGGTTGGGTGAGATTGAAATGCCACTCTAAGCTCCTCTGAGTTTGTTGTGTATAAATTTAATAAATATATGCTGTGGAGTGCAACAGACAATGTAGATTTCAGTGGAGCATAAGTGTGCCTGGTCTCGCCATGGCTTGGCTTCAGTACAGCATTTGGTTTGTGAAAGAGAAACCTACACTTGAAAACCATTTTGGACTTAAGCTCAGCCAGCAGTGACAAGAAGCACAAGAAACGACAGTAACCTTAACCGAAAGCAAGAGTACCAGGGTCCATTGATACTCCTTTCCTGACTGTGGTTTGCTGCTTCTAACCATACAAAACTGTTTAGAAATGAATAGCTGCAGTGTTTGCACTCTCAACATTCTGCAGAAGTTGCATAAAATTTATAGTTCATATCTAAGAGCAAAGGAAGTAAATGTGCGGCTCAAATTTTCTGTTACTTGTGCTTTGTTTTCAGTTTTTCAAAAATACTGTAAATATAGCAAACATGACATGACCAAAGCTCTGGACCTGGAACTGAAAGGAGACATTGAGGCCTGCCTGACAGCAATTGGTAGGCAACTTGGTTCCATAATTACTTCATTTGTGCCTTCATTTTCTTTCTTTAAAAAAAAAAATAAACTAATAAGCCCGTGGCTTAAAGTAAACATAGGATATAGCCAGACTCCTCTTTTCCCAGTAATCAAATTGCTTTCTAAGTGAATTCATGGTAGCTACATTGAGAGTGCAGAAAAAGATGGCTCCAGAGACCTAGTCAGATATTTTGGAGCGCTAGCAAAACCGTCCAAACTGATTAAATCCAAAAATACCCTCAGGAGGCTGCAAGTTTTGGCTGAGGAAATCTGAGGAGAGAGGGCTCTGCTTCCCCCTCCCCCCAACTTTGGCTATTCTTTCCACTCAAAAGAGCTCCCAGGACCCTTCCTCTGTATTCCTTAGACCTAGCCTACATGTGCAACAGAATGAGGTGGTCAAATTCTCAGGTGGCAGACTGGGCATTACTACTTTAGACTAAAAAGGAGGAGGGTCAGGTGCTTAATATTTCATGTTAGAAAGAAAAAGAAAAGATAAACAGATCCGAGTGAGAGGTTCTAGTAGAGCATAGGAAAACTTACGTAGGACGGTTTATAAAAAATGTAATCACTCTAGGGTTGCCAGGCCCCTGCTGGCAACTGGCAGGGGAGGGTTGCGCGTGTCAGTTACATTCCTTTTGCAGTGATGCCTGCCAATGTCACTTTTGGTGCAACCTGAAAGAAACAGCATCACATCGGGGCCAATTCTTTAGGAATTTACCCCAAACATAAGTGTTTTGTGCATGGTCACTTTATAGTGTCTGTGAATCAGTTCTGCTTCCCATGTTCTCCAGAGTTCTGCATGTGTTGGGGGGTCATGGGAAGCAGAAACGGGGTTTGACCGGTTTTAACCGGTTTTTCCACCTGCGCTCATTCCCCAATTTTTTCTTAAAAAGCTGATGACATGCCATGAGCATTTGGGGTTCTGTCACTGCAGATTCAAATACTCTAGTTCTGCTTTTGAGCCGCCCCCCCTTTTTTTTCTTGGGAGCTGATTGGTCTATCATCCTCAGCTCCTGTTACTTTTTCCACCATTTTTTTTTTATTAGAGATACTGCAATAACACTGCTGTGATGTGAGAACCATTTTTTTTTAAATTAGTGGAAACGCAGTAACACTGCTATAATATGACCACTCTTTTTTGTTTGGCGAAGAAGTAGTAATGCTGCTATGATATGTAAACAATTCCGTCCTTTTTTTGGGTGGGGAAGAGAGTCAGGGGTACTGTGGTAACGCTGCTGTGAAATGTAATACATTTGTAATGCATGATTTCCCTCAGAAAAGTGATCATCAGTGTTTGAAGTTACAGCACTGAAAATGCCATGAAGCATAAAACAGCTAATATGGAATAAGTTTAGTGTTCCTCCTGCAATGGCAGCTCTTCACCCCTGCCTTTTTAATCTAATAATGAGGTAACATTTCTGCGATGTAGATTTCGATCCTGTTAGGTAAATTGTCCTCTTGGCACCAAAAGCATTTTCCCCTCACTGTGCTGTTTAGTAAAATCAAAAAGAGTCCAGTAGCACCTTTAAGACTAACCAATTTTATTTTACTGTAGCATAAGCTTTCAAGAATCAAGTTCTCTTCATCAGATGCCTGATCCGAACTTGAAGAGAACTTGATTCTCGAAAGCTTATGCTACAATAAAATAAAATTGGTTAGTCTTAAAGGTGCTACTGGACTCTTTTTGATTTTGCTACTACAGACTAACATGGCTAACTCCTCTGGATCTGTGCTGTTTAGTGTCATTCTCCTCATAACAGGTTCATGGATATGGCTGCTGTTGGAGCCCCTGGAGGCAGAGGGGTATCTTGGAGAGAGCGGAAGACGCTTGATCTCCTTGATATATGGGGAGAGGAGAACACCTTTGAGAAGATCGCATGGGAGATGTTGGTCAGGGGGCACAGGAGGACGGCTTTTGAATGCCGTACAAAAACCAAGGCTATGCAACAGGAATACAAAAGGATGGTGACACATACTGGAAAGGAGCAGAGGAAAAGTGATAAGTTCTTTGGGGAACTGGGGGGGATGGGACGGAATAATGACAGAAGAAAGCAAAAAGGAAGGGAATGGAGAAAGTGGGAAGGACCTGGAGAAACAGCTGCGCCTCTGGGTGTGCGCTTTGAATGAGCTGCTGAAGACGCAATCCTTCTTCCAGGCACAAGCCTGCTGGACGCGAGGGCACCCAAAGACCATTCTGAGGTGGACTGCTGCTGCTGTTCTCTCCCAGGATGCCTTCGAGTTGGGGGTGGGGAGGGGGGCTTGTGCCTGGAAGAAGAATTTGCATCTTCAGCAGCTCATTCAAAGGGCAAACCCTGAAGCGCAGCTGTTTCTCTAGATTCTTCCCGCTTTCCCCTTCCCCTTGCTTTCTTCAGTCAATATTCTGTTCCCTTCCCTCCTGCAGTCCCCCAAAAGAAATTTGCTGCTGCCACTGCCGCCACTAGTACACAGCCACAGGCCATGAGGAAGGGTCTGCGGAAGTAGCATAGCAACAACACTACGCAATCACGAATTTTTTAAAAAACCAAACCCCCGGAAAACATGCCACTACATCGATTCATTCAAACGAGGTATTCGATATGTGTAAAATTACACCCAGACTCCAACTCGAAGCTGCTTCTGACCGTGCAGAATGCAGGAGAGCCATGCCGACTCTATTTCGAACGGATCGAATACTGATTTACTGGCTTCATGCATAAAACACAATAGTGTTTCACTATGTCTTGGAACAATTCCTAAAACATTGGTCCTGGTGCAATGTTCTTACTACTGGGTCTCCCTGGAAGCAGGGCTGGATTGAGGGGGGGCAGGGGGTTACCCTGCCCCCGGTGCCACCAAAGAGGGGGCGGCAAGCCACCCCCCCAGAACACGGCACGCTGCGGAGTTGGCGGTGGCTGCACAGGCTAGAATGGAGGGCTAGAAGGCCGCCGAGCCATTTGCCTGCCCCACTGATGGGGTGGCTGGCAGCAGTGCAGGGTGCCCTCTGGAAGCTTGCCTCCTATGCTACCTACTGCTGGAGAGAAGGGATCACGTGGCATGCTGGCCGCCCCATCAGTGGAGAAGGGGAACGCGCGCAGGCAGCCTTCCAGCCCTCTACTCAGCCATGTGCGCGGCTGCTGCCAGCTCCGTGGTGTGCCGTGTTGTGGGGTGACCAGCTTGCCACGTGCTCCCTTCCCTCCAGTGGCAGCAGGGTGGCATGCTTTTCCCGAGGGGCCCCCCATGATGACGTCACAAAAGTGATGTCTTCATGCAGTGCTGGGAGTGTGCGCGCTTTGTGCGTGCACAGGGGACTACAGGGCTTGGGTTGACCCAGGCGCGGGCAACCCTAGATCCAGCCCTGCCTGGAAGTGATGTCATTGTCAGGGGATTGGTTGCATTTAACACCCATTCCCCTAGCTTCCTTGCCAGGTTCCAGCTAATTGCAGGGAACCTCTGGGTGGCCTAGCCTTTTTCCACCAATTGCCAGCGATTGAGAGGCAGAGGCTGCAACTGCCAATTGTTTGCCCACCATTGGTGGGAATCTGACAAGCCTAAATCCTTCCTTAAATCCCTTCCAAATGACCATATGAAGGAAAATCTGATTTAGAATGAAAAACAAGTGTCAAGGTTAAGCACACTCCTTTTTACTTCTCTGTATAAGGCTGTCTTATCTCAAAGCTGTTTTACTTACAAAATGTAGCTGTTTGGATTTCGTTTCATGCATGTCTGTGTAATCTGTAGTTTGCTTTAATTATGCTGTAGCATTCCCCCTGCCCTGCTTCTCCACAGTTTCATGGAACATTCATGTACCACCCAAGGATTTCCTGGCTTTTCTCCAGTATTTCCCAAACCTACTTTGCTGTGAAGTTTTGGGAAAGATCTCAGCTAACCCCAGATAGTCGTCATGTGGATGGAAAAGTATGGATTTTCCTAGTCCCACCCACATGGCAGCCCTTTCCCCTGCCCCTATGGTGGCCATTTCATCTACTTGCCATAGGTAGCTTTTTATTTTTAAATTAGGAATTGAATATTGTTATGTTGTTATAAAGTTATAACAATTGTTTTATCAGGTTCTCTGAATTCCCAGCTTTAATTTTTTTTTAAAAAGTCTGTATATAAAGGGAGAGGCATATCTCCACAACAAAAGGGGCTAGAGGGTTAACTTTTATAATTGAAAGCTGAGAATTCAGAGAACCCAATAAACTGATCATTATAATGTTATAACTATATTCAACTTGCAATATTAAACAAAGTATCTGAAAAAGCCCTAGTGGCTCAGGGTGAGGGGAATAGGTGGTGTTCAAGAGCTGGAGCAAGGAAATGATGGCAAAACCTGTCATATGGAAGCTCCATTGCTGTTGTGTTGCATCGGTAGCTGCTGCAGCAACAGGGAAACTATACAAGCTTTTCTCTGTGTGGAAAATACTGACATGGACAACATGCAGTTTTCATGAGCTGTATTTGCTTCTGTTCGTATATGTTGTTTCTGTTATGCTACTGTTATAAATAAACCTTCTGTTGCATTCCAGTGACAGCTGCCGCAAGCAAACCAAGTTTCTTTGCTGAAAAACTGTATCATGCAATGAAGGTAAAACATATTGCCAATATAGAGATTAAAAGGGAACTCTTTTCTAAAGATATATGCTGAATTTATTTATTTATTATATTCCACTTTTCCACATGGCTCAAAGTGGCTTACAAACTCAAATATTCAATACCCCCCATAGGTCCCTCCTGGGGGGCATCTTACACCCCATTAAAACCCCTGGTAAATAACATTGGCCTTGCAGCACTTCCCAAATGTCTCTAGAGAGGGTGCCCCCCTCACCTCCTCAGAGGCCCCATTCCATAGGGTGGGAGCTATGATGGAAAAGGCTGTGATGGATACCAGGTAAGCCACCCACAGTGGAGGAAAAGCTAGGCGGTGGCAGTAGGGAGACTGTAGTTTTTGCAGGGGAAGTGATAGGGGATGATACTTTGGACAGGTAGATCCTAGGTTGTGCAAGGCTCTAAAGTTCATAACCAGAGTATCAAATGGGACTCAAACAAACTGGCAGTTAATGTAGCTGTTTTTAAATAGATGATATATGTTCCCATTGACTAGTAGGGTTAGAGGTTATCTCATTATGCATACGTGGAAGATTCCCACAGATTTCAGGTGAATTGTAAAACTTAAGAATATACCAAAGAACCTCTTTTGGAGGTAGTGGCACATATACCATTAAGGTTGCCAACTCTGTCTTGGAAAATTCCTGGAGATTCGGGGGGGGTGGATCCTGGGGAGGGCAGGGTTTGAGGAGAGGAGAGGCCTCAGCAGCGTATAGTGTCATAGAGTCCACCTTCCAAAGCAGCCATTTTCTCCAATCTCTTTAGACTGGAGATCACATTTAATTCCAGGAGATCTCCACCAGCCACCTGGAGGTTGGTAACTCTAGATACCATGCCACTGAACCAAGTTGAACCCTTTCTTCTAAGAAGCCTCCCTGCATCTTAAGTGGCTCTTTCACTGAGGGAAGCCTTCTTAGGCTGGTAGCACTACTACCCAGTGACTGGAACTCGAAATAAGATATTTTACTTGAACATTAGGATTCCTACAGTCTGATTGGTGTGGGAACAATCCTAAGCAGGTCTACTCAGAGCCTAACTACATAAGGGCTGCTGTAGCACAGTGGTTAAGTGGTTCAGCTGCAAATCAGCACTCTACTGGTTCAAATCCCACTACTGCCATGGGATTAGGAGGTAGCCTTGGGTAAGCCATTCCTCTCAGCCTCAGCTCCCCGGCTGTATTGTGGGGATTATAATAACACTAATTTGTTCACTGCTCTGGGTGGGGCACTAATCTGTCTAGAAAAGTGGTGTATAAGTACAGTTATTATTATTGTTATTGTTGTTATTGTTATTGTTGTTATTATTTAATGGGTCCTCCCACAGACACACTGCAGGTTCAAGAAATGTGATTGAATGATTTGGCTGGGGACCACAGCATGGGGGAAAGGAGCTCCTGCCTCCCTCCTTACCAGTTGCCTGCCAGTGGTGTATAATCCCCCAGGGGTTTGCTCTGTTGCCCACTGATTGCTTGAGATCAGCAGAAAGTGACACACCCCACAATTGCCCACCACTGGCAGACAACCCAGGAAAGCACACACCAGGCATGCTCCCGGTGGGATGCAAGGACATCACTTCTTGAAGTGACGTCATTGTGCCAGCTGAGGGTTTGCTCCTGCATTTTGCTGGTTCCAGAATTAGGCCCGTGCAATGCACGAGAGCACACCTATGGCCAGTATGATGACATCACTTACTGAAGGTGGCATCATCATGCCTCTCCAGAAGTGAGTGCGTGCAAAGTGTGTGTGCGGAGACTAAAACAGATAAGTCCTGGGGGTCCTCCCACCAGGATGGGATAGGGGCCTGGGAACCCTACCCCCCGTATGATTTTTTTCAAGCCAAACACAGGTTTTCCAAGTGAAAGCTTCAATGTTTTGTATGTAACTCCCCACTTAAGCTATTTTAGTTCCAGAAAACAGCAGTGAAAGGCAGGATTCTCACCCCCCCCATCCATGTAGCATTCCCAAGCTATATCAGGTCCTTGCAGGCTTTAGAAGTGGTATTCCCCTCAGCTGCTGTGTGGCTGCAAGAAAAGAGAGTCAGGACTTATTTAAAATGTCTCATGTAGTCTGACCCTCAGAAATAAGCCCCGATTGCCAAGCCCCAAAAGCCCAAAACTGCACTGAGGCTTCAAAGTGGGTCTGAAATGAAGCACAGATGCCAAATTGAAACTGCATCAGGCAGTGTGAAATGAACAGGTGCAATGCAAAAGCCACTGTGATCGGGGTGAATGCTCATAAATGGCCCTTGATGTATCTTAACCAAAACTTATGGGGTCACCTGTAACAGTGCAATCCTAAACAGAGTTATACCCTTCTAAGTCCAATGGCTTAGAAAAGTGTAACTGTGTTTAGGACTGCAATGTAAGCTTTATGTTGCAATGAAGATTGCAGTAATTGCAATGCAAATTTAATAACTGAAGCAGACAGAACGTCAGAGAATTATTTAAGCTAAACTGAAATAGGCAGAAGAGCTCATGTAAAAGGACTTATTTCCCTCTTACCTTTAATAAAGATGGTATGTCCTTTGCCCTCTTGATACTGCCATGACCTAACCACTGGAAGGCTGGAGGACAGTCATCATAACAACTCTGAAAATTCGGAATGTTAGATAGCAAAAATGCTATTGCCATAAAATTAAGCCATACCACAAAGAGTTAGATAACATGTTTCCTTCCTTTTCTAACAGGGTTCTGGAACTTGCAGAAAAACGCTGAACAGGATCATGGTGTCGCGTTCTGAAGTTGATATGAATGAGATCAAAGGATATTACAAGGAGAAGTATAAGACATCCCTACGCCAGGCCCTTCTGGTATGTAATTTGTTTTAAATTGCAGTAATTGTATATGTACCACACAGGATTGCCCCATGTCCTCCCTGCCAAAAGGTGTGTGTGTGGGGGGACTTAACAGGTGTCTGGGGTGCTCACTAGTGATGTCATCACTAGCAACATGCTAATGTCACTCCTGGAAGTGACATCATCATGGTGCTGGTGCTCTCAGAACCACTCTAGTATTTGGACAAAACTCTGTTTTTTCCCCAAATACCATGACTTCACCCAAAGACATAATAATATCACTTCTGGGCACACTGGAAGTGACCTCAGAGCATTGCCATGACATGATATCTCCAGTAAAGTTCTGTGTTGCCTTTAACCTTAACAGTTTTCCCCTCTTTTCCCCCCTGCTGATCAGCTGAGCAGTGGTGGGAAGTACTGACTAGAAGCAGACCATCTCCCGTCTTCATCAGGGGCCTTCAACCCTGGCACCACAAGCTTGGCTGGTGATTTCAGTGTTTTTTTCCTTCCCTGTTGCTGTTTATTTCGCAATTGCTCAGCAACGGGTAGGAGAACTTTAGAGATCCTACAGCAGAGGCACCCCTTTGCCAGCTGTGCTGTTTTAAAAGTGAAAATGATACACTGAAAATGAAAAGTGGATACATAGCCGTTAAAAAAACCCAAACCCTAATAGTCCATACTACTTAGGTGCCATTATTAGGGTTGCCAACAGGTCTAGAGAAGAAAAAAATCCTGCTTCTTTAACAGAGGCATAATGTGTAGAAATGGGCAAATGATGCTTTTCATGGGATGGAGGCAAACATCACCTGGTCAAACAACCCAGGACAGGACTTTTTCTCCTGGCAGTTTGCACCCTGTAAAGAGTGGGCAAACCCTCTGGGCCTGGTTCTTGTGCTGATAACAGCCACACAGTACCCCAGAAGCTCTCCCAAAGTAGTATGCCCCGCCAGTTTATACCAGACTCACCCGTTTCAGGGTTCTTAGCTGGAAACCCTTGTGCACAGCAGGCAGACACTCAAGACACAGGAAAGATATTTATTCGCTCAAGAGAATAGTTAAAATAACAATACTCACTCTTGAGGCAAAGCAATGGCAATAGAAAAAAAAGAGCTTGACCTAATCTTAGCTAAAACAAAGCCCACTAGACAAATAGGTACTCAACTTCCATGCGCCTGTGATTCAGCTTCCTTTCCCTCTTTTCAATCCACCCAGCCTTTTCTTAAGGCTGGGGGAGGAGCCTCCTAATCAAGGACAACCACCAGGTGCACTTAATTAGCCGCTTATCCACACCCCTCATGGTTATCAAGGACAGAACGCTAAACAGAGTTCTGGATGGATCACTTATTGAGCAGGTTTCCTTGTCCCAAGATTTCTCTGATCTGGACCATTAATTTTATGTATCCGCTTTGTTTTTGGTGTAAAGTTAACATCCACTCAAGTGTCAAATACGATCACAATATTTCTGGCTGAATTATAGGGTTTTTTTTAGAGCTTGATAGCCATCTCTCAACAGAGCTAAGCTATATGCTTCTGCAAGGCTTGAAGAATGCTCATGCACACTGGAGTCACATAATTCACATTTATAGTTTCACTCACCCAGAGTAAGCTGAAGTTTAAGGGACTCTTTCCTTAGCTTTGTAGCTGCAGTCAAAATCAAAGAGATAAAGACCAAGTGAGTTGGATCCAATAAGATTTCTGATGGTATCCTCTTTCACCACTCAAAGAGGCTGTGTTGAGAAATCATGGGATCTGCATTTGCAAAAGGCATTGCGGGAGGGGAGCTGTAATACGGAGGGAAATTGGGTAAAATTGAGTGGAAAAGTTTGCTGGATCCAACCCAATGTATAGTCATTTGGGGACAAATCTCTTCTTATACAGTGCCTGCCAATGAGGAGCTTTCAGTCTAGGTGGTTACTTAGCCATAATAACACGACTCTTTTGCTGTTCTCTATACAGGATGAAACAAAAGGCGATTATGAAACCATTCTGGTGGCTCTCTGTGGTGAGGACTACTGAGCACCATATCCTTCCGCTGCCCTCCTGCCTCTCCAGTACTTTTTTTTTAGTTCAAGCTGTTACATATCTTTGTATAAGAAAGTTTTAAACAGAGAGGGATCTCTGGTTTTCGTTATCAAGTCTTGATGTCGGGATGAGCTGTCGCCTGGAAAATGCACGTAGATCTTCATCTCTGCTTTTTTGTTTATGTTTATCCAAAGCCAAAAAGTATATTAAGAACAGATATATCTGCTTTTATAGGGTTAACCAATGCAAATGGTACGGAACTGAGTAGCCAAAAGTGACATTCCAAATAAAAATAACCTATGTTCTCTATTATTGAGTTCTTTCTCCCCCTGTAGACTTCAGTCTTGCGCTTGTGCTTACTTTGAAATCCTAAAATCTTCCTCCTTGGTTTGCACATTCACATACACACACCAAAGCAATCTTTGCCCAAGCGGTGCTGTTTTACTTCAGCTGTATCCCATGCTTGCTTGCTTCAGTACAGTGTCCCTGCATGGGCAGTAAGATCTTCCCAAAATGTTCATCACTGTAGGCGGCAATTTAGCCTGAGCTACAGACTGTCAGTTGTGTTCATTCATGATTTTGCAAGTCGAATTCAACCAGAATCTAGGGAGCACAAGCACAGTTGGCTTTCTCATTCTACAGGAAATGAAAACTATTTCTCTCACAGTAAACAAGATGAGCACTGCAACATAACTCTCTACCTGATTCCCACATCTGGGTAACAGCTGGAGGCACCCACCCACAACAGATAGTTTAGATTTGTTTAAATTAAAGCTGGGATCAGCCAAAACTCAGAAACAGAAGCCACCAGCTTTGCAGTGCAAAATGTACTGGCCTCATCTGTAACCAGGAAATGACCTGATAGGTTCTCTCCTAATACGTTTCTGGAGTAAATAACTCAAAGCTTTTCATTGCTCATATTCTGATTTACACTGTTCCCATTTGTTCCATGTAATAATGTTACACTGTCAGGAGCCTAATGCTCCCAAGACTTCTGAGGTATTTGCCAATCCTAAGCTATTGGCAAGTAAGATTTTTTCTTTGGCCAAGTTGAGACTAGCAGCCTGGTCTTTTTCTTAAGTCAATAGGAAATCTGATAGTGTGTCCTGTACCAGAGCACGCTGAAAAAGTTCTGCTGTACCTAGGAGCTAATGGAAACATGGCAGCATCACTCTGAATTCTGCAACAGACCCTTGATCTGAGACCTGAGGGATAGGAAGCAGCAAATTCAGCTTGCATGCTATCATTCTGCTCTAGCCAAAAAGGGGTTGACGGTGATTGGTCAAGCTATCACAGAAGCCTCTTCTTAATACCAACATACCAAACCCAGTTTGCTCATTATATTGAGCAATTCTGCTGTTTCCCATGACAGCAGTCCACCTGCTGCCTGTTTGATATTCTAGCATATTTCCTCTTGCCTTGTTTCAGCTCTGCCACAGGTTTGGTGGGCCCAGTCCTGCTATTAATAATTCCTTGTTTTATTTAAAAGATACTTAGCCTGCCTCTCAGTGTTATTATTATCAACCACTGTAGCCAATATAGGTCAAGGAATATGCCTATCCCTGCAAATGTTTCCAGCATGAGCTTGGACACTGGCAGTTGTACTTAATAGTTTTCAAAGCTATCATACCAACATTGACATTCACTGCCTGCCTGCTTGAGATAGCCTTTGCCTAGAGATGGGCACGACCGGAAAAAAAAGAACCGTGCGGTTTGTGGTTCGTCGCATTTCACAAACCACAAACCATGAACTTTCATGAACCTGCCCCGGTTCGTGAACCAGTGCATTTGGTTTGTGAAAATGCCACATCCAGGTCAGCAAATTGTCACTTCCGGGTCAGCAGAAGGTCACTTCTGGGCTAGTAGAAGGCCACTTCCAGGTCAGCAGAAAGTCTGCAGGAAGTCTATCTCCAGTTGCCTAGGAAACTGATTGATCGGCACCAGGCTGCCTGCAGTGACGAACCAAAAAATGAACTAAATGAACCAGCCTAAAGTTCACGACAGTTCATCAGAAATGGGTTCTGACGAACCACCAGTTCATGAATCACGAACCGGCTTGATTTGTCATGAACTTTGGTTCGTATTTTGGTTTGTGCCCATCTCTACCTTTGCCTAGTTAGCCTTTGAAAATCAGTCAAACATTTGATATTCTAATTTAATGGGGAAAGTGATTGCTGTAGCAATGAGGTGTCTCACAGTTGTGTCATTTCTACAGAACTAGCATTGAAGGGCAGAGAAAAATGGCAACTCCACACCATTTTTTGACCTATGAGACTTGGATGATAGCTTTAAGCGAATAACTGAAGATGCAGAATTATAGTGTGCTACCATCACACCAGACAGATTAACTGGTGCAACAGCTAAAAGACCTGTCAGAACCGGATTAAATGATGTTCTAAGAAGCAGGGCTGCAAAAGGGGATAACATTCCAAAAGCCATATTTCAGTTTTCAGTCACTTTCTTAACTCTTTGTACAGAAGCATTGTACAGAAGTGTTTATTTAGTTAGTTATTCATACCCCACCTTTCTCCCCAACAGGAACCAAAGGGGGTTTACATATTTCTCCTGTCTTCTGTTTTATCCTCCCAACAACCCTGTGAGATAGGTTAAGTTGAGAGTGTGTGACTGGTCCAAGGTTCCATTGCAGAGGGGATTCAAAACTGGGTCTCCCAGATCATAGTCCGATACTCTAACCACTAGACCACACTGGTTCTCTCTCTTTATCTGTCCACAAGGCTATAAGAATGCCCTGTGCTAGCATGGCAGTCTCATCAAAACTGAAATGGACAGTATGGCAAAATGTACAGATAAGACAAAATATAAGAATTGAACTCTGCCTTAACTCCTATATGTGGCAAATCAGGCAAGAAACTAACATGGTACAGTTGAACTAGCTACAAAAGAAAGAAGCTTGACTGATGTAAGATAAAGCAACCTAGTGGTGCATATTTTTTTAAAAAACAATTTGCTTCAGGGGTTCATTTGCAATTTTTCCCATCTCATCTGAAAGGCTCAGAGAATATTGCAGCATTTAAATTAAATATAAAAGATGGTTAACTATTGCAGTCATCCCACTCCATTAATACGGCCCTGGAATGTTGGAGAGTCTACAGGACCATGCACTTACCACATGCCAGATGTGTAATTTTATTTAGCAGTCCTCAAGTTGGCATCATAGGGTAGTAAAGAAACACTACTTCCCCTTGAGGCTTGGTGGTGGTGACTAGACATGGGCACAAATCGAAATATGAATCAAATTTTGTGATGAATTGGGCCAATTCATATATCACAAAAATGCCTTGTGTGGGACTGTTTTTTTCACAAAATCCACAACTTTGGGGGCCAATTTGTTCGATTCATGAATGCTTTGTGATGCCAGACAGGCTGGCATTGATCCATTGATTCCATAGGCAACATAGGCCCAGAATGTTTGCAGACCTTTTGTTGCTGTGGAAACCCCAATCTTAGCTCACATAACCTTGATAGGCAGCTCTCCCTGCCAACCTGATAGCTGAGCAATGCTGGTCTGTGCAAGTTTACCTGGGAACTGTAGTCGGAGACTCCTTCCCCTCTCTGTTTCCCTTCTCCATTTTTAGGAATGGGATAGTAGAATAGCAGTGGTGGTGGCAGCCTCAGCAGCTCCTTCTGCCACTGCTTGCCAGCTTCAGGAAACCTTCCCTGACTCTCTACCTCCTGTCCTCCTGCTGCTCTGACATGCCTTCCCACCTCCCACCCCACCCCCCCACCCCGTGCTCCCCGGAACGGATCCTGAGCAGATCCACTCTGCTTGGCTTTTCCTTCAAGAACTTGGAGGTGGGGGTGGGGGTGGGGGAAGGGCATGTCAGAGCAGCGGGAGGATGGGAAGGAAAAGTTAGCAAAGAGAACCTGAAGACAGGAAAACCTAAGCAGATCCACTCCACTTGATTTTTCTTCCAGCAGCAGAAAGCAGAAGGCCAGGAGGATGGGAGGGAAAAGTCAGCAAAGAGCCTGAAGAGAGCTACTTGGAGGGTGGCTGGAGGAGAGCCTGCTGAAGTCTCCCTGTGTGTTTGGCATCTCTGGGTATGAAGGGGGCCACTGTAGGGCCCCAGGATCTGACGCATCACAAACCCAATGAATTGTTTCATGAAATGGGACAATTTCACAAAAGTTCATGTTTCATGGAATACTAAAAACCATGAAACTCAGGGTTAGTCTTTTCCTACTTCATGCACATCTCTAGTGGTGACAAGTCAGTTTGTCACTCAGATGAATGCCTATGGGCTGGGCCCAAGGCCAAATTAAAATCCAGCAAAACTGGATTAACCAGCATTCTGAGTGCACCTTAACTGTGTACATGTACACTCTTAATTTAAAGGTATGTGGGGCTCAGTTTGTGGCTTTGGTGGGAGTTCTACAAAAGACTGCAGCTCATTTCATCCAGTGTAAGAGGCCAACTCAGGACCCTTATTCACCACCCATTGCCAGCCCTGAAAGTTCCATATCAGAACTTCTTATTTAATGGAACTTCTTTCATACTTTCCTGGAATGATTGGAGGTAGTACTCTCTTTCTTACTGCACACACTTAGTTTTGGACATCTGTCCTCAGCTAGGCATAATTCATAAACTCAAGGATTTGCTCTCAGTTTCAAGCCTGTGCTTGCCAGTGGGAGAAAACTATGGGCTGAGAGTTTTGGTGTGTCATAAAAATTCATGTTCTTTGCTGGGTTGTCTTTGTGCAACCAGGTGTGGGAATGTAAACACTGCTGTCATTGTGTGATTGCTGACACACAAAGTTTCTGAATGTGAGCATTGTCTGCGGATTATAGAAAGCCCATGAGCAATACAGTAAATATAAAAGCCTTAGGAGATGATTTATCATCACTCCTAAAAAGACTCTGGTCAGTTGCAGAGCTGCAGTGCATTGAAACTAAATGGGAATGGAATTCTGGGTCACATCTAGGTTTAAGCCCCACTGAAGAAATTGGGTCTTACTCCTGAGTCAATATGCATAGGAGGCAACAAAAATCTGTTGGCTAAGGAGTGACACTGGTACAGGTCAACCAAGCCATCTGGATTTGAGTGTTTGTTTTTTGGCTAGCATGATGGAAAGAACTTTTCAGCTGCTACTTATGCAAGCCACCAGTAAGCCCTGCTCTATTTCAGCTAACTTGTAACAGATTGACAAAAAAGAATCCAGCAAATCTATATTATCCAAATTAATATTAAGCTTTAGAGGATATCCTGTTAAAATTGAAGAAAAAGGGCAAGATTGTTATTTTCTGAGTCCTACCATTAACATTCAGCCAGATTCTGAGAAGTCCGTCACATGTTATCAAAGTTTCTTGAACAAAATGCTTAAGAATTTGCAGTCTCGATAGTCTGGCAGTGCAAGCCTTTAAAAAGCTCAGAAGGGTGTAGCTTTCCTGGACTTTAGTAAAAAAAAAACTTTCTTAGCTTTTTGACCATTAAGGATTTGTTAAAAGGGAAAATATGGCAGCTGTGGCAGAAAGGCTGTTTTTGTCTTCCTCTGCTGCCCTGCGCACCCGCAGAGCAGTGGAGGAGGAGGAAAAGGGCCCTCCTGCCCCTCAAATGGCAGCCATGGCCCTTTTCCACCTCCTCCACTGCTGTGCGGGCCTGCAGGGCAGCGGAGGATGCCTCTACCACCCCAGCATCAGATGGAAGGTAAGTGGGAGGCTGGGGCTGGGGCTTGGGGGGGGGGACTGGGGCTGGGGATTGGGCCGTTTAAAGGGCCCTGCTGCTTGCAAGTGGCAGGAAAAGTTTAAATGGCCATTTCCCCTGGAGAAATGGCCATTTAAACTGGCCCTTTAATATGAACCAAATGAACCAGTAGTCCAGTTCGTGGAAGATCGTGGAAACAAGCTTCCATGAACCCTGGTTAGCGAACCCCGAACCAGGCTGGTTTGTGGGTTTTTTTGGTTCGTATTTAGGTTCGTGCCCATCTCTAGTTGCCAGTTCCAGGTTGAGAAGTTCCTGGAGATTTTTGGGGTGGGACCTGGAGAAGGGAGCTCAGCAGGGTATAATGCCATCAAGTCCACCCTTCAAAGCAGCCATTTCCTTCAGAAGAACTGATGTATGTCAGCTGGAGATCAGTTGTAATTCTGGGAGATCAGCTACCACCTGGAGGCTGGCAGTCCTAGCTGCTAATAGAGCAGTCTTATCTTTGAATTATGCCCTTTGGGTGTAGTGGGATGGCTACCAAATTTCCTTGTGCTTGCAGAGCACATTCGGCCAACATTTTTTTAAAATGTGGGTTTAGTGGTACCTTTGCACCAACAGGAGGCTACTGCCTCTGTATTCCTTACATCAGGAGTCTGCCTGCACAAGAAGAAAAACTGATGAAGTGGAAGAACTGTCCCTTTCTTCATGCCTCTTCAGAGTGAAGAAAAGGGATGGATACACAAGAAAGGACATTTCCAGCAATCACCCTCATGAGCCTTGAAATTCCTTGTCCCATGATACTTGGTCAGGCCCATCATCGTTGACCATCTGGAGATGGTGCCATGGAGAACTTTGGAAAGGAACTGAATATAGGACTTTGCTCTGTTGTTTCACTGTTATTTTATATTATTTGGCAAGCTTTTAAATTTTGATTGGTTAACTTATATGTTTAAACTACCTGGGCTTTATTGCTGGGCTTTGCTGCTCATTTTAAGACCATGTTCTCGTTTTATTATTTTTTACGGTCGCTTCAGGTTTTTAATTGTTTCTTCTTTGCTTCTTTTTAAATTTATAAATATATAAATACATAAATTATAGAAAAATACATAAATATACATTAAATATATGTTACCAACTAATTTCTTAATTCACTTTTTTTGTGTGTACTCCTAGTAAACTCTTATTGGCCCTCCTCCCTGGTTGTGTGTGTGTGTGTGTGTGTGTGTGCTTGTTGATGTGTCCATATATTTTTATTTTAAACACATTTTAAAGTTTTTTTTAATGTTTCAAATGTTTATGGTTGCTAGCTCCAGGTTGTGAAATTCATGGAGATTTTGAGGTAGAACCTGGAGAAGGCAGAGTTTGGAGAAGGGAGGGACCTCAGTGGGGTATAATTCTGTAGGATCTACCCTCCAAAGCTATCGTATTTCCCATGGGAACTGATCCCTGTGGTCTGGAAATCAGTTTATGCTCCAGCTAGATGTTGCTAACCCCAGTTTTGCTTTCTCATGAGGCAACTAAAGTATGATAGCTTCACTTTTGTCACATTAACTTCTAGGGAGAATTCAGACTTAATTTGATCTTTTTGACTGTCCATGGTATCCACAAAACTCTCTTCCAAAACCACATTTTGAATGCATCAGTTTTCTTCCTGACAGCTTAATGTCCAGCTTTCACACTGATATATAGTAATGGTAAATACCATAGTATGAACTGTCTTGATTTTGGTTCCTAGTGACACTTCCTTATCCTTAAGGATCTTTTCTAGTTCCTTCATGGCTTTCCCTCCCAGTCTCAATCTCCTTCTGATTTCTTACTTGTACTCTTCTTTTTGTTTGAAGATTGAGCCAAGGAATAAAAAATCTTTAACAATAGCAACATCTGCCTGACAGATTACCGTAGATCTATGACAATCTCCAGGGGGACAAATGCCATTGTTGTCCTGTTTTAAAACAATTTTTCCTTAATTGTAAACATTGAAAACAGAGACTCTTTTAGTACATATATTGCCAAATATCCTCCTGATTAAATCTCTCTCTCTAATGGCACAACTTCCAGCCTATAGGCAGTGAGCTTATCCTGAGTCAATGAATATGCAAGACATTTATGCCACTTTATCTCATGGCTTTTCCACCTCCTCTAATTCCACTAGAAGAGAATATAATTTAGGTATTATTTTTTATATTTTTTATTGCCAGTTCTTCCTATCTGAAGAGATTTCTTAAGATTTTATACTTCTTCAAAAATAAGCCAAATAATTTTTCATTTGTAGATAATAATTTTTAAAAATCTTGCATCCCGTCTTACTGGCTTTACTGCTTCATAAGGGATGATTTTATTCTCTTTAATTCAGTCTCCATAGTGTGCTAAACCAAGTTTTTTTCCAGGTTCCTGCACTTTTCATAATCTGGGTAATTTTTACATCCCTTTATCTCACTGCTGATGATATGAGAGAAGTAGCCAGAATTATTTTATTGCTAAAATTTCCCCAGGACATCATCAAGTCATTTTCTTTCCTACATTTTCATCCAAATCCACACATATAAAGGTATTTTTATAAAATCACCTTCAATTGCCAATAATAATCTAGTCTCTTGTAGTTTAATCCATTCCAACCCCCTCCCCATTTATTTTGCAGCATAATAATTACAGAACTCCACACACTCCTTTTATCCATTTCTACTGAACTGTTTTAATTTTAATTCTTAGCTGTTTACCATTCCAGATAAAATCATTTATAATCTTCTGATATTCCTTCAGTAATTGAGTTATTGCAGTCTAAGCCCATTGACTTCAATGGGTTCAGACTGGAGTAACTCAGTTTAGGATAGCATTGTTAATTTGGATGCATGCTGGGATGTTGTTAAACAATAAGGTCAGCCTTAGCAACACGTTCATTTTGATTGCATTAATTCCTTCTAAGAATAACAGTCTATAATTTCCCCAGAGTCAAGAACTGCTCTAATTTTGTGGACAACTTGATTGACGTTAAGGCACACTAGATCTTTATATTCCCTTGGGATAACAATCACAAGATACTCGAATGCCTTAATTTTAACCTTTTGTAAAACTGGGTTATTTTCAAGTTGAGAAACGTTCATATTAAATGTTAAAGCTGATCTTATAGGCAGTGATTTAACTATATTCGTTTAAATGCTGAATTAATTCCTTACAACAATTTGCTGGATCAGTCAAATAATATACTTAATCTCGCATTGCTTCGTCTTGAATTTTATCATTTCCCTGTTGCCTGAGGGTCTAGTGATACAACAAATAATACTGACAGTGGACATCCTTGTCTATTTCCACCATATATCATTATTTTCATGAGTTCTCTATTAATCATTACCCTTGCTGAAGGCATTGAATATAATCCAATCTTTAAAAGCTTCTGCAAAGCCAAAAAGTCTCTAAACACTTCATGAGAAATCTATTTTCCTTCCTATCAAAGGCTTTTTTCGTTATCCAATGATAGAATAAACACTGTGAACAACTTTGCTTTAACACATTCAATTACATAGTATTTCCTTATTTTTCCAGACACACGCCAATTAGAGATAAATCCAGCTTGGTCAAATGATACATATTTAGAAATAACAGGTTTTAGTCTATTGCTAGAATGGTTGCTAATATCTTATAATTATAGTTAAGTAGACTAATGAGTCTGTGCAAACCTAGTAAAGTCTTATCTTTCCTGGGTTTTAAGATCAAAAGTATTTTGCCTTTAGACCATATTCTGGGAAGTATTTTTAATGCAAAAATGTTATTACCTGACATTGTTAATGGATATGCAATTTGATCTATAAAAATGGATAAAGTCAGGTATACATGCATCTGGCCCTTGGGATTTATTCTTTTAAAATTGTTTTAATTGCTACTTTTAGTTCTTCTACTGTAATCCCTAGGTCTAATTTTACTTTATTTCCTAATGACAGCCTTCACAATTTCTCCAAGAACTTTTATGCTATTTGATCTTTAGATTCTGAGATGTAAATAGTTCCTTTTGTCACCAGTCCCTGCCCTCATCTCTTTATCACTAAAATAGTATTTCTCTCCATTTTTTCATCAATTTGTGTGCCAGTATTTTTTCTGCTTTATGTCCCTTTTCAAAAAAGTTTGCTCTGTGATTGATTGATTAGATTTTTAGCCCACCCTCCCCACAAGCAGGCTCAGGGCAGGTTACAATCATAAATAAATTACAGTGGATTACAATGGATAAAAACAAAATAACATCTCAGTACAAACATGAATTTCAGTATTCCAGATGGGGCACCCTTCCCCATTTCCCTGCCCACCATACACCAAGGAAGAAAAGGGTGGAGGTGTGAGTTGGTGAAACTCTAACTCCCCAAGCATAGCATGGGGGGGGTAGATGAACCATACCCTCCATTGGTAGGAGACTGGCAGGGAGGCTAATTAGATGGATCCCATGCTGGCCTCAACCATATGTCTGGTGGAACATCTCTGTCTTACAGGCCCACTGAAAATATTGAAGATCATGGAGGGCACGAGTGTCTTCTGACAGAGAGTTCCACCAGGTTGGGGCCAGAAAATGCCCTGGCCTTCATTGAGGCCAGCCGAGTCCCCCAGGGACCACCAGTAGGTGTTTATCTGCAGACCTAAGAGCTCTCCAAGGTACATACGGGGAGAGGCGGTCCCTCGGGTATGCTGGTCCCAGTCCGTTTAGAGCTTTATAGGTCAGAACCAAAACCTTGAACCTAATCCAGAGAGTTGGAGTCACGTGTGCCCTGAATGGAATTCCTGTCAGGAGGACACGAGCAGCAGCATTTTGGATCCTCTGCAGTTTCTGGGTCAGACCCAAGGGAAGTCCTGCGAAGAGCGAGCTACAGTAATCTATTCTGGAGTAATCTATTCTGCATATAACACATAATCTTCCTCTTTGCAATATCTAATTTTTCTGATGTTATCATATTAGAATAATTTTATGTTGTCTTTCTGCTTCTTTCATTCCTTTCAAACAGTTTTATCCCCTTTTTATTTATTAATACAACTAGCTGTATTTATTTAACCCTTGGGCAAAAGCTTTACTATCCCCCCATATTGTAAATTCTAACATCCCTTTCTAGTTGTATCAAGTTCAAAAAACTGTTTCAATTCAGAACTTATTTTTATACTATTTTATTAGTAAAGGTGAATTATCAAACTTCCAGGTCTTTTTCATATCCAATTTAAGTCAATCGCTATGGCAGAGTGATCAATATAAATAGCCGAGGTGATCTCTGTCCTACTTATCCTCTTATGGGTAGCCTAATCTTGAGGGATGCTGATGGCAGCCCCATGGAAGAGTACTAATGAGATCCACTCTAGTCACTGCAGCCAAGGCATACAGCACCAGGAATATCATCGTCTCAGGTTTTCTCTCTGTTGAATCACCACCTGCACAGATACTGAACAGAGACAAATGCAATGATGATGAATAGCACAGGAGTCCTCCTCACCCCTACAGCCAGGGCTGCCAAGAACCACCATGGGCCCCCAGACAAAAAATTCCATCTCGGCCCTCCCATATAAAGAAGAAGGTGGTGTCATCTTGCAGCCAACTCATGGCAAGCCCAACCATGGGGTCTTCAAGGCAAGAGATGAGCAGAGAAGTTTTGCCATTGCCTTCCTCCATGTAGCAACTCCCTTCATCTAATACAAAAACTATAACAAAGCAAATCACTGGGCTTTCTGTTAGTGAAGACAGAATAATAATTGCAATAGGATATGGTGCAACCCTCCACGCACACACTCCCAAAACACCAACAACAAACCAAGAGCTAGCAGAATCAGGAAGACTCTTCCACCAAAGGCCTAGCCAGACTACTTATTCACACTATCAATTAAATATAGGTGAGATACAAGTTACCTGGGAACAGGGCTTTTTTTCTGGGAAAAGAGGTGGCGGAACTCAGTGGGTTGCCCTTGGAGAAAATGGTCACATGGCTGGTGGCCCCGCCCCCTGATCTCCAGACAGAGGGGAGTTTAGATTGCCCTCTGTACCCTTTGATCTGTACCTTCAACCTGATCAGAAGAATAGATTGAGCCACTCTGGAAATTATTTCCAGGGTCATTTCAACTGCCCATCTTCCTCTGTTCCTGTTTTCTTTTTCTCTTTATGGAGGTACCAGCAGCAGAAGGGAAGGGAGCTGGAGCTGAAGTTATTTGGATTTCAGTATCCGGGGGCTAGAATCTCTCTCTAAAGTTACAGGAGGTGCAGGAAAGTAACAGCTTATGGACACTCAGCTCACCTGCTTCCTCTCTCTGTAGAATAAAACTGACTAGTATTTGGGGAGCAATCCTAAACATGTCTCCTTGCAAGTAAGACTCATTTTATGCAGGGAGCGCTGACTCTCGAAAAGCTTATACCCTTGAAAAATCTTGTTGGTCTCTAAGGTGCCATTGGACTCAAATCCTGCTGATCTACTGCAGACCTACACAGCTACCTAACTGAAACTATATTGTAACAGGAAAAAATAGGTGTGAGGAACAAGAAAATAAAGTCTCATCGGTCCATTTTTCACAAGGATGAAATCACCTCAAAATGGACATTTTCATATTGCACCAGGCTGCTTTCAAAATTCAGTCTGCTTCAGTGGCTCAATATTGCTCTGACTCTTGCTCAGCTGCAGAAAAAGGGGAGGAGAAAATTGATTAGATATATTGGATACTGATAAAGCCAACAGGTACCAGCAGATAACCAAATGCATACAGGGTTGGGGGCTGAGAAGGAGGTGGCTGCCCTCAACAAGAAGAAAGAAACGTTGTATCACTACTGATGTAGTGCTAGCTTGGGCCCAGACCACTTCTCACTAAAAGTTACTCTTAAAACTATTCTGTACTCCTTACCTAACCTGTTTTTAGTCCATGTAAACAGGAGTTTTGTGGTATTTCTATAACAAATACAATTTTTATTCGAGCATAATCATTTATATACTGGAGTTCATGTCTATGGATGAATTTCTGCTTAGAGTTGCCAACTTTTCAGCTGGTTTCTTACATATCAATATACTCTGCAAACAATTATCAGAGGATTTGTTTTATTTTATTTATATCATTAATACCTTGCCTTTCTCCCCAGTGGAGACCCAGATTGACTTACATCAATCTTCTCTCCTCCATTTTATCCTCACAACAACTTTGTGATGTAGGTTAGGCTGAGAGTTAGTAACTGGCTCCAGGTTATCCAGCAATGTTCCATGATCCAGCAATGTTCCACGGCTGAGGGCCAAGCTACACATGACGAATGACACTTGAACGGCAAGTGGATTGAGTGGAGGGCAAGTGAACAGGGAGAAATACACTTGCCGTTCAAGTGTCATTCGTCACTTGTAGCTTGGCCCTGAGTGTGGATTTGAACCTGGATCTTCCAGAGCCTAGTCTGACACTAGCCACTACACATTTAGCTCCACACTATGAAAAGCGTTCACTTCCCATTTCAATATATAAAATATCTATTAAAGGGACAGGGCTTTTTCCTGGCCAGTTGGCAACTTTAATTCTACTCAAAGAGAATTCTAAACGCTAAATAACTGAAATGGTTTAACCCCCTCTGACAAGATCTTTGCAGGAAGCAGTTATCTAGTATACCTCAATAATAGCCCAATCCCCATTTTCTTATACTGTACTGCCACCTTGTGGTTCTTTTTCATAAAAACGTTAACACTATTTTTAAAACAACCGTTGTCATGGCCATTGAAGACTGAATTGCTTTACTGCAAAAAAACCATTCTTCACAGCAATTTGATTCCAGCTAAGGACGCTACCAGAGTTCTCATCCTGCTTTACCTGGAAAATCTCCATTTCGATCTTGCATTCCCCTTTTGAAAATTGAATTTGTGAGTTTTTATTTGTTTTATTTATTTAGAAATTTACTATGCCACCTCTCCAAAGATCTGCATGAGGTGGCTAGTAGCTACCAAAATGAAACCATTTATTTACTTCATTTATACCGTGACTTTCTCCCCAAAGGGGACCCATTTTCCTTTCCTCCATTTATTGTCACAACCCTGCAAAGTAGTTTAGGCTGAGAGAGTGTGAGTGGCACAAGGTCAATTAGCAAGCTTCTATAACAAAGCAGGGATTCAAACCTGGGTCTCTCAGATCATAATCTGAAACTATAACTACTATACCACCATTGGCTCTCTTTTAAAACGTTAAGACACAAGCATTGAAACAGAAACATTATAAAAGCAAAGCAATTAAAATATTAGCGTAATGATTTTAAGTGCGTGCATTTCTTTAAATGCTTGGTGTGATATAGATGAAGAGTGGGGGTGAAAGAGAGGGATGAGTGAGATGAGTGAGAGAGAGTGTGGGTGGAGTGAACTCTGTTTTTAGCTACTGAGCAGAGACAGAAAGAGGCATTCTGATTTATCCAGGCAAGCCATGTGCAGCCTGAGAGCGTCTATATATTTCTGAGAGAGTGTCAGTCTGGGCAAAGCAGGCAACCTGTGTGGAAGCCTGAGGGGATTCGCATTCTAGTTCACTAAGGCAACCTGTGTGGAAGCCAGAATTGTGTGAGTTTGTGAGAGAACATTCATTCTGTTCAAAACAGGCAAACTGTGTATGTGTGCCTGAGAGAGAAAGTCTATGTATATTTGAACGAGAGATTGATCTGTCTGAAGTAGGCAAACAGTGTGTGTGCCTGTGAGAGAAAGTTTATGAAGATATGTGTGACTGAGGGCCAAACTACAAGTGACAGCACTTGAACAGCAAGTGTATCCCTCCCTGTTCGCTTGCCCTCCACTTGCTCTCCACTCAATCCACTTGCCATTCAAGTGTCATTTGTTGCTTGTAGCTTGGCCCTGTGCCTATGTAAAGAAACTTTAAGGACCGATATCTTTGAAACCATCAAACTTAAGTAATAGTGTGAAACCAATACGCTTCTTGTAAAAATAGAAATTTATTGTTTTTGTTCATTCCAGCATATCTGTTATTCCTATATCCCATTCCTATCTTCAGGGCCACATAGTCCCATAAAGGAGCCTGACGCTTGGGAACATTATTAAAGGGGAAATTTAAATTAACTATTTTGGAATATAATTCCTGGTGGCAGCAATCTACCCAGAGGGTGTAAGAAAAGGGTTAAAGGCAAAATCTAACTACACAACAGAAAGGGGATCGTAACAATAAGCATCAAAAAACAGGCCATCACCATCAAAGCATGATCAATAAAAAACAGGTCAAATCCATTAAAACAAGGTAGACTATAACATAATAAATAATATAACAAATAATGAATGAATGAATGAATGAATGAATGAATGAATGAATGAATGAATGAATGAATGAATGAATGAATGAATGAATGAATGAATGAATGAATGAATGCACTTGGAATATCAGTAATGAATACTGGCAAAATGAAAAGGCTGACAAAAACCTAATAAGGGATATGTATGCATCCCTGTTCCAATAGCATTCAGCCAGTGTGTCTGTGCAATCCCAAAGCAGGACTTCAATCTGATAGCAGCTCCCTGAATTTGGTAATTTCCCCAACATCTGGAAATCCAAGGTATACTGTTTCTAGCCACTGAGGTTCCATTTAAGTGTCATGGCCAATACCTGTCAGCAGACTTATCTACCATAATATTTTACCCCTTTTTATAATCTATTCCAGCTTGTACCATCTACCACATTGTATTGTATTTTTTTTTAAATGACATCTATACTATGTCTTTCTTCCCACTGGGGACCAAAGTAATTTACGTCATCCTTCTCTCCTCCATTTTCCCCTCACAACAATCCTGTAAGGTAGATCAGGCTGAGAGTATGAGAGTGTCCAAGTTCACCAAGTAAGCTTCCTTGGGAGGGTAGGAACTGAAACTGGGTTGCCCAGATCCTAGTCCACTGGCCACTATACCATACTGCCATTAGTTAATTATTTGCTGGGTGTAGGGAGGCTTCTCTCTGTGTTTTTAGCTTACTGGCAATCATCTTTATTTATACATTTATAGTTGTTTTTCTCCCAAAGGTGACCCAAAGTAGCTTACAGTAGAGGTGGGCATGAACTGCAATACGAACCAAAAAACACATGAACATGGCCGATTCGTAGTTCGTTAACATGCAGTTCATGTGACTACATGTTAACGAACCTCCTTGACTCTTTTGGCCTGGTTCGTGCGATTCATGAGCAGTTTGTGACCCCAGACAGGCTGGCGTAAGCAGTTCGTGACTGTTAACTTCACACACCCTGCACCAGCTTCAGCCCATGTATGCCAGCGGCAGAAGAAGGGGGCTGTCAGTTTCACACACCCTGTTCTGGCTTCAGCCCATCAGCTGAACCCAGCATGGGGTGAGAGAAACTGACAGCCCTGTTCTGCCACCTGATCGGGAGGAGAACGACAGCTGTCAGTTTGACAGACCTTGTGCTGGGTTCAACCTATGGGCTGAGGCCGGAGAGGGTGAGTGAAGCTGACAGCTCCTGTTCTCCTTTCACTCAGGGGACAGGAGAACAGGCTGTCAGTTTCACACACCCCGCAGTGGGTTCAGCCCATGGGCAGAAGCCAGTGCTGGGTATGTGAAGCTGACATCCCCCATTCTATTTCCGTCCAGGGCGGCAGGAAAACAGGGGCTGTCAGTTTGACAGACCCTGCACCAGGTTCAGCCCATGGGTTGAAGCTGGCGTGGGGTGAATGAAGCTCTCAGCCCCTGTTCTCCTTCCACCCTGGGTGGCATGTTGGTTTCAAGTGTTGGCCTAGGCCCAGAATTCAAATGCTCCTTGCCATGAAATTTATCGAATGATCTTAGGCCGATTACTCTCTCTCAGTCCAATCTCCCTTGCGGAATTGTTTGATGATAAAAGAGAACCCTGTATAGTTTCCTGAGTTACTTGGAGATAAAAGCGTGATAGAAAGTGCAGTGTGGAGAGAATGAATGCTTTCCCTTGCAATTTTAAAAAGCATAATAAATGATCGGTATGATAAAAAACAATAGTGTTTGCAAGTAATTTCACTAAAATATGTCAAGACTCTGGTAGACTGGAGAATTTTACTGTGCTTTAGTGTCAGGTAGAAAAATTCTGTTTGACAGTTTTGAAATACTTAAAGGATTGTGGAAAAAAAAGACAGGACACTAAGGTGAGAGCATAATGCATTTATTTTAAACTACAAGAAGGGAGATAGAATGCAGCTTCTGAGTTGCTAGGGGAGTCATTGTTACTCCCACCAAATCTAACCTCAACACTTGTGCTGCTTGCTAGCCAGACTCTTTCGAGAACCGAGCTCTTCCTGAATCCCGCACAGTAACGCCTGAAGATGTTATTTCACAAATTGAAAGCAAAGCAAAACAAAACAATGTCTCACCTGAATCCACTCAAAGTTAGGCCTCTGCAGAAAGGAAAGAATTGAAGATATTTTTCATAATAAGAAACATGTTAAGTGTGAATGGAAGGGTGTTCAGCTAAAAGCACTGACTGACTGGAAACAGAATGTTGAGAACACGGATTTGGAAAGAAATGTTATTTCACTGCTGATAAAGCCACATGTCTGAGACTTCTTAATATTTATATTTATTTATTGGACTGTATAAAAACTCAGATAAGTAACAAAAAGACAATAAGGTGGGGATGAACTCATGGTCAGGCTTTGCTCCCAAGTAAACAAATTTTAAAATTGGGTTACTTCATAAAATTCTTTAGGAGCAGCTATATTTCAGTTACATGAAAAAAAATCTTGTGGAACCTTAAAGGGTAAAATGCATTTGTAAAATTGCAAATAATAAGGGCAAAAGGTAACTATTGTTGATATCCAGTGCTTTTGGACTCCAATGGAGCAGCCCCAGCAAAACGTGCAGGCATGGTTCCAGTGTACCTCTCTATAGCGGATGGGGAAGCATTGACTTTGTGGGCACCTTATGGGCCTGAAGAGATGCATCCACTTGGAGGTCCCCAAAGGGGACAGGGAAAAAAACCTGTATGACGTACAAAAACACCATGTGCAGATGTATGGAATCTACTTGATCTTTGCTGCTACTGTGGGATGTGATTCTTGTATCCTTGTGTTCTTCTGTCCCTTTGCGTTCTTTGCAATAGGGGTAGAGGACAAGATGGACTCCATTCACAGTCCAACACAAACCACTTGCTGATTATGACTGGGAAGTGGATTTAATGAAGGAGATTTTATGTACCTCTATGTGCCTTCTATCACTGTTATGCACTTTTACTATTTTCAGGAGCCAATGTAGTATTTGTAACGCAACTTGCAAGAAAATGAGACTTGAAACAAAAGACCAAAGCAGAATGTATGTTATACATGTAAATCACTGACAGAAGCAAGACCAAAGTACTGTGAAGCTTGCTACCAGGTAGATTGCACTTAATAAGCACCTGCTTGTTCCTTTACACCTGTTCCTTACTTGATACAGAAACCCCTTTGTGCAACTGCCTATGCAAAATGTTGCAATGAAAGCTAACTAGATTAGCAGAACCTTTCAAGGCTGAGAGAAAACCACAAAGCAGAGGAATGAGTGCTGAATGTAACTTCAAGCACATTCCTAGGGAAGGGAGAGCGCTCCCCTCCCACGGAACCCAAGAAATATTCTCCGCTTGAAACCCACAAGGTTGCCAAAAGTGACAGCGGGGCACCTTTACTAACTGTTACATGGACCAAAGGAATGGGCATGAATGAAAAGCCTATGAAAGAGATGTGTGGGAAAGGAAGGAAGATGTTCCTTCCAGAGATAGAACCAAGGACAGATAAGATAAGAGATATTGTAACTATGCTGCTGACCTAAGTTGTTCCTTCCAATAAGAATACCCTTAGACACTTGTATCATGAGAGGTGGTCGCCCACTTGAGCCAATGAGGGCCACTGTATTTTCTGAGCCTATAGAATAACAAATATTATAATTAACCAAAAGGTATTAATTGCTTTGTACTGCTATTGTAGCTTTGATGAGCGTTGGGCATGAGGGGACCTTTTACTCTTTGTGTAGCCATTGTTTCTCCATCGTTTAATAGATTATAGATTGCTTCATCCGCAGGACTCTGTGTCTGTCTTTTATTATGATTGGCTAAACCTGGGGGCTCGTCCTCAGCTGCTACCCCTCCCCGACAAGTGTCATTGGTGGAAGGACATCGACATCTCCCCGGATAGGTGCACCCTGGCCCAGTTTGGCCAGCCGGCGAACTTCAATGCACCAATCAGTATGCAGCTAGCAGCTCTGCAGGCAGTTGCCAGTTCTCTTGTTCTAGCCTGAGTACTGGACTATTGCTAGGTCACCCAGCAAGCTTCCAAGGAACAGTGTGGATTCCAACATAGTGTCCTGATCTGACACTTTAACCATCACAACATGCTGGCTTGTCAGTGCACTTGCTATGCTATACAATTTTGTATACATATCTCCCCTTTTGCTGACTAGTGCTGCATCATCATCACTCAGATTTTAGGATTATTCTCTTTAGTTTCTTTTCTAAGTTTCATCTTTTCATTTCCATGAGTATTAATACTATATAAAGACCAGTTCCTTGAAATAAGAAATTTAAGCAAGAAAAATAACCCGTAGCAGTTTCCGATTTCATATCAAGATATTAAACATCTTGATAGACATAGTGTTAATCCCCCCCTCATTCTTTAAGTTCCTTGAAGCAGAATTTTTGCTCCAACAAAGTATTCCCCCCCCCTAAAACTGATCCTGCTATGCATAAAGTTATAGCAATGCAAGTGCTCTACTCAATGTAGTGGTATCTTAGGTTTTGAGTTGTTTATTGGGATTGTGGTGTCTGAAGAGAGCATCATTAATAAGGTCTTCATCTTCTATGTGTGTGTTCTGTGAAGGGAAGAGGTCCATCACTGAAGGAGCACTGCCTTCAAGTATACGTGTTTAAGATTAAAACTGATGGGGGAGCTGAGGTAACTGAATAAAGGGGACAAACTCTCTTTAGATGTAGCAAACAGATAAACTGTCAAGAGATGCAGAGACCACATTGGGATGTATGAATTGACTCTGCTTGCAACGCAGATGAGTGGATGTCATGGCTGGAAATGCAAAAAGACTTGCAGTAGGAACAATGTGTGGTGTGAAACACACAGAGAGACAGAGCAAAGCTTTCCTGTGTCCCAACTAAATCTTAACGTGATTTTGAACAGCTTGCCATAGTTGAAATCCTTTTAGAGTTTAACTGGTGGTGATGGTAGTTCAGGTAGTCATGCAAAGGTTTTTTTCTTGAATCAAGAGAGTTGTATTGGCAATAAATGACTTAAACCTGGTTCTCACATGGGTTTTTAATCACTTGATTACTTGCAATCTATCAAGCAATGGCCTGCATATGTGAGTGTGCAGTCACAGGTACAAGTTGTCTATTACCTTGTCTAACCTTAAATGCAATGCCTTTTTAATGGAGTTGGCTTTCATAGTGGCTTAGAAAGCTGTGAGTCTGCTTACATCACTGTAAGTGATATGCACAGTAGCTCTCTACAGGCAACACTGCATATGTTGAATCAATGCAAATAGAGGGGCAGTGGGCACAAGCACAGGTTTTCTATACATGATTGCTGGCTTGTGAGCATGGAGTCTATGCACATAGGAAGCGCGCACTCAGAGGTCTCTATATGCATTGATTTCAATGTATTTAATGTCCTTGGAAGGCAAGGGTTTTTTTTTAATTCAGATTTACTAGCCAAGCTGGAGGAACAGCTGGAAAGTTCATCTTGCTTCTGTCTTTCCAAGCTGCTAAAGTATAATTTGTGATCCAAATGAGTATGAACTTCATGAGCATCTCCACTGAACAAACACACTTATATTTGGGAAAGCACCTCAAAGCACATTCACTTGGACAAGCAACTGAGGGAGGAGAGAAAGGCTGAAGTCAGAATGGGGCAATCAGTCTTTCAAGCAGAGCTGTAACTGAGTTTCATGACTATTTTGGTTGGATTCACAGGCCATGGTTTTCTTTCATGGTTTCTACACACTAAAAGGGACATTTTCCTGAAACATGAGAATTTAATTCCTCTCAGATTTCAGTAGAAACACTGATATCTGTTCAGTTAACTCTGGGCTGCTCTGATGGTCTCCCAGTTCTGTGAAGCATCAATGAGACCTTGGTGCCCTTTTTAGCTAAGGGAGATGACAGGTATGAGAGTCAAAAGAAACCTCATGTTTAGTTTGAAAGAAAGAGAGAGCCAGAGAGAAGAGGCAGCAGACAGCTTGCTGTGAGCTATGCTTTATTTGTGTATCAGTAAATAAAGTAAATATTACAAATCAGCACTATAAGATTTCAGTGTGCTTTGCCCTCCAAAGGTCTTTTTACATAGTCTTTTACATAGTCTTTACCCAGGTCTTTTTACATAGTTATCCATCAAAAAAAGCCACACCCTTACTGCCTCAAGGACAAAACAAGCTATTTAAGTAGAAATTGCGTTCTTGAAGCAATGTAACAACTGAAATGATTCTGAGGTTTGAGCAATAAGAATAATTAGATAAGAGCTATAGCAGATAAAGTGGCAAATCATTTGTCATTGAAAAAAGGATTCAATAAAACTTACAATTTCTATGGCTTTCATTTCAAGCAGGCAAGCTTTTCGTAAAAGCATATATAAACACCATAAAACAGATATCAATACTGCCACAAATCCAAACACTAACACTGGGAAACATTTAAAAGAAGACAGACAGAAAGAAAATGGGCTTATAAAACCTAAAAGTAACAAAAACTAAAAGAACCAAAAAGTACATATTCATACCTCCTTTCATCAACCTTTGTTGCTTCCTTATTACAGAATACAATATCACCCAATTTAAACTTGTATTTTCTCAGTAGTAATCCTAATTAAATTCCTTTCATACAGCCAATCATATTTTTTTAAAACTTGTGGAAGTGAAATCTTTAAAGTTGTATAAACTTTAAAATACATTAAACATATGAACGGGAGGCAACCCTTTTCTAACTATTGTGTAAAAAATCAGCCAGTCTAGCACACACCATTCACATGCTTAATTTTAACCTTAAAAATTCTTCATTGAAATATTTACATGGTTAATATATTTCCCATGCAGTGTACTAAAAAAGTATCAATTTTACTGAGGAGAAAGAAATTTCTCATTAAAACAAGCAGAAATTGCAGTATGAAGTAATACCACTAGATGTAGCTCTAGATTCTTGAACGAGTTTATTTTCATAAACTGGCAATATTTGCCCCCTCTGAAAAGGTTCTGGGTGATATGTCTGGGGCCTTATAATAATGTGTCTGGGTAAGCCACCCAAAGCCCATTTACCAAGTACATCCAAAACAGACTACAGAAAATCCTTGTGTGAAAAAGTAAAGTGCCGAGTTGGAATAGATAACAGGGGTTCTCATGAATTAATAACCTGCCTCAGTACAAGGGTGTTTCAAAATAAATTAGGTTATTGGTTTCCAACTTTCCAGCTATCAGACGGACACTGTAACTTCCACAAGGCTTCAGGAGAGAGGTTTCTGTTGCAATATAGATGCATTTTACATGGCAAGGATATAACAGTAATTCGATCAGTAGCAATTGCCACAATATCAGATGGATCCCTAAAAATAGAAGTCCTGTGGTAATCTGTCTGGATTGCTGTATTCAGTGAGTGTTTGGTAACAAATCAGGAAAATGCCTGGATAGCAGATTTTGAATATATTCATAAAGTTTTATTGTATTCATATGTGCCACATCCTCAGTACTACTGAAGACAGTACTACTCAGTATTATCCTCAGTACTACTGATTTCACAGGACACACACACACACATTTAAAATATACATACATACATATACATATATACATACACACATACACGTATGATACTACTTTTCTGTTTTTCCCCTAAACCAAACAATCATCAAAAGTCTTTAGTACTTTTGTTGTGGAATAACTTTAGAAAGCATTTTGCTGCTTTGGTTATGGTCTGTTGAGTTATGGTCTGCTTTGAGTATGATCTGGGTCTAAAATACTTTGGCATTCACACAGTAAGGCTGGGGATAGAGAAAAGGATAGGTCCTGAAACCCAAACCCAATGTGATTGTGGGGTGGTGGTGGTGGTTAACATTTCCCCCATACCATTCTGTGGATCTCAATTGTTCTTTATCTCTGGGAGAAACATACAGGCACCATAAAAAAGGATACATATTTTCAGGACATGTTATTTTTTCTTAATATAATTTATATTCTATCCATTCATCTTCAGATGTATTTTTTCTCCCTAGAAATGTCTCCTCTACCTAATCCCTTTCTTCCAGCCTATTTGCTTATTGTGCTATAGTATGTGTGGCAAGCAGAGGCCAACCTCGTGTGTAACCACAGCTGGATGGGAGACTCACTTCCCTTCCCCCTTTCTTTGTGCCTCAAATAAATTTTATGACACATCTGAGGCGCTATCCCTCATTGTTTCTTCCATTAAGCTATAGGTAAAATCAGCAATGTGCCTCACTCCCCTTTCCCCTCAGCTTTCCTCAACCACTGAGCTACACCAATCCCAGATACTCCGGCACTGACAAAAAAAGTCCCAATAAAGCAGAGAAGTGTGGTGAAGGGGGCAAGAGCCCAATAGTTGGAGAGTGGCTTTTTCCACAGACAGAACAAGAGATATTCTGTGGCAATATCTAGACAGCTTTTCTCAGTGGCCTTGCCTGAGATACTGACATAAATATTGTGGTGCTTGCAATAGATTCAGCAAAAGATAGACGTTTGAGCTGAATTAGCTACTAGCGTTAACATGAATTGACTCCCATAAGGCTTTAAGAAGGTACAAGATAGCCACTGATCTGATGGGGGTGGGCAATACTTATGAACATCATGCTCTTTTGAGCTTTGTTATATGATTATAATCTTTGAAATCAGCTACTCTCACATCCCTTTCTTCACTGTATATATTTTTCTTTTTCTTTTTTAAAAAAGAAATCAAATTATAGTTCTGGTTGCAATAAGAAGTTGTCAAATCAGTAGTGGGAGGAAAGTATGTGGATTACTTCAGTGAATGATGAGCTGGCTGTAGAGGAATTAAGGATCTTCCCATAGTTCCACGTTCCTGATTGAAAGATGGCTGATTGTAATGATTATTTGAGCAATTCTATATTATGAGAAATATCCACATCTATATTGCCTAAGGTCTTACAGGTTTATAGAAACACCAGTTAATAAGCAAAACTAAAACTGTGCATAGTTTGAGAGGGGTTTTCCCTATCTCAACGTTAGAATGATTGTTTTGTGCTCTGTCTCTCTCACACATACACACACACACATACACACACACACCCATACCCACATACCTCATGTTCGATTACTGTCATATCAATCTCCCTCTGAGTTTACTTTAGTCAAGTCAGGGGAAAAATAAAACAGAATTATTGTTGATGTTGCTCTGACTTTTTAAAAGTGCTCAAAGCAGTTTACAATTATACCAGCTGTACAGAATGCTGTGGCCAGAGGCTTCATAGGAACCAGTCTTAGGTACCAGCCTTGTTCATCTGCAGTAGATCCTGATTTGCTTCTGGGCCCAATTCATGGTGATGATATATGGCTTGAGGCTACCGTGCTTTAAGGAATGTCTTCTCCCATATGAACCTACTTTTCTACTCAGGGCCAAGCTACAAGTGACGAATGACACTTGAACGGCAAGTGGATTGAGTGAAGCGCAAGTGAACAGAGAGAAATACACTTGCCATTCAAGTGTCATTCGTCGCTTGTAGCTTCGCCCTCAGTCTTCTTTGGAGATCTTGCTTCAGGTTCCCCCACCATTTGAGACTAGATGGGTGGTGGTGACTCAAGAAAGGGCCTTCTTGATTGTGGCACCAAAACTTTGAACTCCCTTCCCAGGGAGATTTGCTGGTCTCCAAATGTTATTGTCTTCTGCTAGTGGGTGAAAACTTTTTTGTCTTGTTTTCCATACTCCCAGTAAACTCTTATTGGCCTCCTCCTGGTTTGTGTGTTTGTGCTGTTTGTTGCCTTGGGAACCCTATTTTGGATGTAAAGGTGGCACACAAATGTTTTCAACAAACAAACAAACAAACAAACAAACAAACAAACAAACAAACAAACAAACAAACAAACACAACAAACAAACAAACAAACAAACAAACAAACAAACAAACAAATAACAATACCAGCCACAGATTCAGTTCAGACCATTAAAAAAATTTCTCAACTTCTCTACAAGTAGCACGAATCCAGCTTGAGCCCCCACTCCCCCTACTCAGAGTTGTGAGGACCCCTCTGTCCCTTGGGATGAAAGTCAGCCCCGTGACTTACCATGAAGCTGGGTGACCTAAAGAGGGTTGGAAAACACCTAGAAAGACTCTGGCAGAAAACTCATGCAAAAACTGATAGAACATGCTACAGAACCCACTAGAACTATGAAGCAGAAATGAAAACAGCAAAACAACATTATTTCTTAGCAGCCATTGCTGCAGCTAATTCACAACAATCCCAATTGTTTAAGGTATCTCAACATCTTCTAACACGTAAATCTGAACCTTTACAGTTTCAAGAACAGACAATAATTTGTGAGGCCTTTGCTAAAATCGCACAAATATGCTCTGATCTGGATGCTAGCTGTAATAAAGATGAGATGGAAGAAATACTTAATACACTGTCTGGCTCACATGGACTGCCTTGAATCAATTACAATGATAGATCTTAACAGGTTTCTGACATCAATGAAAGTCATTGCTTGTGCACTGGATCCTTGCCCATCTTGGCTGTTAAAATCAAGTAAGGACCACATAAGTGGACCATTGAGGTATATTGTAAATCAATTGCTAACTTAGGGCATCTTCTCCCAGCCACTCAATCAGGTGGTTATCCACCCACTAATTAAAAAACCATCCTTAGAAAAAAATGACGTAGCTAGTTATCACCCAGTCTCTAATCTGCTCTTCCTGGACAATATGATTGAGAGAGCAGGAGTTATCCAACTCCAGGTATTCTTGGATAACTCTAGTGCTCTGGATCTTTTTCAGTCTGAATTCAGACCAGGTCATGGGACAGAGATGGCACTAGTAGCTTTAATGGATGATCTCCATCTGAATATAGACAAAGGCTATGCCTCCTTATTGCACCTCCTGGACCTATCTGCAGCCTTTAACACAGTAGACTATGCCATTAGAGATGAGCACAAACAGCAATACAAACTAAAAAAAAGCCATGAACAGCCCAATCAGCTGTTCGCAAACAAGCTGTTTGTGAGGCCCCATTATAAATGAACAGGTGGTCATTGCAAGCCTCGTTCATTGCTGTTCATTGCTGCTTGTCAAACTAGACAATCTGGCACCTGCAATCAATCCCCTTGGCAATCGGAGGCAGGGACTGGCTGAACTCTGTCTGAACTCCTGCTGTTGCCCTGGAAACCCCAATCTAAGCCCAATTTAGCTTGATAGGCAGGTCTTCCTTTCAAGTGCAGAGCTCCAAATTTGTTACAAGGAAGGAAAGAGCAGGGTGGAGGGGGGCTCCCAGTTCTGGTTTTGCAGACAGTGGAGAGGGAGAGAGACAGCTGCTGTTGGCATTTTGAGAGCAAGACAGGGAGAGTGCACTGGAGCTTGAATTTTCTTTGTGTGTGGTGGGATAGGGATCTACCTCTTCAAGTTCCAGGGCTGCTGCCAGGCTCTGGACCAAGCTATTATTTATTACTGGTACCTTTACTGCTGCCTGCTCAGGTAAGGTTTCTGGGAGTGGTGCGGTAGGGATCCACCCCTTCAGGTTCCAGGGCTGTTGCCAGGCTCTGGGGCCAAGCTATTATTTATTATTGGTACATTTCCTGGTGCCTGCTCAGGTAGGGTTTCTGGGAGTGGTGTGGTAGGGATCTTGATGGCTGGAGGAGAGCCTGCTGACCCCCACGAATAATGAACAATGAACATGTTCGTGATTAGGTTATGTTCGTCAATGTTCATTGTTCATCTATGTATTGGATTTTTGCTAATGTTGTATCTTTGTAAATTTGCATTTATTTACCCTACAGTATTGTTTATTGAAATGTCCTTGATACTGACTGTGCAAATCTCACACTATGTAATCTGCCTTGAGTCTCAGTGAGAAAGGTGGACTATAAATGACAAATAAATAGATATATAAATATGAAAACTTCATATTAATTTTGTAGATCCTCCCCCCACCCCCAAATTAATGGGTCTCCCATATTTTCCCCCTCCCGTAGTGCCCCCTTCTTGGCAGCCCTGTTCCCTCTTCTCTTGAGCCAAGAGTGAAGACAGAAGTCTTCAACCAAATCCAATTTGTCTTGATGTCTAAATGCAGGGGCCTTCACTAACAGAAATTAAGTTTCTTTCCCAGTGACTGGGATTCTTAATTGGAATTAAATTGTGGTTTAAGTATCACAGTTACTGGGAAAGAAAGTAATCCCAATTTGTTCAGGCATTCACGTTCAAACATCACAGACAGTTGTATTTAGTTCCATCTTCAGCTTTGTGCACTGTACAAGGGGAGAGAAGAGCAAAAAAGAAGCAAAGGAAACTGACATTTAATCAGATCATGCTCATCATGAACCAAAGACACTTGAAGGTGGTCACAGTACAAAATATGCATCATTGAATTGTTCAGAATTAAAAGTCAAAATTCTTAGTATGGGTGTGGTCCAGGATTACAAAGGGGCACTCTTACAATCTATTTAGAAAATGGGAAAAAACAGAAGGCAGTAATAACCATAGGCCCTAGATGGCTTTATTCAGAGACTTTAATGGTTTACGCTTGTTGTGGAAAGAACTAGCTGTCTAGCCAAAATTTCTACTAAAGGGAAGGGGTGGTATGGTTGGGGTGGGGAATGAGAGACACATTAACAAATAGTGCTTAATTTAAATCCGGGCTCACTTTACCCTGTAGCTTGGATCTACCGGGGCATTGCTGTAGAAGGATTTCTACCCACAGAGCACAACTTTTCATCTCCCCTCCAACTGCAGCTCCAAATGCCTCCTAAAATGCCTACCTTGCTTTGCAGGTACTTCTGCATCTAAAATTGATTATTCCCTAGGGTAATGGATAGCTAGGTAATTAAATGATATGGAAAGGTAACTATGCCTCCAGTAAGGCTGTGGCAAGACTTTTGAAAAGTATTTACCTTCAGTCACTGTAGAATTCTCACCATTTATTTATACAACGGGCTGCTGAGCAGCAGGCTGTGATGACTGGTCAGTGGGGGAGGTTAAAAATTAGAACTCTGTTTTTGCTGTGTGAGAATGTGCACACATGGAACACCACTGGTCACTCAACATGTGTGAAAAGTAACCTGACAAATGGGCTCAGACGGCTCACAAACAGCCAAATGATCAATGAAGAATTGGTTCACTGTTTGTGATGAACAAACAGAATGTGAACTGAACCAGTGGCTGTTCAAGAATCATTCATTTCACAAGGGAAGGGGAAGATGAACAATACTGGCTTGCATTGTCTAAGGTTAACTACTGGATTCATCACCGAGAAGAAATTAGAACCACCTGACACTCTTAGCCATAATATTTTAGCAGTTAAGTTTAAACAAAGTATAACCTTATTAAATAAATAAATAAAATATTTAGAAGCTTTGGCCTCATTTGAATTGCAACAAATCTGAAGTTCTGCTTCTTGAGATCTTATCTAAATGCTTTCCACACACACTGCACACCATTTGTTTATGGACAGAATTCTTGAAAGAAATTTCTTATCTATGCTTACAATATATATATATATATATATATATTTGTGAAATGTGGTGACCAAGTGTTACACTGTAATCCAGATCAGATGCTGTTTGCTTTTCCTGTCTTGTATGCAATGCAATGTTTCAATTTATGCAAGTCAGTTTTAATGCACTGTTGAGGTTGTAGCCACTACCCTTTGCCCCTTCACTCAGCATGATACTATTATGATGCTTCATGGGCTATGATGCTGATAGGCAGATGTAGCTTTTCAGGCAATTGTGGGACTAATGAGATAAAATTGTTTAACTAGGGGTTATATTTTTAAATTCTCCTGTGTCTTGATTCTGCCAGCTACCATGGGCTGTCTAAAACAGGCTTTCTTTCCTAATTCTTATTGCTTCCTGAAGATTTTTTCCCTTCCTTACTTTTATCTTTACTTACTCTCCCCCCCCCCTTTCCTTACTTCTTTCCCAAGTTTTCCCTGGCTCATTCCGCATGGTCAGTTTAGGGTGGTTTTGATTCCAATCTGCTTCTCTTGATCTCCAGATTTCCACATGAGCAAAGGAGACATGAGATGCCGAATTGAGCTTTCCCTGGCTTTTCCCCAACTTTTTTCCATACGCACACAGGGCAATTTTTTTGTGAAGCTACTGTTGAGTTGCTGCTGATGTATCTTATGTGTGTGTGGAATTCTTAGTCCCTAACTGCACCTCCCCCCGCCCTTTCTGGGCACTGGCCACTTGGTGGAAACCACTCCCTCCCTCTCGAGCTCTCCACACACTCCCTCATTTTTCATATTTTTTAAAGTGAGGGAAGGGGCATAATGCTGTGGTGTCATTTCTCAAATGGCTGTGGAAACCCGTCCCTCCCCAGCTCTCCACACACACATATTTTTTTCCTCTTTGGCAACTGAGCTTCCATTCCCCTTCCCCCTTTTTAATTACGAGAGAGTTGCAACATTGTGACATTTGTGCATTCTACTCCTTTAAGAATAATGTCTCATGCAGAAACTGTCTGCTCTGGAAGCTGAACTCTACAGTGTTATATACCGTGGTGAGGCCCCTTTTGTCCCTTAACCCCTCCCTCTTCAGACTTCATCCTCAACATCTCCAGGAATTTCCCAATCTGGAGCTGGAGTAATACCAGTAGCAATACCCAATGAAGCAACAGCAAGAGCAGTCATTTTTTTTCGTAAACTCTAGGCAAAATTAGTTTTATAACACATTTTTCTCCTTAATGGGGACCCAAAGCAGCTTCCATTGCTCTCCTATCCTCCATGTTATCCTCACAACAACCCTGTGTGGTAGGTCCGGCTGAGCATGTGTGACTGGCCCAAGCCCACCAACAACCTTCCATGGCAGATTGGGGATTTGAGACATGTGATACATTGCTTAAAAGCCTTCTTATTACATGTTGCCTGTCATGGAGATAGCCTAGTCCAGGATGTTCCAATCCTTTAATTTTTGGCACTGCAACTCCCACCCTCATCCTGAGGTTGGTGGCCAGTTTTCAAACCCATGGCATTGTTTTTTGATGAGTTATGCCTGTCATAAACAGAGACTCTTAGGTTTCATTGCAAACAGCATGGGCAGCAGGGGAGTAGACATGGGCATGAAACAAAATATGAATCAAATTTCATGACGAATTGGGCCAATTCGTGTTTCATGAAACGCATTTTGTGGGGCCGCGGTTTTCATGAAATTTACTTCTTTTTGGCCTGATTCGTTCAATTCGTGAATGATTTGGCACCAGACAGGCTGGTGTGATCCATTGATTTCCTAGGCAACATAGGCCTGGAATGTCTGCAGACCTTTTGTTGCCATTGGAAATCCCAATCTTAGCCCACATAATCTTGATAGGCAGCTCTCGTTGCCAACTGGAGAGCTTCCATTCTGCTCTATACAGCGAGAAGCAGGAGGGTTAATCCTCTAGGCAGCGAGGAGATGAACCTTCTGTAGCCATGGGAACACCAATCACATCCCTCCAAACCCAGTTAGGCAGATATGTCTGCCAAGCACAGACCTCCTGTTCTGCTCTATGTGAGCATTTGTTATAAGGTACCTCTCTCTGCCTTGTGCTTTTAGTTCCAGTAGACACACAGAGAGGGAGGATCTGTTGCTGGGATTTGGAGTGAGAGAGAGAGTGGAGTTGGGAGCTTTGGGCTGGCTTTGCTGCTGCTTCAAAAGAGACTGAAAAGCCTCTTTCTTATTTTCCTCCTTGCTGGGAAGGTCTTTGGGTGAGAGTGCCTTTTTTCCTCCACCCTAGTTTCAGGCCTGACTCTGGGCCCTAGCTTGATTGAGGCCTCTCTTATTTTTTCTTTGTTTTTTTTTGTTTATTCTTAATTCTTTCTCTGCTCTTTTGAGGACTCACATTCTTGTTGTTTCCTTTGGTTTTATTTTGTGCACCTCTCCCATCTGGACAGGTGTCTGTGTGGTGGTTTTGGGGCCCTCCTCCCAAGCTGAGTCTCAGGGCCACTGCCTGGCTCTGGGGCCCAGCTTTGTGGGTTCCAGTCAATGTTTTGCAATCTTGACCAAACTGGAAGAGTGGGTGGAAGAGAGCCTGCTGAAGTCTCACTGCGAGTTGGCATCTTTGGGTATGAAGGGGGTCGTTGAAGTGCCCCGAATTCTGACGAATCATGAAACTAACGAATTGTATCGCGAAACAGGACTATTTCATGGAAGTTTGTGTTTTTTGATTCATGGAATGTGACGAAACATGAAACTCTCGTTTTGTTTTTTTCTGTTTCATGCCCATCTCTACAGGGGAGGGTCAGGAGATAACCTGGGCCAGGATATCCTGATTCCTTTCATTTTTGTCATTTGAAGTCCCACAATAATCCTGAAGCTGGTGGCCAATTTTGAGACTTCTGGCTGAGCTATGTCTACCACAGACAAACAGACACATTGACCCTTTTATAAATGCTAACCACAAGCTAAATGGTTAATTTTATTAATAGTCGGTTTGGACCTGGGTCAGATGTGGGCCAGGTGGAATGTTTGTCTAGGGCTTTTGGCATACATCGTTTTCACACAGGGACAGGCTTGTGTGATTTCTTCTTGCTGCTGCTGATACAGTGCAGTGGCAATGGGTTTCCACAGTGCAGGTTTTCCAGCCCCAGTTCCTGGCAGCAGCATTCCCTCCCCTCCTCCCACTCCACAGGGGTTTTTCATTTTTTAATGTCACCAATTGACAATTGTTATATCAACACGATGTTATAAGAGACTGTATACCAGGTTCCCAGCTTCCTCACATTGTGCTATCTCTCATTTTTAATGATGATTGACTATTATTTTTAATACTGTTATAAGCCACTTTGGAGATACTATGGTTGAAAATAAGGGTTTTTTTAATATATAGTCTTGGAATGGGAGAGGAGGATGAGTAAAAGAGCTAACATTAAATCAAAACTCCTAATTATCCCTCTCAACCTATCCTTGCAAAAGTCTTGAACTGGTCTTAAAAACCATACTAGCACATCAACTGGATCCATTAAGACAATACATTTCTGTAGCGGTGGGACAGAAACAACAATACTTATGTAATGAACATTGGATTGCAAGGATCATTGGGTTGCAATGCATAATCTTTCTATTACATCTTCTGGGCATGGAGCAGGGATCACTGGGGATTGGGGGGAGGAAGTAGTTGTGAATGTCCTGCATTGTGCAGGGGGTTGGACTAGATGACCCCGAATGTACCTTCCAACACTATGATTCTGTGATTCTATTGCACCAAGGCCAATGTATTCCAAGTTAATTTACATCCTCTTCCAAAACATCAACTCTGACACTTTTGAAGATATGCTCAATCAGTTTATTCTCACAGTACAGAAAAGCCGCCAATGCTGTTTAAGAGATTTTCCCTACCAGTATATGGCATATAGAGCTCATAGATTCACCTAATTTGTTACACTTTTCCAATGAAAGGCCCTATTCATTAGTTCACATGAAAAGGGGGCTTCTTCTTGATATGAATTGCCTGAACTTATTACATAAACTTCTTGAACCAAGCTTCTCCTCTGCAATCTACTAACATAGCTCAGTCTAGAATACTGTGGCTGTATTGTTCTCAGAATAACATTACACTAGTAGCTATTGGACCACCTTCTCTGACTATATATAAAGAATTTGTTATGTGCACAGAAAGGGATTCCAATTGAACTTTGTCAATAAAGATTTCTGTCCTGCAGCCCCCACTGCTAAGAAGGCAAACAATTTGTATAAGCAGCTTTCCTCTTTGGCAGTGGAAGATTCTGAAGGGGAATATTTAAAGTATAGTGTAAACAGCACAGTTTTGTTACTTCCATATAAATAACTTTTTGGGTAGTGGTTAGCCCAGTTGGTGAGCTAAAACACAAAATTTTGGGAGCAAAGTTTCATTTCGATGTATTCATGTATTTCGATGTATTCATTTCGTTCTCTGAATTGCATACAAGCCTTTGTTTGCAAGGAATCCAGGTGGTTGAAAAACTCTTCTATCACATTTCAGATTATCTTTCTTTACAGATCTTCTCATGTGACTGATCTGGCTTTCTTCCATGGTAGCTCATTTGTCTGTTTAAGTATTGTTCACTTGCCTTCCATGGAAATGGAAAGGTTTGTCCCTTTCTCCAGTACAGATCAAATGAGAGAGAGTCACTTTGCTCTGTCAGTGAAGATCTTATTTTGTCTCTAGATATTGCTGACATGCTGTTAGCTGTGCATATGTCACTATAGTGACACCTAATGGCATTACAACAAATTTAAAACATCAGCCTTAGATGGATAAAGAAAGAGAAAGCACTTACATATTCTGGCTAAAACAGAATAAATACTTACACAGTATATTGAACTCTAACGCAGGAAAAAACAATTTTTGTAAAATTACTTCGGCTCTCAGAACATTCAGGGTGGAAGGAGATAACTACTTACTGCAGGCTAAATTTGGCAATCCATACTCAAGTACATTCGATTTCTGGGCAGATAATTGATCTATCTGATAGAAAGTAACTTTTGCTTTCAGTTATAGACCTTATTGTGGTCATAAGCATTTGCTTTCTCTACCAGAACAAGCATACTCTCCCCATAATACTTTCTCCCCCCCCCTGTTGGTTTAGTATATACACTACCCATGCAGCAAATAGTAGACTGCACTAGAATTTTGGAATTACCAAAATGTAATGTTATCCACTTTTTAAAGTGATTAAGAAAGTAACAAGTATCTTAATAACCATGACGACAATATGTGCTATGAGCTCAACTGCCAACAGTTATGACCATATCATGAAACTGGAAGATGTGTTCACATGTTCAGCTGAAAAAACTACAGATGATCGATGGTACAATCCTATACAAGATTATTCCAGTATGCCCAATGAAATAAATGTGCTTAGACTGAAATAACTCCATACAAGATAGCATTGTATCTTTTCACAGTTTGTTACCTTGGAAGCCAGTTGAGATGGTTCACCTTATCATGTCAGCTAATAAAAAGCAAGGTTGCCACAAGTTAATCACTTCATCCCATACAGAGTATATACCAACAACACCCTATCCCTTTTTCCAGCTGCACTTTCCCTGCACATAATTTTTTTGCATTCTTTGTCTCCAGAGGAAAGAAATTATTTTGACTGCCTGCATGGACAAATAGATCATTTGGGGGCAATCACCTGGGTGAGCATACATTATGAAGTGATAAATTACATTTGATGGTAGTTATATACCCAGCCTGAGGAACTTATCTTCTACCCATGCTCCTGCTGCTCTAGATGTGAGTGGAGAGCCATACTGGTGTGAGAATGAACTTTTACCCAGCTCCTGTAGTTCCTAGACTAAGCCCATGCAATAAACTAGCCACTTACTTATTGGGCACCTGACAAGTCCCCCTGTTTATAGAGTCCCAAACTGGAAGCAAAAGACAGCTATATATGACCATTAATGGACACAGGAAAGCATCAGTATTGAAGGGGCTTATATACTAGTTCAGTGAAAAATCAATGTACCCAAATTTCTATGCCAGATTTGAAAGATTCATCTTGATTCTCAGCAAGAAAAGCAGATTATAAATAAAGTAAGTAAATAAATAGTTTGGCACCTAAGAACTAAACAATATATGGCAGGTCTGAGAACAGATCTCTTCTTGGATTCAGGTGGCTGGGTGCTGATGTGGACAGGGACTATGGCATAGGGAAGCAAAGTTTAACCCTTCCCTTCCTGCACCATTTCCCCCAATAAAAAAAACATCCTCTCCTGAATGACGCCGTAGAGAAAGAAAGGTTCACATAATACAGCTGTCCCTCCTCCCCTCATGGTTTATTTATTGGGAGAAAATGTATTTCAAGAAAACAGCAGGGAAGGGAAAGACCATTTTCCCAAGGGTCACAGCTCCTATTCGAATGCCCTCTTACGGAATTTTAATATTAAAAATAGTGTTGGGAGAGCTGATCTAGTGCAGCTTGGATTCATGTACTAAAGACAATAACCAGTATGAGTGTGTAACTCTGCTTAGGATGACACTGCACACCTCTCTGCTTCTCTGAACCCTCTGCTCATATCTTGTCCATCTCTTCTTGCTTTCCTTTTAAAGAAGAACCAGAACCTGCTACATACTAGCAACAATTTCATCTTCCAAAGGCTGGAAGGCTTCCTGTTGTCCAGTCATTACCTACACACAGTTTCTTTGACACTCTGTCCTGAGCTGAAACTTGACTTTCCTATTCAGTTGTGATGTAGCTTAAGTTCCAAGCCAACTTAAGCTGTAGTTGACCAGTCAACAACTGAACTGCCCCTCCTCCATCCAGCAAAGCAAATCAGAATTATTTAAATGGTGAAGATCTTGCTGGCAAGTGGGCTATTCCATGCACCCACATCCGGCCTCCTGCATCTCGCAGTGGCTCCAGCATTGCCGTTAAGAGGCACAGCGGCAGAGACCCAGGCAGCCAAGATGAAAATGTTTCTGTTTTGAAAGCTCAAGTTGGTTACGAAGTCACTTTTTTAGCTGCCTTTAGAATAAAAGAGGGGCATTATTTTATTTTATTTTGCTTTTTGTGCAAACCCTGCAGCAAACGCTACTTGGGTAACTACTTGTTTTAGACAGTCATCATAAAGCAACCCCCTGGCAGATGGGACAATCATCTTCACACAGAACTGTTATTTCCTCTGTTGGGTTAAAAGGTCGCTGCCTCCTTTGAGCTGTTCTTGGTTTCGACATTTTATCCTCCTTGATTGGAGAGCTTTGAGGATTTGATTTGAGGAGAGAAATATTGATTGTAATATTGTTTATTTGTGTTTTAAACATCTCCCCCCTCTTGTTCTCTCCGGGGTCAAAAGATGTGGATTTAAATTTGTTATCTCTCCACCATTCTTTGGTAACCCTTTAAGTTTAGGAGAAATAATTGCATAGCTTAATTAAAGACGCTGAAGCAAAATTGCTTTTGAACCATTGAAACGAATGGATTGTAATGGAGATATCTGTTACTTTTTAGCAGCAGTTGCAGCTAATTAAGGAGCCTCAGTTGTAGATGTTAATTGCTTAATTTGGAGGAAATGCAACATCAAGCTGTCTGTATAAACATGCTTGTGACTCCCTTCACCCCTTCTTTCAGAACATTTCAGAAGAAGGTCATAATAAGGTTCTCTCTCAAAGTTGTCGCACTGTGCTGTTCTGCCAGATTTCATCACAGAATAATAGTGAAGTTATCTGTATCTGTATCTTCTGCGTATGTGTGGGGAAAGGATGTGGGAAGGAAATCTCTTCTTAAACAATACCATCCATCCTCTCCAGGGAAGTGTGTTTGCTGTATTTTGCCTTGAACCACACTCTTTGTTCTCTCCTGTACTGTCACCCCTAGAATGGGACTGCCTGGGAAACTGAATATTGATTTTGAACTTCTACATCCATTGCTGTGATTTTCTTCTAGTTTTAATATTTAGTTATTTTCCATTTCCAGATTTTATTTATTTAAGCATTTTGTACCGTTTCTTAAAAGAAAGGTTTACAAAAATTCAAGCACTCAATAAAATATTAGTCAGTACTTCATTTATACACCACCTTTGTTTTCAGTGAGAGCCCAAAGAGCCTTACATCATTCTCCGCTCCTCCATTTTATCCTCACAACAACCCTGTGAGGTAGGTTAGCCTGAGTGTGTATGACTAGTCCAACATCATGCAGCAAGCTTCCATGTCAAAGGAGGAGATCTGAATGAGAGCCTCCCAGAACCTAGTCCAACACTTTAATGGTGAGACCACACTGGTTTGTTAGTGCAATTGCCATGTTATGTTCTCTGCAACTTGGACTGTGTTTTGCTTATATCTCCTCTTTCACTCAGCAAATGTAGGATACTGACTGGTGCTGTGTCAATACTTAAGGTGTAGAATTATGCTTTTAGTTGCTTTTCTAAGTTTCATATTTTCTTTTCCATGAGTATCCTATTAATCTTATTATTTAAAAAGCAAGTTATATTCCTGACAACTCACCTCTTATCCTGGTGTGCCTCCAAGGAGCTTGCTATGGTGGGAAATGCAGACAAGGCAGCCTTGTCCCTCCCTCCCACCTTCACCCAGCAGTGATCAGGGCGGGGATGCGGCAGCAATGTGCAACTGCCCCCCTGGCTTCTGTGATAGGGGCACAGAGTAGGTGGCAATGCCTGCCTCCCCCTTCACTGAGCCAGGAGCAGGCATGAAGCGTGGCAATGCCTGCCCTCCCTTCATCCAGCTGGGATCAGTAGCAGAGTAGGCAGCAATGCCTGCCCCCCTTCATCCGGCTGGGATCAAGAGTGGAGCAGGTGGCAATGCCTGCCCCCTCCTTTACCTGGCAGGAATCAGGCGTAGAGCAGTTGGCAATGCCCACCTCCCCCTTCACTCAACTGGGATCAGGAGCAGAGCAGGTGACAATGCATGCCCCCCTTCACCTGGCTGGGATCAGGTGGCAGGTGTGGAGTGTGGCAATGCCTGTCCCCTTCACCCAACTGGGATCAGGAGTGGAGCAGGTGGCAATGCTCACCCCCTCCTTTACCTGCATCATACAGGTAAGCCAGCCTGCCTGCCATACATGCCTCTATACCTGTGAATGTATATCTGTTGGGGGGGATGGGTAGTAGTCTTCACTGTGTCTTTGTAAGGCTTTGTTGCTGTTTGAACTGAGTGGTGTTATCAGTGCTACTGGGACTGAGTGTCTGGGAACTGACCTTGAGAAACTCTGCTCTGCATATCTGCCAGGATTCTAGTGCTTCGCAGCTCTGCACCAACTTCAGCTGACTGTCATCTGAACTGGGGGTGGGGGGTGGGGGAGGAGACTGGGGGTATAACTTTTCTGGGAAAACTTTGCTTTGGCATTCCAGGCAATTACTATGTACAGTGTGCTTCGAGGGAGCTTCTAATAAAGATCTTTAACTCGTACAGCAGAGTATGATGAAGTGGAGAGTCTGAGAGAATTCCCTAGCCAGGCCTGATACTCGGTGGGAATCAGGTGCAGAGCAGGTAGCAGCCCACCTCCCTCTTCACTTGGCTGGGATCAGGTGTGAGGCAGGAGGCAATGCCTGTCTTGCCTCTTCACCCAGCTGACATCAGAAGCAGAGCAGGTGGCAATGCCCAGCTGGGATCCAGACTGGAGTGGAGCAGGTGGCAATGCCCAACCACCCGCCCGCCCCTCTCTAGAGCCCGTTGTATTTTTTCTTACAACAAGCTTTGTTGCTAGTACAATATAAGAGCAGTTCCTTGAAATAAGGGACAGGAGCAAGCCTGCAAGCCATCACCTTTTCCTCTGAGTCCACTGAAATGTCCAGGAGAACTAACAGGGTGGTATTCCCCCATTCATTTCCTGGTGCAGGACGACCAAAGCCACTTCAGTCCTATAACCAGGCCTGAAACCAGATTGGAACAGGTCCAAACAATCCACTTACTTCAGGAATCCCAGAAGTTGCCTACCCTCCACTCGTTCAACCATCTTGCTCAAGAACAGATGTAGTTATTTAACTCTCCTGGATCCAGAGTAGGTTTCTTTAAGAGTGGACAAATCACTGTTCACTTCTAGACAGGAACAACCACCTCATCTTAGGGAGGCATTTACTGTATCCCAAATCGAGTCCAACACCCCCTGGAAGGTTTAAACAGCCAGGAGTGGCAAGGATCATAAAAGCAGGTGGTAGGTTTCAAACTTATATTACCTAACGCTAACAAAAATGTGTGCACGTGGGTGTGTTTATATGTGTGTGCACACGTGTGCATTCCTTCTGAGAAAATCCTAACTGGCTCTCAATAATAATATCCTAACAGCAAAATCCCAACAACAAAATACAATATAAGCTCAGAAATGTCACTCAAATGCACTCCTCAGAGGCTGCATAAAAACTGGAGATGATTTGAAATTTATCATCACTGTTGTTTCAGAACTGGCCCCAATCCCCTATTCTGATTTTGCTTCTTCCTTATGAAAGTTAAACACATGGTTGTGGTTCTGTTTCCAAATTTATCCCATTTAGTGTACCCCTTTTTTACATTATTTGCACCTCAATAAATCAACAATTTATTTTGTACATACATATATAAATATAGCAAAAATATAACATACAATTATATATGTATAACAAACGTTTATTTATACAATATTAACAAATCTATAAAACAATCAGTGAAAAGCACAGAAATGAAGCCAATGACAAAGTGTATATAAAAAGTAATAAAATAGGACCATTCCTCTCTAAAAAAAAGTTAACTGAAAGGTAACGTAATAAATGTTTTGTGTCTCATGTGAAAACTGAGAAGACAGCTGGCTCTTCCAACCTGCTCTGGAAGGGAAGCCCAGAAGGCTGTCGTTGGAGCTTTTGGCTGATTCTGCACACATTGGATAATGCACTTTCAATGCACTTTATCAATTGTTTGAGGTGGATTTTTTGTTCCACACACAAAAAAATCCGTTCCAAATGATCTATAAAGTGGATTGGAAGTGCATTATCCAACGTGTGCGGAATCACTCTTCGATACTTTAACTGGTGGAATAATGGAAATGATGGAAATGCCAAGAGCCTGGCTTGGCTGAAGGTGACAAGTGGTGATGGGATGTAATTCATCAAGGAGAATTAGGGTCTTGTGAGGGCCCAGTTGACTAATACTGGAAATGCTTAAAATATAAGATTGCTCAGCGCAACAATGCCTTTTGGTTGTTCTAATTCCTGCAAGGATATCTTCCACTGCTGTCTCCTCACATTTTTTTTTCTGGGGCTTCCCATATGTTATGGAATAGCCTCCCAGAAGTTACAGCAGCTACATCTTTTTACATGTTTGGAGGACTTTGTAAAGCAGAACTTTCCAGAAGAACCTGTGGCCCCTTAAGACGATTGTTCTGTAGGTGCATTGAAAAACAGATATCTGTGTCGAATTTTATTTTTAATTTTTTTTCTTTTGGTTGTTGAATTCTGGGGGTTTTTTTAGAATTGTTATCTTATACTGTTTTTTATTGTTACCTGCCTTGGGTTCGAGTTATCTGGAAAAAAGGCAGGATTATAAAAGTTTTAAATAAATAAAAATGTGCACAACATTCTCGTTAAAATTTATTGCTGCTATTCCCTGAAATATACTGCTGCTTTGGCTCTGAACTTTATTATGATTTCTCCATAAGCCTCTTAACAATCATAGGCTGGACCACTCTGTCATTTTCTTTGGTATGTGATGTGTGTAGTCCAAAACTTTCTCAAGCACCTCAAATGCATCACGGGTGTAGCTAGATTTGATTTTATAGTAGTAGCGGAAAAATAATCTCACAGTCCTGGACACAATTGCCGATTGTATGCGAGTTCCTTCCCTTCTCATATAGGCTTTGCTCTGTAGTCTTTACTCAAACCCTTTCTAAGGGCCGTACTAAACATTATGGCATCCATGTGTCTGACACATTGATTTTGGCACCATTTTAGAGCTGAATTTAGCCATTTCAAAATGCCGTAAAGGCCCAATCACACATGCAGCATGGTGGGACCAGGCGATCTCCCCTCCCATGCCTTTTCAACTGTTGAACCTGATACTCCACTTGCACAGAATACTCCATGTGGAGCAGCAAAAACAGGGAAATAGCTCCTTGTGTGCTGTTTCAGTGCAGAAAATGGTGAGGAGGGGGATGCAGGAGCCCCCCCTTCCCCATGGAGGTGTTCTGAGTTCCAGTGGTCTCTGTTTTATTTTTTTAACAGCCATTTTCTGCAGCTGCTCTGTGGCTGCAGGGAATGCAAAGGAACCCCAGGAAACCCAGACATCTAGTTCGGCTTCCAATGACATCATTCTGTGGAGGCATTTATTTCACTCATTTCTTGCTATCTTTGGATCATGATTCCTGATTTAATCTAACATGAAGCCTGCATGGCTGTTCTTGGTACCATGCCCCCTGGGTTCATGGCGGATCCTGGGATATCGAGCCTGTGACCTCCTATGAAGAGTGCAGCACAGTGTAACAGTTCTCCTCCCCAGTTTAGTAGTGCAATTTCTCTTTCAGGTTTTATCCTTTTATAGTCATTAATGCAATGAGTTTAACTTCTTGACCTTCTGAAACATACCTTGGTTGAGCAAGTTGTAAGAAAACTTCATTCAAAAATGTGTTTTACTCTCCAATTGTTAAATATTTTCCTCCCTAAATGGCCATTTCATCCCATGTCATGTGTTTGGTATTCTTTTTCCATTCATTAAATTTCTTCATGAGATGTCGTATCTGTGAGATATTTTAGATATGCTGTTTATTGTTAATCAGCTACAAATTTAAATAATTTGGCTTTTTAGGTAGTAGATAAGGAACTCCTTTGATTCCTTTTGTCCCAGAGGTTATCAAAATAGTCTGACTTCAGTGATGTTTGAGCTCTGAATGTCTTCCCACAGTGAAGTTAAAGGTTATATTTGTGAGAAATGTGGATTGCTATTGAGCATAAACTGAATAAAGTTCAGGCCCAAAGCCAAAACACAGATCAACTAATTTGCTTATTTTTAATGTTTTTCCAGTTATATACAAACAATTATATACAGACACAACTAGGAACACAACAATAAACACATATTCTTATTAATGAATTTGCAAAGATCATATTCCACAATCTGATATATGCCTGTAAATATTTTTTTCTCAAACTGGGATATCACTTTTGGCTTTATCTTGGCTTAGGTGAAACTTCAGGGGCAATGCAGACCAATTCCCATGGTTAAGCACTGGAACAAATAATTCTCCAGTCACAGGAATTAACAGTGCCATCCTAAACTGAACTACACCAGTCTAAGTCCATTAAAGTCAATGGACTTTGGATGTAGCTCCGTCACTTTCAGTTGTATCCTTGATTTTTCAGGCTGTGCATTATACTTATCTGTATGAGAACATGCCTAAGGGAAATCAGGAGTCCTCGAAAGGCGACAAAGCCCATTCCATACACTGACCGTTCCATCTTAAACACAGAAAGCTAATCACTCTTGGAAGTAAGAGATGAGTCCAGAAATATACTGATGTGCCGTCTTCTGTCTCCCTGTATTTTTTGAGCAAGCTGATACTTGGCAGCTGGATGAATATTTGAAGACTTTACCAGCTGTCTGTTTTTCTGCTTGTTACAGGATGCCGTCTTTATTGCTTCAATCACAACTTTGTTTACAGTATAGTGGGACTTTTGAGTGAAGGAATGGCAAACAGTTAATAAAACATTTGATGGGTATTAATTACTTTCCACTTAATTACCTGCCATGTGGATCTTGTTGAGCTATTGATTACTGGCGAATATACATCCCACTGGGGATAGTGTGATTTAACTTTATCCAAGGAGTCAATTAGCCCAAGTAACGCTGGGAGAGCTGGTGTTTTGCCTCACTAGCTGGGGGTGCTTGCCAAGAATGGTAGATAAGCCATTCATTTGTTCATTAAAACGCAGTACTACTGTCAACAGGAGGCACTTACTAGGTGTTAGTGAGATTGGTGAAATGTCATTTCATTTTGTTAAAGATTAGCCACATCTAAGAGCAGCAGAACTGGCAAAAGGGCCTTTCCTCATTTGAGAACATCAATTATAGTGATAAAGTCAGGTTATTAACCCCATCTGTTCAAGAACTTCAGCATTGCAGGATCCTAGTTTAAGGTATTTGTTCAATATCTCAAACTCTGTTTCTGCTAACCATTTCATTGCTCCATAATTAAAACAAGGGTCCCAAAATACTTTTGAGACTTCATTGTGGGATGGTGGCTAAGAAGGGAATGATTTCTCTTCCTCAAAGACTGCTTAAGACAAAACTTAGCACTAAGGTTGCCCAAAATAACAAAATCTAATGTTTTTTTCCTGCAGAGATGAGCAGCTGCAGTTTTTCATGTCAGGGAGCTGAATATCACCTGCTCATTGCTGCTGATCAAACTCTTGTTTGAGAGACAGCTACAGGTGTTACCCAAATGGGGGTGGTTCTCCTTATGTGTTTTGGGAATTAGCATACAAGTAAATGCAGTGAAAGGGAATATCCGGGAAATCTACAGCTCTCCCAGCGTTCCTTGGGCTAATTGACTCTTTGGATAAAGTTAAATCACATTATCCCTAGTGGGATGTATCTTCACCGGGAAATCTACACCTATGTATACCAGCGTTGTTCCCTTAGAGAACTCTCAAATAAACAGGCAGAAGTTCTACAGGAAAGATTTCTTTATTGACAGAGCAGTAAAAGTCAAACTCACAGAAAATCACACACAGCATACACACAGAGCTAACTAAGGAAACAGTAAGGAAACAGGAAAGCAGTTCCTGGAGAAGGGCAGTAATTAACAATCTCAGAGTGGAGAAAAAGCCTGCAGAGGAGCAACAAAACAACCAGCATTTCACAGAGAGAAGGAATGGGGGTGCATGAGTAGGTACAGAGACAGACACACACACTGAGCATATGGTTGGATAACCTATTTATAGAGCAAAATGTGCCATGGAGCAAAACTGATGTCTTACTTCCAAAAACAATACCTTAATGTAGGGTTGCCAGGCCCTCTCAGCCTCCTGGCGGGAGACTGGCTTTTGGCACTTACCTCTGGTGTGTGTGTGTGGGGGGGGGGTGCGTGCGTGCCTCTGCAAGCATGATGGCATCACTTCTGGGAAATGACATCATCACGTGGCCCCTGGGAATGCACCCACGCTCTGTTTGTGAAAGTTCGTGGTTCGTGAAATGCAATGAACCACGAACTGCATGGTTCGGTTTTTTTCCAGTTCATGCCAATCTCTATTGCCCATACTTAAGAGGTTCTTAAAAAATTGGATGTCCACAGAATTATATATTATATATTTTTAAAATATCTAATGGGGATATTTGTTTTTAAAAGATTCTTTTATATGTACTGTAAATTAAATTACCTTAGCATATTATAGCCATCTATATGAGCTATAAAGTAGAATGCCATCAAAAGCTGTGTGCAAACACAGGAAATCATGCAATGAACAATAAAATTAGGGCCACAGTTGATCATCTTTTGTTAAGTAGACTGCTGATTAAATGGTCCAGAAGGTTCAGTTGTTGTTTCATCAACTAGTGGTTGAGTCTTAGGAAATGGTTTCCTGATAGTTGGGGATTTCTGTTTTTTAATGATATCAGAACCTGAGAAAGTGATAGCTTCCTTCCTTTGGCTGGAGGGTAAGAGACAGTAGCATGTATTCCACCACAGGCAGGAGGAAGTTCCTCCAGGAGCCTGTAGGAAGGCCACTGAGGCTGGAGGAAAGCTTCAAACTTTGCTTGGAGGATGGTAAGATACGTGGCAGCAGTTTTGCAGAGAAAGAACTGACTTTGCAGGAATTTAGGGTGCTGGGTTTGCTAAGTTCTGTGCAAATGTGCCTTGTAAAAGTGCTTGTTATACTTTGTTGGTATTTCCAAACAAAGCAAATATTAAAGTTGCTTTAGTTCTCCCATCCTGTTTCATCCAAAGGAAATGCTACTATCTAGCATTGGCATTGGGACTTCTTACCACTTCATCACTGATTTTCAAACTGCACACTGAGTTTTAGGCTGTTACTTCATCCCTGCTATCTGAGTCTGAGGCCTTCTCAAAAATCAAATTCATTATAGCAGGTGTTGTCCTTGTTTGATGGGCTGTATTGAAACTGTTTCCCATGTTATTCTCCAGTGCTCTTTTTATCTGGCACCACGCCAGGAACTTCTACATCCTATATTAGCCCAACTTTCAGAGTTTTCTGATGATTTTAAGGTTCAGTTTCTGCTTGATAACCCAGATGGGGAAATAACTGAAATAGTAGCAAAGTTTCTCAACAGTGCCATGGCTATACGCCCTGACAAGTAATATTCTATACTGATTTTGCTGTACTGCTGCCCTGTTCCTATCTGTAATTTTAATCTCATTCTATATGGACTCATTTCTGTATTTAAAATCTTATATTTTTATATATGCCAATAAAGGCTTGCTTGAAATTGATAAATAAGGGATACGAAAATATCACCAAAATCAATTTCTGAAGAAATATTCTTCAAAAAGATAGGCATTGGGAAGAGCTGGCTGTTGTCCTCTTGACTCAGTGAGGGGGCAGGGAGGTTACACTTGAGAGCCCTCCTGGAACTGCAGGGAGAAGCAGGACTATTTGAAGCCCCTCCTGGTGCTTGATTGGAAGCTGAAGAGGTGCATCACAGCTGCCCAGACTTCACAGACCCCCCTCCTCACACCCAATAGGTTAGTGAGGGACAAACTGCAGCACTAGCAGGCACCACAACACCAGGGTCCATTAAAACCTTGTCCTTTGCATATCTGATCAATAAGGATGGGGGCTGCAGGGAAAGACAGATCTGGTAGCTAACCTGTAGCAGCCCTTGTAGAGTTGTGCTTGTCAGCTGTGTCCAGTGGTAGACACATGGAAATTCTCTCCTGTCTCCTTGTATGAAGCCTCCTCCTGTGAGGGGAAAACTCTTTAGGACTTGCACACTATTTGAGGCTTCCTTAAACAGAGTGGGCCTGGCCAATAAAGCTATGCCAAGCATGCTCTCCTTATGTGGAAGGAGAGAGCTAGAGATAGAGAGAGGAGGAAGACCTGGGTGTCAGTTGAACCAAGGGACAGTTCCAGGCCATTGGGAAAGAGTGCTCAGGGCCCTCCCTGTGCCCACTACTTGGCTCTCCTTCTTACCCTCCCACCCACATGCCCCCACTTGCCTATGCATCTGTCCTTTGCCTACTCATAAGCTTTCCCACCACCTGCAGACACAACTAGACACGGGCATTAATGGGAAAAAAAGCCAAGCACCCTGTTCGTTGTTCGGTGCTATCCATGAACAACGAAAAACAAACATGGACAGACATGAACTGTTCCCAGACATGTTTGTTGTTCGTGGGGGCCAGAACCCCCCCACACACCTGACTCCCCCCCACTTAGTCCCCTTCCCTCAAACCCACTTACCTGGCCCTTTAAAGATCCCTTTAAACTATCAGCTGGCAGGCGGCAGGGGGGGATTCCCCCCTGCTGCCTGCCAGCTGATAGTTTACAGGGCCATTTCCTGCCACGTGAAAGGGGCAGGGCCCTTTAAACACCCCACAAACTGATCTTTCCAATGTCCAATATCCACCAAATTTGCAGGGGACATAGTCCTCACTGTCCTCTGAAGACCCTCCAAGTTTCAGAGAGATTGTACCCTGGAAAAGGCATGATCCACGGGTCTCCCCATTGGCTATCATTTTCTCTTCACAGTGGCAAAAAAGAGACTCGCTGCTGGAAGTACTTTGAAGGGTTAAAGCCAGAAGGAAAGCCAGAAGGAGTTCAGACAGAGTTCAGTCCCTCCCTGTCTCCGGTTGCCAAGGGAATTGATTGCAGCAGGTCTGGCTTGCTGAACTGTCTGGCTTGCTGAACAGCTGCCGAAGGCAATGAACGGCTGACTGTCTGGCTTGCTGAACGGGTGCCAAAGGCAATGAACGAGGCTTTTAACAACCACCTGTTCGTTTAAGATGGGGCCTCATGAACAGCTTGTTCGAGAACAGCAGATTAGGCTGTTCGTGGATTTTTTCTGTTCGTAATGCTGTTCGTGCCCATGTCTAGTCACTCACAACTGTCCACACTGCCTATGCACCCTTTCCCTGATGGTGCTGGGTGGTAGGTGCAGCTAGGATAGGGTTGCCAGGTCCTTTGAGTCCCCCAGCAGGAGACAGGGAGCCTGGAACTTACCCCTTGGAGGCTACTGCATTTTTCCTCTCTCTCATGCACAGTGCATTCGCGCTCCTGGTGTTCGTGATGACGTCATCACGTGGGAAGTGATGTCATCGATTGGGTCAAAGGGCAGCCTGTGAGTGCTCCCGCACTTGGCAAAGGGCTGAATCAATCCCCGCGGGCCTAATTTGGCCCAAATCAGGTGGGGGAATGGGAAGCCTAAGCTAGGAGAGACCTGGTTTCCAGGAATACTGATACATGGTGCATGGCACACATGCCCTTCTCCAGCAGCTCTAGGCAGCATGTGCAGTGAGCAGCAGAGGTAACAGCATTCATAAGCAGGCAATGGAAAAGTGTGAATGCGGCATCAGAAGAGATGCATGTGTAAGCAGCAGTGGGCCCCACCAGAAGCCACAGACCCTGGCAGCTGCCCTACCCCACTATATGTTGACACTGGCCATGGCCCAACTCTCTCCTCTCTCTCTTTGGAGGCAAGAAAAGCTTAACAGACTGATGGCTGAGCATCAGGAAGGTGGGATCAGAGTCCCCATGCTACACTGGGAAAATCTATTAATTAGTTGTGCTGTTGCACAGACTTTCCCCCATGCTGGTTTATAAGAAATTTTCTAAAATATTTACATTTGGTTTTAGTTGCTGCCTGTTGCCCTACCATCCTGTTTGGATTATGTAGTTGTTTTTGACAACTAAATTGCATCATGAAAATTAGTCTGCAGGCTCAAGAAGATAACAGGCATAGTGGCATCCACTTAGCTATCAGTTTTCTAAAGCAATGGCCTACTTCATCTGGACTGAGAAAGGGATGGGTAAGACTCTATTTCTCACCTTAATACAAAAAAAATTGCCACCTCACAGGTTATATTTATTGAAGAATATAGAGAGCACAATGTCACCTCTCTGAAATACTCATCTTAAGGTGTAAGCCCAATTGGTATGAATTCATCTTTCTTGTAAATGCCTTCAGGGTTACAATGAAAACCTCCTTCAGCATGGTAATTTGTGAAGGTAAATCCTGTCACTGCAGCTTTGGGAAAGTATGAAAGTACAGATATGAGTTCCAGGGGTTGTGTGTGTGTGGGGGGGCAAAGATTACTGTCAAACATCCCCATCTCTCCCTGCTCTGGGTTTGCATTCAGTAATGCTAAATTAACATGCTAAAATGAAAGTAGTTGACCCATTTTAGCTGTCAGTGGCACTGCTATGTCTGTTAGGGAGAAATTTTTAGTGGAGTGTTATGCTTTAATGTGGTTTTAATAGTTGTACAAAAGGGACTGGGATCTTGCTTTTTTCCTGCTTACACTGTAAACAAGGTTTCAGGGGGAATCCTTTGAAGTGCAGAGATCTAAGTTGGCCGATTTTGAATTCCCCCGAGGTACTACAGAAGAACAGTAGGTATCTGATAATATTTGCACTTCGAATAAATCTTTCTGGCATCAAACACAATGTTGACAAACAGGGATGAGAAGTGGATTATTTAAAGGCAGAGGTTATGATAAATAGGACTATTCATAAGAGGTGTGACTCTAAACCTGACAACATTAGTTATACTGGAAATTTGACTCTTCGTCTTTCTGTGTTTGGAAAAAGGCATGAAATCATTAAAATTTAAGAGCTCACCCCTTCAAGGTGCTCCCTTGGACTTTCTTTCTTGTGATCAAGGGCTTGAGAAGAGCAGTCATTTCTCACATATGGCTTCTGGAGTAACATAGAAGCAACACATACATGAAACAACACTTCAGTGGAGGTACAGCTCATTTGGTCCTAGCTGTGGTGAGAGTTCTAAAAATATTATTAGGTGGCTTTGTATCCAATATTTACGTCAAAATTGTCAGAAAACACTGTATATTTTAATTCAGCCTAATTAATTATTCTGCAAGGGCATCCTTTATTTCTGTCAAATAGCTGTTAACTTTTGTGTCAACTCATTTAAATGGCATCATTACGGGGGGGGGGGATGCTCTTGCTTTTCTTCCCCATAGAGGCCAGTGATACTATCATTTTACAAATGGGGTAAGTGAAAGAGAGCAACTGGCCAAAAGGTGAGCATAACTAAGGAGAAAAATGTGTTGAGAATGTCAGGGTCAAAGACCAACCTGTGTGTGATCATTTCATGCATTTGATGAAATCAGCAACTGCCTGCCAAAGATTTTGCAAACTAATTATTCTTGAATAGGTAACTTACTTGTGCTTAACCTGAGTAAAGCCCAATTTCTGCACTCTTTGAAAAGTGAGATTAGAGGATCCTGGTTTATGAAATTCAACAATCTGGCAATCAAAGAAGTTCAATTAAAAACCATCCTAGCTAAGTACTTCAAGTTTTAACCTCCATCTTTCTCCTGTCATTTGGCGCATTTCATCCTTCTGCTGCTTCTCGAGCTACATCAGCTGCTTTCCCTTATCATACCTGAAAGGGATATATTTACACTGAGTTTAGTTGCCTTTGTTATTTTTCAAAAAGAGTCCAGTAGCACCTTTAAGACTAACCAACTTTATTGTAGCATAAGCTTTCGAGAATCACAGTTCTCTTCATCAGATGCATCTGACGAAGAGAACTGTGATTCTCGAAAGGTTATGCTACAATAAAGTTGGTTAGTCTTAAAGGTGCTACTGGACTCTTTTTGATTTTGCTGCTACAGACTAACACGGCTAACTCCTCTACATCTTTGTTATTTTTGTCATTAGTTCTGCAGACAACTTCCACTGATTTGTATCTATCTATTTATTTATTTTATTTTTAACCTGCCCTCCCCACAAGCGGGCTCAGGGCAAGGTACAACATTGATTAAAATACATTGAATTCCATTTGTGTATATATGACTCATGTAGATGTCCTTACTAGAGATGGGCACGATCCGCATTACGATCGAAAAAAACCCATGATAATGGCGATCGCGCGATTGTGACCCGGCGGATCGTTATCGTCCACGGCCAACGATCCAGCGATCAGGAGGGGCCTGGATCGGGGATCCAGACACTCAGGTGCCAGCAATCTATTCCCCTGGCAACGGAGCCAGGGGAATGCCTGAGCTCTGTTTGCCCTCCTTCTGTCGCCCTGGAAACCCGAATGGAAGCCCAGCTTTCCTTGATCAGCAGGGCTTCCTTCCAACCATGGAGCAGCAAAGCAGTCACCAGTTGGGAGAAGACAGCCAGGGGAGGTAGGGGGGAGGTGTTGTTCTGTAGCCATGGGCACTCCAATCTCATCCCTGCAAACCCTGATAGGCAGCTCTGACAGCCAAACACAGACGGCCAAACACAAACACAGATGCCGCTGGCATCACCCACCATTCCTGTATCGCTGGGAACAGCGGGGCACCTCTCCGCTTTTGCCTCCACGATCCACGGATCGGGAACGGGAGATGCTTGGTGCAGGTTGTTAAATCGGGATCATCGCCGATCCACGATCAGCTTGATCGTTAATTTTTTTTGGATCGTGCCCATCTCTAGTCCTTAACGCTGAAAAGCAGAGTAAATACTAGGATCCAAAGATCTCTGTCCATGCACACAAGTGCTTCTGCATATGCATGTATATCTGGGCTTGCTGGATTTCCTATTTTGACTGTACTTCCTGCACTGAATAGGAGGCTATTCCAGAGGTTCTATCTAGATAATCTCTCTTTCCTATGACCTCATAAAGCTGGTTAGCCACAATCCATTTGAGCACCTTGCTAAAGAATGGAATACTGTCTCCTAGAATAATGAATTAGGTCATACTAACATATTTTTATTAAACAGAATCAGTGTTATGTAGACCAAATAGATTTTTGTATGATAGGAACATAAAAGGAGCTCTGATAGAGCTAACCAATGGTCCATTTAGTTCGCTATCCTGTTTCCCACAGATGCTCTCAGGAAGCATTCAGACAGGCCATAGAGACCAAGGCTTTTCTCTGCTGCTGCCCCCAGCACTCATATTCTGATGTTTACTGCCTCATGTGGTTGCAGTGAGCAATGATGACCTTGTGAGTTGGCAAAATAATCAAAGTACATGACATCTGCAAAACAGATAATGGGTTTTGAATGACTAACTTCAAAGCGAACTTCAAAAGTTAAGCAAGTGCTAGGAAGTGATGATGACACTCCCCACTGGAACTTCTTTGAAGCTACCAGTGTAATCTGTTTACGTTAAAATAAATAGTCATAGCTCAAGCAGCGAGCATTGGTGAGAAGTTCTTATTCGAGGGGAAAGATATCTGATTCATGTTACATAATAAGTTACACTTATCTAAGCTATCCTTTAGCAACCATCTACAGAATTTAGATCTTTCCAGCACCCACCCAGTCTAGTTAAGTGGCAATCCTTCAACAATGTAAATAATACGCCACAACAGGTGAAGTTAAAACCTATCTCAAGGTTTCATTGAAACTTGAAGATGGAGTACTTACTACTTACATTCAATGTAAAGATGTCAAATCCTGGGCCGTTTCCACACTACTCACCTTCTTCCAGAATGGGGCACAACATCACCAAAAAAATGCGGAAGATAGCATCTTCTCGCATGAGTTTTGCGCGATGTTGCACAAAATTCGCGTGAGAAGACGCTATCTTCCGCGGTTTTTTTTGTGATGTTGCGCCCCATTCCGGAAGAAGGTGAGTGGTGTGGAAACGGCCCAGGTCTCTGGTAGCTGTATAAATGTGTCTTCATACTTTGAAAGGGAGGCAACTAAACATGGCCAGAAGAGAGCATGACATAGTGAAGGACAAGAAATGGGGTTATATAAGTACTTCCTGTATCTCTTTCTTAAAATAACAGTTGGATCTATATATGGAAGATTAGCTTGTGTAAGCTGTCTTCTGACTTTCAGATCAGTACATTGAGGTCAGTGGTTAGAAAAGTTGATGCAATCATGTCCCCCCCCCCCATGAGCTAGGCCTATATTTCTTTCAACATTTGAAAGTGCTTGACTTCTGGACAGTTCATTGACAGAAATAAGTTTGATGCCAGGCCTTGCATACTGCCCTAATTTGCAAGGATTCGTATAGTGTAATCGTAAACAGAATTATACCATTCTAAGCCCAATGACTTCAATGGAGTTATAAAGGTGCAACTCTATTTAGGATGGCACTGACAGTTACATAAAATTACCCTTAGGGCTTTCTTGACTAATTACTCAACTAATTAGGAATTATATTACTGAATACGGAAAGTTTCATGGCGACACTTTAAATAGGATGCTTGCAGTGCAGCTGGTTTAGTACCAAATGTTTATATAACTGCAAAGCTGTACTTTTACTGATTATTTACTGATTTTACTGAGAATGATGTTAGCCTCTGCTAAACGTTTGTGAGGAACAATTCCTTTTCAATTAATCCCAAGTGGATCAGGACTTTTCATATTTCAAATAAAATATTGCAAAAGTGATTATCAGAATGGTAAGTACAAGTTAAGGGGAAGGCAATAGATGATTATGTGGCAACCTTTGCGGGCTTTTCAATTTTCATTCTTTCATTTTTGTCAAAGCAAGCCTTTAGTCTTTTTCTTATGAAGATTTTTTTTTACATTCATAGGTAGTATTCTACACAATTGCTGTAGCCTGCCAGTGTTCTGACCAATGAGTGGATAAGAGCAGGGCTTTTTTTCAGGGGGAATGTGGTGGAAGGGAGTTCCGGAACCTCTTGAAAATGGTCACATGGCTGGTGGCCCCGCCCCCTGATCTCCAGACAGAGGGGAGTTTAGATTGCCCTCCGTGCCGCTCCCCTCTGTCTGGAGATCAGGGGGCGGGGCCACCAGCCATGTGACCATTTTCTCTGAGGGCAACCCACTGAGTTCCACCACCTCTTTTTCCAGAAAAAAAGCCCTGGATAAGAGTGAAAAAAAATTACTAACTCTAAACCTGTATACTGTTCCCTGTAATGGCCAATTAGATTCTATAGAAAGTTCACAGGCAGGATATGCTGTCATAGCCAGTACAAAGGCAGGAAGATAATTGGGAAACACTTGGGTCACTGGTACCTATTTTACAATATGTTGAAATTAATTTTAATTTTAAGAGACCTAATATGGTAGAGTAGTTAGCATTTCTGACTAGAACCGTCTTTAAATCACTACTCAGCCATGGTTGACCTTAGACGTTGCTATTTTTCAGCCTAACTTTCCTCAGAGTTAGAGAGGGGCCATCCAGGTATGCAGCTTTGAGCTTCCCAGTAGAAGGGCAAGATAATAACCACAGTGTTTAATTGAATTATTTAAGAAAGAGCTTTGCCTTAGATATAGTAGATAACTTTTTTGGGGCTGTCTCACAATAACTTACAATGGTTTTCTTGGAACATCCTTAGAGATCCCCTTACCTCAAAATATTTGGCAAAGTGTATGTGTATAACATTCTAGGATCTAACTTCACATTTCACCAGATACATCCAGTATGTATGGTAGAAACAGAAGCAGATATAGCTGGGCAAAATGCACCACTCCATAGAAAGAGTGAATAGTAAAAAGTGTCTTTTGGGGAGCAATATGGGCTTGAAAGTACTCTTTGCATTTTCTGTAGAGTGGGTCAACATAAAAAACAGCACAATATCTACAATTCCCTCTTGTCAATACAAACAGTGTGGGGCCTCTAACAAAGTTTGTTAGCATACAGATGTGTGATACCTTTTAAACTCCCCGCAGTGTCTTCCTACCTGCTGTGCTTAATTTCAGATTCTAGTGCAGCCATTAAGAAAAACCTGCTTGCTCCGTTATCTGTGCCCTACTTTGCATCAGTTTCTCTTTGATATTTGCCTGGGACTTATCCCCCCGAACCCTATTGGAATATGTGGGAATATTTCTTTTCACTTAGGTATAGTTTCATTTTTAAAATATTATTTTCTAATAAATGGACTTGGGTATATTCTCCATCAAAATCTTGCATAAAGTCAGCATATAAAATGTGCTCCCCTCCAAACTGCAACTTCTTTCCAATATGGGCTGCTCTAAGCCTAATTCTCATTTTGATTTATTGGACTTTGGCTATATCACTATTAAATTAGCAAAGGCAAGCAATGAACAAAACCCTGGAGATGAATTAGCCATTGTGTTTGGTCCATTAATCTCTTCTTCAATTTTAAAGAATTGTGGCTCACCCAGACCCGAAGATCAAATAAAATGCCTAATTGGGAAAATCCTAAACAAGAGGATCCTGGGGAGCTTGAATTATTTGTCAGCTCTTCAAACAATGATGTTGTTTATATGTCTTTAAACCCCTGATAGAGTGGCGGGAAAAGTATTTGCATCCTGGAGCCTTTAAACACAGGAGGGTGATTGAGAATTGTTTTCAATTAACTGGAAGAAAGAGGGACACTTATACTAAAACCAGAGAGATGTGCCAGGAGCATTTTACCAAACAGAATAAGAGAATAAGAGCATTTCCCTGAGTTCCACCTCCTCACCCAGCACAATTCTAATGCCCCCACCCTCACATTAGGAGTAAACAGAAATAATTTCCATTTCCAATGCATTAGCAACTGACAGTGCAATCCTAAATAGAGCGACACCCTTCTAAGCCTGTTGATCTAGAAGTGTGTAACTTTGCTTAGGATTGCACTTGTAAGGCTGCAGTCCTAAGAACCTTTCCCTGGGAATGAACCCATCCGTGACCCCTTTACACACACGCACTCACTAAAAACCTCCAGGTTTGGGGCTTCATGTATCGTTCAGGGCAGTCACCATCTATTCCCTAATTATCAGGCAGAGAGCCCTTACTCAAGTCCCCTCTGTCTTCACAAGGGCTTCATATTTCACAGGGACTTCACCAGACTGGCAGCCAGTTCCCTATATTAACTACCCCTCACCCAGCTACTGTCCACAGCTATTGGGGAATGGAAAGATTGCCACCATTTAGTTAAATTAGGCCCATTGATTGTGAACAGAAAGTTGATGTTCACTTGTGTGTTATTTCTCCTCAGCCTAGCACTTCAAGCCAGCCAAGGTTCAAACAGAAAAAAAATAACTTTTATATGATGCATAACAGAGGAGTGAATTAGCTAAACATATTGATACATTGTTGTTAAGAGGTAAATTTATAACTATGCCCTCCTTATAATGGTGGATGGTTATAGATTAACAAGTGTCAACATCCAGTGATTATTTGCTGCAACTCTTCAGCAACCAAGAATCTTCTACCTCTCATTAATTACGCCAATGGAGAGCCTCAGCTCTCATTGGCTGTTTCCTAGGAGTGGCAGAACTGGAACTGGCCCTTTCCATCACACTTTAGAATAAAATGGGAATAATTTTTAAGTAAATCTGTTTAGGATTGCTCCTTTAGAAGCCTTATTGATAGGCAGTTGAAGTGCCTCAAAAGAAACAATACCTGCTAAAAGAAAGACTGGCATGGACTGGTTCCAGAATTTGAAAACTGCCATACAATATTTAATAACCATATATGGTAGCCCACCTTGGGTTGCCCACCTCTCAGTGGGGCCTGGAGATCTCATGAAATACAACTTCTGTCCAGACTACAGAGATAAGTTCCCCTAGTGAAAATGGCTACTTTGGAGGATGGACTCTATGGCTTTATACCTCGCTGAGGTCCCTCCCCTCCCCAAACTCTGCTCTCCCTTGGCTGCACCCCCAAAATCCAGGAATTCCCTAATCCAGAAGCCTGCCAGAGGTCAGAAGTCTGAGTCATTGTTGCTGGTCTGTGGATACTTAATCACCAAATGGCCTTATAACCAATCAACGTAATTTGCTAAAACAATCAATTTACAATTGTGAGTGTCCCACAAGATTTTGTTTATATTACTGTGTACAGGTTCAACCTCCGACTACTATTCCCAAGTGCTGAACACAGCCACTCGAGACCCCAGCAGCCCTCTGGAGGGTTGAGGTCTTTTAATTCATTGAGACTTCTCAGTCTCCAGGTTCATTCTGGGAGAACTTGGCACACAAGCGGTCAGTAACTCCAGACACCAGACTTAAATATAAGTGTTGTTTATTAATTCAGGAGAGTGTATGCAGGGCAGTAACCACTCTAGGAGGCACAAGCAAAAGGCAATAAAATAACAACAGCTTACTTAACTCTAGCTAAAACGATCTAACTAGACATAAATACTTGCTAACTTGCATTCTCTGAAGAAGCTTCCAGGTTGCTAATACTCAGAAAGTTCAAAACCATGCTAGGCAGCTCTGGTCGTTGTAGGGGCTGACATGGAGCAAAGTCTCTCACATGCTGATAGAGTAATGGTTTCAACAGAATGGCCAAAACAAGTGTCCAAGCAAGAGCATGTGTATGTGTGTTGTGAGGTGCCATCTTTTCTAGGGCTGTCAGCCTATTGAGGTATCTTACTATATAATTGAGTAAGCGTGTTTCAGATGACTCACTTTATACCCTGGTGCACCTCCAGAGGGTGCTGCCACAGAGGAAAGCCCAGGTAACTCACCATATCGCTCCAGAAAACATGCCATGGTGGGAAGCCCAGGCCGGGAACAGGAGTGGAGCAGGTGGCAATCCCCTCCCCTTGCCTTAACCCAACTGGTATTAGGAGCGGAGCAGGTGGCAATGCCCGCCCCCTTCAACCTACTGGAATCAGGCACTGAGCAGGTGACAACGCCCACCCCATCTTCACCCTGTCAGAATCAGGTGCCAAAGCAAGCGGTATTCGTGAAAACTAACTAACAACATTAAACAACAGTCATATATTTCAATCACGTGTGATTATTTGAAGTACTATAATTAACAAACGTTGTATGCTATATAATACAGACCGCACAAAGACCATTCAGCAGCGTCAAAATTCTACAGTACTTTCATTTTTAAGGGGAGGACACAGTTAAAGTGCTATGTGCTATGCCTTACTCATACAGTTTTTAATGTCCATACCGATATTTTCTGAAAGTGCAAAGTGCTAAGACAAAATACTAAGGCAAAATATAGTCCATTCAAGCACCCCATACCTCACAAATGATTAATCCAGTAACAAACTGTTAGGGCGCTGCTGAGATAATGAGCAAAGGAAGGAGCAGTCCAACCACAAGCCACTGACGGATGGACCGGTTCTTGAACAAGCCTGTGCATTCCATTCCCAGGATGGCAAGCCAGAACTAGGCCTGTGAGAACTTAGGAGCCTGAACCAAAGTGCTCAGGCCAGGCATGTGAACATGTGGCTTTCTAAGACAATCACGCAGATCAGCATGGTTCAGTGGAACGGCAAGAGATAGAATGGCTGGGGCTCCTGGTTCAAACTCCACTTGGGCAGAAGGGAGAGGCAGGCTGAAGATTATAGCAAAGCTTTTGACTGTGTGAATGGTGAAAAGCTATGGATGGTGTTAAAAGAAATATGTATGTCACAATATCTGTTTGTTTTGATACGCAACCTGTACTCTGGACAAGAAGCTACTATTAGGACAGAATATGGGAAACAGAATGGTTCCCAATTCACAAGGGAGTCAGACAAGGATGTATTTTATCTCCTTATCTGTTCAAGCTATTTGCAGAACAAATAGTAAGGACAGCTAGATTAGATTTAGATGAAAGTGAGTGAAAATTGATGGAAGAAACATTAACAATTTGAGATATGCAGATGACACCACATTACTGGAAAGAAATAGCAAAGTCTTGAAATGACTATTGATGAAGATTGAGGGGAAAAGTTTCAAAGCAGGACTACAGCTGAATATCAAGAAGACAAAAGTAATTACTATCATGGATAGGATGTATTGAAGGTCTTTCATTCACCATAGGTCAGAGGTGACTTGACGGCACCTAACACATCATGGAATTACACAATTTTCAGATGGATAATGAAGAAATTGCTAAAGATTTTCTATTTCTTGGCTCAGTCATCAACTGAACGAGAAACTGCAACCAGGATATCAGGAGATTGAGACTTGGAAGGGCAGCCATGAGGGAACTAGAAAAGATCCTCAAGGATAATGATGTGTTACTTGGGACCAAGAAAATTCATATATTGATATTCCCTATTACTATGTAGAAGAAAGCTGAAAGGAAGAAAGCTGAATATTTTGGAATGTGGCATTGGAGGAGAGTTTTATGGATACCATAAGTGGGTTATAGAGCAAATCAAGCCCGAATTCTCCCTAGAAGCTCAAATGACAAAACTGAGGCTATCATACTTTGGTCACATAATGAGAAGGCAAGACTTGCTGGAAAAGACAATGGTGCTTGAAAAGGTGGAAGGCAGCAGGAAAAGGGAAAGACCCCAAATGAAATGGCTTGACTCAACAAAGGAAGCTATGGCCTCCAATTTGTAAGATCTAAGCAAGGCAGTTAATGATAGGATATTTTGGAAGTCATTCATTCATAGGTTCGCCATAAGTCAGCAAAAGACCCAGGCAGAAGTAGCACAGAGAAGGCAAAGTACAAGTCTGGCAGCATGGCATCTTTCTGCAGACACAAGTAAGGACACTGATGACGATACTTCCTTGCAGGACCATGGCCAGGGTAGAGCAGACCCTCCTGAACCTCAGCACCTACTGGCAGACACAGCTAAGCCAGATCACCCCTCACCCCATTTAGACTAAGGCTTGGCAGAGCTTCAGGACTTGCTCAACTGGTTCACTTTGCAGAAGTACTGTGTTCTAGCTCCAAGTGCCATCACACACCAACTGATCAAGTAACCATCCCCCAGGACAATCTAATTAGGTGCAAGACAGATTGGCATAACTTCAGCTTTTTCGTTAGGTCCTGGACCAAGATCGCACACCTCTAATCATCACCATCCATCTGTCTGACCTCATCTTTTTTTGCCTTTATGACAGTGGGGGCAATCCTTGCAATTTGGAAAGTAATGGATTTTAGGGGGGTGCATGTAGAAAGTTTCCAGGTTGGCCTTTCCTTGCATTGTGCATAAAAGCGCACAAAGAGTTGTGAGGCCAGTTTGAGGGTGAGAGGTAGGGACAAGGCAAAGACATAGAGGCAACAGCTGGAGTAAAAAAGGCTACAGCTTTATTGGTTACAACAGAAGGAACTTTGACACAGCATAGGGCATGGATTGAAGCTGGCCCACCTGCCAGCTGATGACCCTTCTAGCCCCCTCAGCCTGCTGTCTGAGGAGGGGAACTGTGGGATTACAGTAAGTGGGATTCCTCATGGGCATAAAACTCTGTGTGGGTCCTCTGTCACCTGGAAGTGGCAGCCCCCAAGCTGTGCTTGTTCCTGACATGCCACGCCCCAAGATCCCTTAAGGGGATCCCCCATTATGGGGGAAACAGCGCACGCAGGCCTTGGTTCCTCTTAAGGGATCTGTGCCCAATGCCAAAACCACCTCACCCAATAGTAAATGCAACACACCCTCACCATAGTCAACAATAATCTGTCCAGAAGCCTCTCCTCCAAACTTGTGAACTGTACCAAGACCCTGACCAACACCTGGGTGGGAAGGGAAGGATGCCGGTCAGAGCCAACTGTTGGTGTTGACCAGCTGGTTCCCCTTTATATACCCAGCTTACTCTTCACAGGTCCAAGGCACGACCCACCCCCCAAGTCCGGTCAGCCCATCACTGATTGGATCGCCAGGGTGGTTTGAATTCTCGACTCCTGCACAGCCACAGAGGTGGCCCACAAATGACAGCCCCCAGTAAGTTCTGGAGCCTGGGCATGATGATGGTGATACTAGTGCTGATGGCACCATGATGTCTGCTGCTCCCCTCCCTGGTACAAAGCAAACCTTTGATCCCTATAAATTACTCAATGCCATAACCCCATTACCCAGGAAGCACTGGAAAAAAAATGTTTTCTTGCGTGCCATGCACATTCCCTTCCCACCAACAGAGTTAATGCTAAGGGCTCAGTCTCTCCCTTTTGGATGTGCAGACAGACTTGCCGTTAAGGAAAACAAGAGATGCTGCCAGATGGCCCGCGACTGCCTGGCCTGCCTGCACAGTCTCTGTGCACTAAGAACTAGAATGAAACATATAATTTTTTTTCCGGAGGGGGGGAGGGTCTTTACAGCCATGTTTCCCAGATTTGGTTCAATGTTCCAGAAGCTGCTTTAACATGCTGAACTACCGAGTTCTGGGTGTAATTTTGGCTCCCCCCCCCTATTATGCACGCCCCTAATGAATTTGTCCCTATCTGCCAATAATAAAGCTAATTTCTCTGGTCTGACCTTCCTGGGAAACAAGATATAATGGTTCTCAAACATCTATTGCACTCAGCCTCAGATCTTGGACACAGGAATGTGACATAGGGCAAATCCATCTTTCAGATTCATAGCCAGAACTGAAGCCATAGCAAAGCTGAAAGCTTGAAGAAAACTAAAGCTTCACACAGAAGCTAAAAGCTTAGAGCTCCATGTTGGTAAGCTATTTTTATGAGTTTTGGGAGCCTAAGTGGCCCAGGCCTGTTAGCCAATCAGGACCCCCAAAACCGATATCACCATTGCTAGAGTGAGTATGTAAAGTGAGTATGTAAGTGAGCAGAAGTGAAACCAATCTGCAGCTTTGGTTCCACCCCTTTCCCACAGATGCAAAATGCGCTGAGTGTTCAAGAAGCTCAAAAGCTGTCCCGGGGAGGTTCTAACAAGCTAATGAGGCAGCACACACTCTTACCTCCAAGGTCACTTATGTACTGAGGGCTTCTAACAAGTTCTGTTCTCAGGCCTCTTTCTCTGCCTGAACCAAAGATTTGAAACATGGCTACAGTTTGCATTTGAATCAGAAAAGGCAATTTTCTTTTTAAAAACTTCTTAATTTTGTATATATTTAATTGCAGAATATGCTGTAATATTTCATAAACATTTTCACATGAAATATGTTTAATATGGAGAGCAAGAGAATCACTGATAGCCATGTATCTTCCACAGAGTGTAGAGAAATTGGGATAACAGTGCCTGCACATTTAGTTACAACTGCCAACTCCTTGTTCCACATTTTCAAGCGACAGATGTAAAAGAGCAAGTTTACTTAGAAATGCTTAGGTGTTCATCAGGGACGCAGAAGGGAAGGAGTTACTTCAACGCTGAAGAGTTTGTGAGCCACACAGTGGTCTCTAGCATGCAAGAAGTCAAAGAGCTCCTCTGTACAACGCTCTTCTGTGTGGGACCTTGATGACACCCGAGCATCACACCGTTCTAGAATTTCACAAAACTTTACACAATTTTCTGTCTGCTTACAGTGCTCCCTGATAGTAGTTAATGGATCCACAGGCTCTTCTTCCTTTTCCTCCTCCTCGGGGTCCCTGCTCTGGCTCTCCAGTTCTTTCTTGTCACTCAGCCCCATCTTGGACACTCTTCCTCAACCCAGGCTCAGCACCAGAAGGATGCACGAGGATCACCAGAAATCAGAAAAAGGCATTTTCTTCACATACTTCTATTACAGTTGTCTGCTGCAGCTTTTTCAAAATTACCCCTTCTTCTCCCTCTCTCTCTGCCAGATTTGCCTCTGCCAAGCTGCACATTCTTCCCACCAGAGCTAGAAAATCCTCAGCCAGTCATGATGTGCTGTGTTTCTGCACAGATTTCAAATAAGACACTACAATGTGTGCATGAAATGTATTTAATTTTATTCCTGGACTGTGTGAGAAAATAAATAAAATTAAAATGTTGTGGTTGGATTACACTTGAGACACTCAGACGTACAACACAACACAAATTGAGTTACCCAAGACAGACAAATCTCAAATTAATTGTAAATCCCAAAGAACCACAGTAGCTTCAGTAGGGAGGGGAGGCACAATTAAAAAACAAAAGGGTTCAAGGACGCACTTGGGCAACTCAGTCAATCACACGCTGAAACAATAAAGAACGAATGAAGCAAAACTGAATAGGTTAAACAAAAAATTAGCCTCCGAAGAGCTAGTGTGCAGAAGAAAGCAAGATAGATGATAAGCCAAAAAACAAAAGCAAAGTGCGGGGCTGGGGGGACAGGGGAAATCCAAATTAAAAAAGTAAAATGCTTCAGAAAGAATTGGAGACACACACAAAACAAAGAGCACACACAAAACAGATACTATGTTCAAGAAGAAAAGCTAAGAAAGTAAGAAAGAAATAACATAGTATAAATAACTACACTATACTTTAGCACAAGATAACTTGCAAAGGATCTCTCTCTTTCTGACTTGGTTCTTACAAATAGGCACGCTCCAGAATGTGAAACTAACTCTTATCTGATTCAAAGAAACGCACAAGTCTACCTGCCATGCCTCAGTTGTCCTTGCCTGCACAGCAAAATGTGCCTAGAGGTGCCAAACTTTACCCTTTCTCCCCATGCTGCATAGCTGCGAGCATTCAACTGTTGCTGCCCAGCAGCAAGGGAGTCCTCTCAGAAACCTCCTGGCCATACCATCAATAAGTGTGGCTCCCTTCATCTTTAGATGCCTTAGGGTCTCACAAAGTTTTTTACTTCGTGTTCATTACAGCAGCTTGCACCATTCCTGACAATACCTAGTAAGAACCTTCCCATTCCCAAAGGACTATCCATCCCTAATCCAAGCAGTATGAAACAGATGGTCTCCGTTCATGTCATTTACACAGAAACTCCCAATATTCCAGCTAGGCTCTGAAGAAAGCAACTAATCTTACACTGTTTGTTTTATGGATGGGAGGGCAGGCAGATGCCAGGAAAAGCCTGCAATGAGTGAACTGGAGCAACCTTACCTTGGCTAGGATGTCCCATTGCCACCAACTCCCCAGTCCTTCATTTTCTTGCCTTTAGCAGTGGGGTCAAAAGCACCCCACACACCCAACCAGGGTGGAAAATGGGCTTTTGGCCAATTTTTATCTCATGTTCTTCTTTGTTACACCCAGAAACAAAATGGCAAGCAGCATGGAGAGGCATGGTGTATTCCATGCTAGACCAGGCCATCCTGATGATGAGGATAATTAGATACATTCATTGAGAAGCACTTTCAGCTGGGCCTCTTTTATGATCACTACATTTGCATTAAATGTTCATCTTGCTGACAAACCTGGCAGGAGCAGCCTTTGTTGAGTAATTAGTGTAGATAACAGAACACCAGTCCAAAATGTTCTGTATAATTAATTGATCAAGTTACCTGTCAGAAGCAGGTAATTTCCCATTACCCTTGGGAGGCAGTTGCTAGTGAGCCTTTCAAAACTTGCTTGGCTCTGATCATAATAGAATACAACAGCTGGGATTTCAATGGAAGTCAGCCATTGTACAGTTCTGTGAATGAAAATATGAATCTGATGCAACTCTGGTACAAATTCAGAATCATCTTTTTCTAGTGCTAGTAATTCTAGACAGTTACAGGTAAGAACCATGAGGTTGGAAACAGACAAATTTTATGATAAAAATAATTCAGTCCAATTTTTACAAATATTCACTGTCACACTCACAAATCCTACACATTTTAGATTTTTAATAATAATACAATAATAACCGTGTGTTTATATTCTACTCTTCTGGACAGATCAGTGCCACACCCAGAGGGGTTAACAAAGTGAGTGTTATTATTATCACCACAATACAGCTAGGATGCGGGGGCTGAGAGAAGTGGCTTACCCAAGGCCACCTGCAGAGTTCATGGCAGTAGAGGGAGTAGAACCAGCAGCTCAGAGCCCAGCCACTTAACAATTATGCTACAGCAGCTAGTTTTCATATTCGACATCTGACCACATTTTTAGAAGAAGCAGTTTATTTCAGAATTCTTTGCGTCAAAATGTATTAATGCCATAATAGCATAATATTTACACCTGTGTCCTTGTGATAACTGTAGCATGAATTCATCAATTTTGCTTTTTCATATCCATTGGGTTATTGTTGTATGCGTGCGTATGCAGGAAGAATGAGGTCTGAGACAGTCCTATAGTTGAATCAAGTAAGAAACATAAAATAATTATATCATACATTCAAGAGTATCATGGTGGTAACATGTATTTGTGCCCCTTCTCTCTCTCTTTTTTTATATAGAAACTGACTTTGGTATACGTAAATTGGAGAAGGGCAGTGTTGGTAGATAATGACATATAACTCATTAGAAGATATTCATCTGAACACACCATTGATGTCAGGACTTACACTATTTGGTCAAGTGATAGTCTTGTTTGATAAAATATGGAGTCAAAATTTTACCAGGGATTACGATTCATTGGTCATATGAGTGTCAGAGGGCCTTTGAAACTCTTAAGAAAAATCTTGCTTAGGCCCTGATCCTTAAGCCTCCAGATTACACTCAGCCTTTCATAGTCCGTACAGATGCCAGCCCATTTGGTTTGGGGGTTGTACTGATGCAGAAAGATCAAAATGGATTTCTTCATCCTGTAGTATACCTGAGTCGTAAATTGCTCCCCAGAGAAAATTGCTATAGTGTTATTGAACAAGCAGCATTGGCTGTTGTCTGGGGATTGAACCAACTAAAAACTCATCTGAGAGGCACCCATTTCCAACTTGAGACAGAGAATAGCCCGCTCGCCTTCATTCACAGCAGGGAAGAGATAGGGGATCCCCTGCTCCCACCCTACACCCCTACACCCCTGCCTCTGCTTACCTGGCCATTGGGGGAACACACCTTCTGGGGTGTGTTCCCAGGTGGCATGGCATGGCCACTGCCTCAGTGGCCCAACTCGGGCTGGATTTGGCCAGAATCGAGCCATATTCAGCCCAAATCAGGCCCAATTCAGCCACATTCAGCCCAAATCGGGCTGCTGCTGAGTGTGGGAGTGATCCTGTGCTCCTCAGCAGCTCGATTAGTGCTGATTTGAGCCCAATTTGGGCCAAATCAGGCTGCTGTGGAGTGCAGCAGTGGGTCCAAAGGCTGATTTGGGCTTCATTTGGGCCGAAAACAGGCTGAATTGGGTCTGATTTGGCCCTCTGCAGAGCATGGGAGTGTTCCCAGGGCAGCACATGACCCATGCAATGATGTCACTTCCCAGAAGTGACATCATCGCATAGGATGGGACACACACGTGTGTGCTGTGCGTGTGCAAGGGGGAATCTAGAAGGTAGGTGCTGGTCTTCAGGCAGGGGAGGAGGGATCGAGGAACCTGGCAACCCTATCTCCCAGCCAGAGGTACATGTATGTCACCCTAGTGGTTATAGCTTGCAGTCAGTCAAGAAACTCCAGATCCTCTCTTTCTCCACCCCCTAAGAAAGACTGCTCTCTGCCTATACCTTTTATTAGGAGAACACTGGCTGCCTTGTAAAAGTAAAACCAATAGAGGCAAGAGTGTGATAATGAAAGAACATTGAACAAAATGAAAGAGAATCATGAGTTGTTTTCATTATCGGCATTTTAGATTCGAAATCTGTTTTGTTTTCATATTATTTACAATGATTATGAAGCACTTCGTTTTCCAAAGTATTGTAATTAATAATGAAAGAAATGCAAAAGTCTATTAAATACAAATTTATAATTTATATAAAACTCACATAGATCGTTCTTTGAAGTTTTGAAATAATAGTAATATATATTCTTATCTGAAATAAAATATTGTTTGAAGGTAAAAACTAGCACCAGACCCCCCTTTATTTTATTTATTTAAGATGCACCCCATCTTTCTCCCCAAAGGAGGTGCAAAGAAGCATACTCTGTTTTCCTGTTCTCCATTTTATCATTATAACAACCTTATAAGTAGGTTAAGCTCAGTGGGTGTGACTGGCCCAAGGTCACACAGCAAGTTTCCATGGCATTTTACATGCATTTCATCTCTGTTGTGGTGGGCATGTTGTCTGACTACCACAAACATTTTAAACTGTGAACAAATCATTAATATGTGATGCACAACCTGAAAAAATGGCAATTTCAGAATGGTAAATCAATTCACTTTTCAAATATCATATGAAATCACTGGATACACCCTAGATCAGTTAAATTTTTCAAATGTCTTATTTGCAAAAAGGAAATTATTTGTGAATTCACTGTGAATGACATGGGTTTGTATGGTTTCAGCAACATACTGCAGTGAGCTTTATCCATGACAAAGTTTTTAAAGTTTTCTTTTAGTATTGTGGTAACAACTTATACTGCCACATAAACTGTGCTGAGAAGACTCACAAACATCCAAAGATCCAGGGCCTTTATAGCCCTACATGACTTGGAACCTAGGATATCTGAAGGACCATCTTCTCGTATATGTTCCTGCTTGGGAATTAAGATCATAGAGAGAGGCCTTCCTGACTATCCCATCCATTAAGGAAGCTCACCTGGTGAGTGCACAAGAGTACACAATTCCTACGTTTATGGAACAGCAACCCCAAGAGGTACATCTGACCCCCTCACTGCTAATCTTTAGGAGGCAGCTGAAGATGGGACAGTCAGGAACTTAGGACTGCTTTTAATTAACTTTTTATTTACATTTATTGGCATCTCTAAACTGTGTTTTTAAACTTCCTTTATGATTATTTTATTTATATTGTAAGCCACCTAGAGTTCCTGCCTGGAAGAAAGGCAGCTTGTAAATGATTAAATAAATAAAGATGCTCAAGAAGTACTACACAAATGAAACATCACAGCTCACAGATGCAATGTCCTTACAATCCAGTTGTTACTGGAACTGGTCTCCTTGCAATAAAATGATTTGTGGGGGAATTGGGAAGCAAGGAGAATGGCTATGCGAGAAGGGTAACAGGCAGGAAATCACCAATTTCTGCCAGGCCCCCTCCCCAAGGTAGCAGATGAGGCTGGTGTTTTTAAGGTCAAAGAATAATTTTATTTAAAGAGAAAAAACTAACATATACACAAGAAGCTAATTGAAAATGGTTGATACACATACACACACAGAGTCCTAGGAAGCTAGCCAGAAGTTGGAATAGAGGGGGAAGGAAGTATAGTTACCAATCAGAGGAGCAGCGTGGTCCATGGAGGGAGAGAGCTTCAAATGCCAGTGTTCTCAGCCAGGAGAGAGGGAGAGACTTAGGGAAGCAACCCCAAGGGAGCAGCGCTTGGACTCAGGAAGCGTGCATGATTTGAATTAGGCCAGGGCCCTACATTTATAGGTAAGAGGTGCCCTGAGGTGGAAGATCCCACCTAGCTGTTAGAACAAAGGCTCCAACAGTCACTTCCTGGGTTTGACAAAAGGTTTGAGTACCTTGTTTGGTAGCTGCTGGGGTGTGTGAAAGCAAATGCAAAACATGTTCTAGTGCTGCACAAAAGGGATAGTTTGTTAGTGAATCCCACCAGAGCTAAGTTGATGAATTTTAGGTGGGGAGTGAGGACTGTACTTTCCAAGGAACAACTGTATGAACTTGTGAATGTCATTTGATTAGCTCCTCAATCAAGGACAGGAGATCTCATCACGGATGAAGGGAAAGGAATGTGTTAAGTGGGAATGAATCTGCGAGACCTTTGTTGCACTGGACACCTATGGGGCTGGAGGGGCTGCAAATCCAACCACCTCTTAATCACTCCGCATTCCTGTGCAGCATTCCATGCATGCAGTGTTCTCCCAGGAGGGACTCAGCAACTGTTGCAGGCTCTCTGGTGGCCATACAGCAGCCATTTTAAATCCAGAGGCCTGGTGATATTTTAATATCACAAGCAACCATATTAAAATGGCTATTAATATGGTGGAGGCCGGGCCGACTGCTTACACAGTTCAGGGCATTTCATAGTGCCATTGCTCTGTAGAATGTCCACTCAACCAGATAGACTGCTCCAAAGCTGTACTAAGGCTTTGATCAAGTAAATTATGGATGGAGATGCATCATCTGGTTTGAAAATTACGAATAGGCCTTAGGATGGGTCAGATGTCATCTGATGCAGGCAGGATGGGGCTGACCACCATGGAATCAGCTACAAAAGAAGAAGCTAGAGTGCCTGTGGACTTTGGATCAGGGACCAACCCCCTCAGTTAAAACCTCCTGCCTTGTAAAGTCATCTTACCAATTTCTATTCCAAAGTTAGGTGAAAAGGCAACAAGATGCAGATTTTTTTCATCACTGGTAAATTGTGGCTTTATTTGTGTCATTTGAAATCATATGATTTATCCTAAATACCAGATGAAGGCTTTCACATGATTTAGGTTTAATGTGAGACACTTTATCTTTCAGTGCAGCTTTTAGCAGCTGTAAAAGGCACCATTCATGAAAGAAAACTGTACAGAATTGAAGAGGTTTCATGGTTGCAAACTTTTGTTGATGTTTTCATTTTGGAGTAGAGGGAATGATGAGTTGCGTTTCACCTCCTGGCATTTCCTCCCGAAATAATTTATTTTTAGAAAGTTATTTGATGTTGCATTTCTTGCATGGCTGTTGGATTATTAAGTAAGAGACAATAATAAAGTATTCAATCATTAGAGATGAAAATTGGCATTCAAACCATTTACTTTTAAAAATTTTGTTTTCACAAGTACAGTGCCCAGTTTTACTGTTCATGGTGAGCATTGTAAAAAGTTCTTTGTGAACTTTTTAAAAAAATTCTGACATTTTTATATGTGATTTTTTTTTTGGTCAAAAAGGCCACCCATCATGACTAACAGTAAAATAATTATCTGGGTTGACATTGGTTCTGTTTGATTTCCCAGTTTTAACATTGATCCTGTTTGGCTATTGTTGCCTTCTTTGCCCTGGAAGAAATGTGGCATTTTTCTCCAAAAGAAACAATGGAAACCAGGATGGCTGGGGACACCTTGCTCAGGGGTCTGCAAATTCAGACCACTTTGTCCAATCCCCTTCAAAATTGGGAAGTCTTTAGGAGAATGAAGAATCTTGTACCATTTTCTCTAAAAACATCTCCTTCAGACTTCCAGAAAGTACCCCTCCATTCCATCCATTTTTGGTGTAGCATGCAGGACATCTGGGGAACTGGGTTTGATTCCTCACTCCTCCACCTGAAGCCAGCTGGGTGACCTTGGGTCAGTTACAACTTCTAGGAGCTCTCTCAGCCCCATCCACCTCGCAGGGTGATTGTTGTTGTGGAGATAATGATAACATACTTTGTAAACCATTGTGAGTGGGTGTTAAGTCATCCTGAAGGGCGGTATATAAATCAAATGTTGTTATTGTCATCATCATCGTTATTGTTATTGTTAAGGGGTTCCTCCATAATTCTGAAAAATCCTGTAATTCTGATAATTTTTTTTGTTCTATTAATTACACAGAATGATTTGATCCTGCACTGGGCAGAGGGTTGGACTAGATGGTCTGTATGGCCCCTTCCAACTCTATGATTCTATGACAAGGCATTTTTCAGAAATAGTTTCAGATTGAGAATTATGGGATACACACTCCAAGTTCTGCTGCTCCTCATGATCAAACCAGGTCTTGGCAATGCATGCCAGATTTGCTGGTTCATCTAGGGTTTACTTATATAGTTGATTTTCTAGTTACCAGCCCCTGGCATTCAACAGCAGGACACTATAGCCTTCTGGTTTGCTGATATAGCAATTGAGAAGATGTACAAATTTTAACATAGTTAAAAATAATTTATTCAGATTAATAACTTTTACATGTAAGTCTTCTTTTTAGCTAAGGAATATGTAAGATCTAACACTATTGATTGTGGCTGTAGATGGGTCAATAGCTGCCAATAATGGAAGTAGGGAGGGCCAGTTAACAACAACCAACACATTAGTTTTGGATGATGGAGCATGTCCTGAAACAATTCCATTAAGAATGGTTTCCAGCCACTGTTTTACAGAGCTGGGAAAGAAACTGTCTCATGCATATACTTTGCTCCTGTTCCCAGTTCAAAGCATCTGAAAAACATTGGCATAATGTAATAAGAGACAAACTTTTATGATGTGGTGGAGGTCAATATACTGGCATATGCCTGAGTGTAGTGACTACATTTTCCCTTTCAGTTCAAGAGGACAATAATACCTCTATTATGTTCTGGTATGCCCTGACGTGTAGCCCAGATGAGCCTGATCTTCTCAGATCTCAGAAGTTAAACAAGGTTGGCCTTGGTTAGTAATTGTATGGGAGACTTCAAAGAAAGACCAGGGCTGCAGAGGCAGACAATTGCAAGCCACCTCTGTTAGTCTCTTGCCATGAAAACCCCACCAGGGGTTGCCATAAGTCAGCTATGACTTGAGGTCACTCTCCCCCATCATGTATATTACTTATTTTTTAAAAAAAGAGAAACTGAAACAGCGGGCTACAATTAAGAAGGGGTGTCCATAATGGGAAAAAAGCCAAAAATACACACAGAAATTGCTGGTTTGGCTCATTAAAGCAGCCTCTGGAATGCGGAACCAAATCTGGGAAACTAAATTGTAATGAGTCCTTCCCACCAAAAAGTTTGCATGTTTTGTTTCATTTCATACCTTCCAGCAGTAGGCCGACACTGAGCTTGCCTCACAGGGCAATAGCTTGTTTTTCTGAACAGCTCACCAATCAGATCCCAAGGGGAGAGAAACCTTATGGTATTAATTAACTCTGTTAGTGGAATGGGGGAATGAGACTAATGCATGTGAGAGCATCTTCCCACCCCGACGTTGTAGCCATGCAGGAAATGGCATTTTCTCCCTCCCTGCCAATCGGGTCCTTGCAAGGGAAGACCCCTCCCCTCCTATCCGCTTTGGAAATGTTTGGAAAGGAGACTTTAGTCATAGGCTGCCATTCAAAAGACACTTCCCTGGGTGTAAGCACTATTGAATGACATGAGACTTAATTGGAGTAGACCTGTTTAGGATTGCTTTCATAGTCTTTTAGGGTTCTCCCTTTTTCTGAGTCAAATGGCAAACGTACCTATTCCACCATTTCAAAAACAGTCCTGCCTTCAATCACAGCAAAAGGAAAACTTATGGAGAAAACATGTGTCTGTTTGGATGAGGGAGGGGGGAGAAATTCAGCCAATCATTCTGCCTGCCTGAATTTGGGCGATGGAAAAAACTGGCAGCAAGAATGCCCTTCTTTGCAACTGAACACTGAGCATCAAAAGTATTTGGATTCACCCCTCATCGTGGGAACAAAACTACAAGACAGCAACAGACACCATCAGAATGCAACAGTAATATGTTATTGGCACTATAGAAAAAGAAAAAAGTGAATATGAAGCAGGATTGTTTTTAATGGGCTATACTCCACTGGTTGGAGAGCTCTCCTGTTTGGGAGCACCCTATTGCCTCACCCAGAAAAAACAACTCCATTGTTGTGTGTGTGTGTGTGTGTCTGTGTTACTTTATTTAAGGAAAAATTCAGTGGACCAATGGTTTAGACTAGGAGGGGACTAATGGTTGATGCTATTTTGGTTAAGCATGAAAACAAATGCTTGAGAGCCTCGTTTCCCCATCTCCCCTTAAAAAGAACAGCATGTGTTTGTGCATGTGTTGCCAACACATGTGCAATGGATGAAAACTCATGAAAATTTTTAAAAACCCAGATGGATCAGTTCTGTGCTAGCACTGGCTGAATCAGAACAAACTAGTAATGGAATTATTTCAGATCCTCTGGAACCAAAACTGAAATGGTGCACACCCCTTCAACTGAGTCCATTATTCTTGAAGAATGCATGAAATGATAAAAGATGGGTGATGTTTTATTTTTATAAAATTCCATTGATGCAAAAGGATTTAAAGAAGCTCTATAGATTGTGGTCATTGACTCATGGATTGCAGCACTAGGATAAAATCGTAAAGCCATTACTCTCCCTCACCTCCATGTTACTTCACTAAATTCAAGGAAGTGACTTTAGGAGCTGTTATTATGAAAAAGGTCTTTGCAATCAAGTAAGAGCATGGAAATCTTTAAAGGGCTGTAAAACATATTAGTGATCTATGGCACAATATGAATAATAAGTACTTACACAGCAAGGTTATAGTGAGGCAAATTGATTTCTGGTTTTATTGAGAAATTAGCTAAGGGCCCATCAGTATGATGGGTTGTGAGCATAATTGTGAGTGTTCTTTCCCTGCTCCGTGTTCTCCCTACCACTGCCTCCCCAGTTCTGCTTTCTTCTCCCTGCCACTATCATCTCTGCTTGGTTTATTTCTCTTGGCAATGAATGGTTTTCATGGTACTTTTGTGGGAGCCAACCTTAGGTGTATCATGGGTGTCATAGAGGAATGTTACCAGATTTCACAAGCTGCATGGTTTGATCTGAACAATACCAATTCCATTTCCTTTCATTTTTGTGATAAATTGATTAATGTATTGTATGAGTGAAATCTAATGAGTAACCATAGAAGGGACCAGAAGCTAACATGCTATATGACTTGAATAGGGATGTGCGTTTCGGCTTTCTGAATGCCGAAAGAAAGCCGAAACAAAAGTGTTTCGGCTTTCTTTCGGGTTAGCCGAAACGTTTAGGAGAAAGCCGAAACGTTTCGGCTAGCCGAAAGAAAAAAAGCTGAAACGTTTCGGCTTCTTTCGGCTTTCTTTCAGCTTTTCAATGGGAAAATGCCTCTGTCTTCCTGGACGTCTGGGGGAGGCATTTTCCCACCGAATCAGCCCAAAATTGGTGGGGACCTTCCTCTAACCCCTCTCTAAAAAAACCCCAAGTTTCAGACCGATTGGACTTTGGGGGGCCATGTTATGGGCCCCCAAAGCAGGTCCCCCTATCCTCCCATAAGAAAGCGAAGGAGCAGCATATTGTTAGCATGCTGCTGCTCATCTTCTTCATTATTTCCTATGGGGAAAAATGAAGACGCAGGCTTCCCATAACCCCAGGAACAGGCTGGCAAAGGCCAGCCCTCTCCCTTTGTTCCCTATGCTGGGAACTTCTAAACTCTCTTTCCCTGGGCAATTCTGCACAGCCCAGGGGTGCCACAATGGTGGGCACACTTCTGAGTGCCAGCTGGTCCCTGTGAAAGAGCACCTGAACCACAGACACCCTCCCTCAAATTCCCCCACCACCTACAGAGATGGCTGGCCAGCCAGCCCCATTGTTCCCTATGATGGGAACCAACTGCACAACAAAGAATAAAACACGAACAACACAAAATAAAGTTTTTTAAAAATTATTTTCTCCCTTTCAAAGTACAAGTAGGCAAAGCATTATGACACATTACACCAGCAGTCCCCCACACAGAAAAATTAACATAACTCACTTAACATCAGAGAATCACAAAACACGATTCCTGTCAAAAACACTTTATTTCTTGAACAGCTTTAGGTTACACAGCAGGGGGGCACACCAAAGGGCATGGCAGCAGTATCTTACACAAAAATAACACAACTCACTTCACATCAGAGAATCACAAAAACACAATTCCTGTCAAAAACACTTTATTTCTTGAACAGCTTTAGGATACACAGCAGGGGGGGCGCACCAAAGGGCATGATAGAAGTGTACTACACAAAATAATACAACCCACTTCACCGTTTTTGGCAGCAGTTGTGTTTGTGTGATTCTCTGATGTAAAGTGAGTTGTGTTATTTTTATGTAGTACACTGCTTTCATGCCCTGTTGTGCCTTCCTACTGTGTAACCTAAAGCAGTTAAGGAAATAAAGTGCTTTTGACAGCAATATTTTGGGGTGATTCTCTGATGTTAAGTGAGTTGTGTTATTTTTGTGTAAGATACTGCTGCCATGCCCTTTGGTGCGCCCCCCTGCTGTGTATCCTAAAGCTGTTCAAGAAATAAAGTGTTTTTGACAGGAATTGTGCTTTTGTGATTCTCTGATGTTAAGTGAGTTGTGTTATTTTTGTGTAAGATACTGCTGCCATGCCCTTTGGTGTGCTCCCCTGCTGTGTAACCTATTGGTTCCCATCATAGGGAACAATGGGGCATATCTGTAGGTGGTGGGGGAATTTGAGGGAGGGTGTCTGTGGTTCAGGTGCTCTTTCACAGGGACCAGCTGGCACTCAGAAGTATGCCCACCATTGTGGCACCCCTGGGCTGTGCAGAATTGCCCAGGGAAAGAGAGTTTAGAAGTTCCCAGCATAGGGAACAAAGGGAGAGGGCTGGCCTTTGCCAGCCTGTTCCTGGGGTTATGGGTGTGGGGCAGGTGGGGGTGGATTTGGGTCTGTGAGGGGCTAATGTGGGGATTTCGGTCTGTGTGTGGCAGCTGGGGGGGAATTGGGTTTGTGTGGGGCTGTAGGAGGTGGACTTTGGGGGGCTGAGAGCACCTACTTGGGGAGGCCATGAAATGCCCCCCCCCAAGTGGGAGCAGGCTGAGCCTTGGTGGGGGGTGGGAGGAGGGGTGGGAGAAGGGCCCCTGAGGGCTGGGGGGCATTTTGCATGCAAAATGCCACCCCTGGCAAGACAAGCCTCCCCCAGCTGTCAGTGGTAGAGAAAAGAGCACCTACTTGGGGAGGCCATGAAATGCCCCCCCAAGAGGGAGCAGTCTGAGCCTTGGTGGGGGGTGGGAGGAAGGGTGGGAGAAGGGCCCCAGAGGGTTGGGGGGCATTTTGCATGCAAAATGCCACCCCTGGCAAGACAAGCCTCCCCCAGCTGTCAGTGGTAGAGATTAGAGCACCTACTTGGGGAGGCCATGAAATGGCCCCTCCAAGTGGGAGCAGGCTGAGCCTTGGTGGGGGGTGGGAGGAGGGGTGGGAGAAGGGCCCCTGAGGGCTGGGGGGCATTTTGCATGCAAAATGCCACCCCTGGCAAGACAAGCCTCCCCCAGCTGTCAGTGGTAGAGATGAGAGCAGAGCACCTACTTGGGGAGGCCATGAAATGCCCCCCCCAAGTGGGAGCAGGCTGAGCCTTGGTGGGGGGTGGGAGGAAGGGTGGGAGAAGGGCCCCTGAGGGTAAGGGGGCATTTTGCATGCAAAATGCCACCCCTGGCAAAGGAAGCCTGCTTCTTCATTTTTCCCCATAGGAAATAATGAAGAAGATGAGCAGCAGCATGCTAACAATATGCTGCTCCTTCGCTTTCTTATGGGAGGATAGGGGGACCTGCTTTGGGGGCCCATAACATGGCCCCCCAAAGTCCAATCGGTCTGAAACTTGGGGGGTTCTTAGAGAGGGGTTAGAGAAAGGTCCCCACCAATTTTGGACTGATTCGGTGGGAAAATGCCTCCCCAGACGTCCGGGAAGACGGAGGCATTTTCCCATTGAAAAAGCCGAAAGCTGAAAGCCGAAACAAAGCCGAAACAAAGCCGAAAGCCGAAAGCCGAAACGGCTGGCCGTTTCGGCTTTCAGCTTATTCAAAAGAGATTCTTCTTTCGGCTTTCAGCTTTAGCCGAAATTTTTTGGCTTGCACACCCCTAGACGTGAATAGTGATTTTTTAAAAGACTAAATGGAGGAGGGGGTGAGGGATTCTTTCAGGTTGTTACTGAGACAGAGTGGAAATGAAGAGGAATTTAAATAAAGTTTCTTTTGACTGGCTTCCTGGAGGATATTAATATATACAACATTATATTCCGGAGGGAAAAATAAGATTGCAGTGAAGTGCATTTTAGGTCTGCTGAATACTGTGGCACCAGACCCCGGGTACCTCGTTTTACCAATTGGCCTGTATCTCCAGCTGCTAGATCCTAATAAGGGGTTCAGCTCTCCAGCCATATTTCCTCTCCCAACCCCTCCCCCGAAATAAGATTCCTTTTATCACCACTACTACCAGAGTATTTTACAAATAGGCCAATCTAATCTTTTGAAAACTAAACTCGCTGTCTTTGGCTGTTGAAAGACTCTTCTTCCCATTAAGAACCCCAAGCTTTTCCTGGACACCTACTCTGAAATACTTTGGATATAGGGGAAGTCTCACTAATTAATTACACTTGTTAGAGTAATTAATTAACTAATTAGAGTAATTAATAAATTAATTAATTAGAATAATTAATAAATTAATTAGAGTAATTAATTAATTAAGTAATCAGAGCCAAGCCAGAATCTTCCCAACTTCTCTTTGTACCTGGGTAATAGACATGAGCATGAAACGGAAAAAGCCCAAAATGAGAGTTTCAGGTCTCGTCATGACTGAAATGGGGACCGGGAGTTGCTGGATCAGAGGAGGATGAAGGACCAGCCATGGTGGAGCTAGGCTGGGAAGACAGAGTGAGGGGTGGAGTGAGGTGGAGGAAAAAAGACACCCTTACCCAAAGACCTTCCCACAGCAAGGCCAAGAGCTGGAAATAAGAGGCTTCTTTCAGTCTCTTTAAAGCAGCAGCAGCCAAAAGCACAACCCCAAATCCTTCCACACGCTCTCCCACTCCAATCTCAGCAAAACGCTGACATAGATCAGAACAGGAGGTCTGTGGTTGGCTGACAGACCTGCCTAACAGTGTTTGGAGCGGCGAGATAGGTGTGCCCATGGCTACAGAAGGCCCACCTCCTTGGCTGCCTAGGGGATTGACCCCCAGCTCCTGGCTGTATAGGGCAGAATAGAAGCTCTCCAGATGCCTAGTAGAGCTGCCAAAGGGTAAGTGGGCTATGACTGAGGTTTCCAATGGCAACAAAAAGTCTGGGCCCATTGTCACCTAGGGAATCAATGGATTGGTGCCAGCCTGTCTGAAATTATGAATCGTTCATGAAGCTAACAAAATAGGCCAAAAAGTCATGAATTTCATGATAATTTCGTGATAACCGTGGCTCCACAAAATGCTGTTTCGCATTTTGCTTTGTTTCACGAAACTTGCTTTGTATTTCGATTCGTGCCCATGTCTACTAGGTAAGCATGTGCCAAGTTAGGCTTGAATGAGCATAATCCACCATGTCACAGAAGAAAAACGATTATCTTATATTTACATTCATTGCTTACGAAAAGAAAAAGCGTAAGATTAAACAAAAAAAAACCCCACACCCCTTTCTAAGAATTACTTAATAAAGAAAATTTAAAATGAGCAATAAATCCGCCCTCTTTCCTCCAGATCTAAAACTCAGCTCTCTAAATGTGTAAAGAGTAATCTTAACATTACCAGAATTCTGATCTGACTTTTCTTTCCTTTTTTTAAATGGAAGTTTCTCTTTGTTCTGAAAGCTTTCTCATTCCAAAGTCAAAGTTCTCTACCAGTCCCTCACTGAGGACAGCATTTTGCCTTTAAGCACCTTGAGACCCCACCCAGCCTATTGGGAGGGAAATTACTAGTGCCCCCTCTAAGAGATTTCTATTGTTAACCAGGCTTGAGACCACAGAAAGCAATGCTTTTGTTATGTTGGGTACTTCAGTTAATATATGAAAAGTCATCTTCCACACAGAGGAAGACTTAATGATATATTGATTTGTTATCTTCCACCTACCTGTGAAGATGCCTTTAGGTTAACATTGGAACATTAAAGGAGTGTGATTAAAATCCTTACTGTATAAAGTTGTAATTTGTACACAGATACCTATATGTGAAGTATCAACGTAATAAGACTGCAGTGCAGATTATTTATTGTGGAGAATTGTTACTTGAAATGCTGTGAAATATATGTATTTAAAAAAAGAAAAAAACTTTTATTAATGGTTGTGGGACCTCCTCATTTCATAATTTCCATGCATAAATTCTTTTGGACAAATTCATGAGAAGAAAATATTTGTAGGACTTAAAACATTTTTCCTGCTTTTAAAATGTATAGTCCTGTATATGGAAGAAAAACATTACAATAGAATTCTACCTATATTACGTTTAAAATATTTAGTATGAAATAAAAGTGTATGAAACACACTTAGCATGAAATAAAAGTATGAAATAAAAGCATACCAATCTTGATTTAAAATTCTATTTTACTAACTTTCCCCAGCATCGTAAAAGAATTTTCATTTGACAGAGTCTGATATGCAACTTTCCTTCCAGTATAAAATGTATACTACAGATTTCTTTGTGGAGTACTTAGACTGGATAAGCCTTACAGCATTTCCCCATAATAATACAGTAGTGTCTACTTAATTGGTCCCCTGATAAATATCAAGCTGACTTAATGGGGACTATTGGCAGGAAAAAGATTCAGTGCAATGTATTGCACTGTCTCTAAACAATGGTTAAATGGCTCAACTAATCTGTTTAAATGGCTCACCTGTTGGTGTCTAAAAGCCCTTTACAGTAGTTTGCAAGTGTGAAATGTTATTTTCTGAAATAAACTTCCCTCTGTGTAGTTCTTTACGTACCCTGTTCTGCTTACCTGCTATGTTATAATTAGATCTGGCCTTAATATAGATTTTCTTTATATTGTTATTTTTAAAATCATGTTTCAGTGCACTTACTACCGCACATCTTGGATAATCAGCCCAACTGTTAATGGACACAGTTCAGGTTATGGGCAATCTCTGAGCCAATTAACTGGATTAAGTAATGACCTTTAGTAAGCACCAACAAGTAACCCAAACGGACACACTTAGCAATATAGAGAAACCACCATTTGATTTTTAGAATCACTAATTTGGAAGACAACATCATCTAGCCCCCTGCTGTAATGAGAACCTGTCCATGTATCCGGTCTCCATAGGTGAACTCTGACAATCTCCAGTCAGTTTCCACAAGGTGAGAGACATTAACGTGCTCGCTGAGTGATAGGCCCTATTAATTCAAGGCAAGATTATGACTTGAAAGACAATTTGATCTTTCTGGCCATTTATCGAGATTACCAGTTGGCTCAACATATAGTGAGAGGAAATGAATTTACATTTATCTTAACCTCTTTTTGCATTGTGGATTATTTGTTTGGTTGATATCTACCACATTTTGTTTGGTTGAAATCCTGTTTGGTTTAAATCTGTCACATTTTGTTATGTTGAGATGCTCACGTTGAAAAGCCTAAAATTAACTCATTTTTGTGTACTCTGACGCAAGTGTACTGCACCAAAAAACAGAATGTACACGTGTCACTGAGGAGTGTCTTGAATGATACCCTGCTATTTATGGCTGACTGCAGCAGCAACACAAAAGTCCACGTGAATGCTTTCAGCATGATTCCTGTTCTGTGCTTGGCAAAGAATTGTGAACATTGCTTACTATATAGCTTGTACTTATGTGGCTCCATTCTGCTTCTACCAGGCACACACAACGGTTTTATGATTTTAAGGCATTATTTTTAGTTGTAAGATACCTTGAGCAGAACTCCAAAGAGGTGGCATGTAAATCCTTCCTTCCTTCCTTCCTTCCTTCCTTCCTTCCTTCCTTCCTTCCTTCCTTCCTTCCTTCCTTCCTTCCTTCCTTCCTTCCTTCCTTCCTTCCTTCCTTCCTTCCTTCCATAATGCATACACATATACATAAGACCAAGTTGCCTTCAAAACACAGTTTAAAAATCATTCTTATAAACTAGACCCAGGATCCAATGAAAGACAACCTGTCCTGTGTGCCAGATCTGTTTGATGGGGTGTGAGGTATTTTTAAAGAAACAAAAATGCAAGAGGGGTATGCATAAAACAGTTCTTTCTTTCATTTATTACAGTCAAAGATGAGCAGCATAAAACATACATTACCAGCAGTTTTTGAATCCTAGACTAGAAGTCTGAGCCACTTAGAAAAGAGTCCAGTAGCACCTTTAAGACTAAGCAACTTTACTGTAGCATAAGCTTTCGAGAATTACAGTTCACTTCATCAGATGCATCTGACGAATTGCATCTGATGAAGAGAACTGATTCTCGAAAGGTTATGCTACAGTAAGGTTGGTTAGTCTTAAAGGTGCTACTGGACTCCTTTCTATTTTGCTACTACAGACTAACACAGCTAACTCCTCTGGATCTATGACCATGGAATGAGTCACTTAGGACCACCAAATTGTAATCATGCATTTTCACTGAAACAAGAGTTTTTCTGTCACTGTATTTCTAAGCTTCTGACAAAATTCCACTGAGACAGATTCTATTTCATTATAGTTATATGTTTTCATTTTAAAAAGCCACCATTCATAGAAGGTTGTTGATTGCTTTATTAGCATACAAAAATATTGCAATGCTAAACAAAAAAGCAGTTCATTGACTACCAGTGCAGTCCTAAGTAGAATTATACCCTTCTAAGTCTATGGAAGTCAATGGAATGAGAAAGCTGCAACTCTGTTTAGGATTACACTATAAGCAGACTAGTAACTGTGTGGGATAGCAAAAAATATTGGTTGGGAAAGACTATTGGAAGATGTATTGGTGAAAAAAGTCAGTTAAAAAAATGCCCCTGTGCAGCACTGAACAGCCAAAGCAGTGTTAAAGTGCCAGAATGAATAATGGCCAAATAAGCCATTATTACACACCATAGAAGATAGACTCACTGAGCAGTAGATGTAGAACATGGACTTGGTCTAATATATCCAAGACTCATTGGTTTTACTCACCTCATATAATAAGGAAAGATGAAGGATAATAAAACTTCATACAAATTACACACAATTTGGCAATGCAAAGCTCTTCCCAGAGCTCTACTTTGTTGGCTTTTGTCTGTGGTGTGTGGTTCAAGACAGCCTGTATGGGAGAATTTTTTTAGACCTCGTCACTCATTCAAGAGACTTCCATTTTTTTTTTAAGCTGGAGAGGGAGGAGAAAGGAATCTTAACGCTCATTCCCCATCACCCAACATACAATCAGCTTGAATTCTTTTATACTGCACTGCCTTTTCTCTTTCCCCTAACATCAATAATCTCTGAACATCTGGCATGCCTGCTTTACTTACAACAATGAACATGTCCAGGGACTTAGGTTATCATTTGTTTCAGCTTTGTTTTTTATTATATACTAAAAACTATATTAAAATACAATTACAGACCTAGATTAAACTGATAAAAGCCAGAGATGCAGAATAGGAAGGATTATCTTTCATTTTTAACTGATTCAACTGTGGTTGAATCTTACTTGTCAGTCACTAACAGGACAAGAGGTGAGCTCAGAGACGTAGCTCCTTCCAGCCAGTGTTTTGAGTTGCATAGCTTTTGTGAGGTTTAAATGAAAGACATAACATTAACATTGTAGCTGGTTCTTCACCTCCCCCAGTCTCAATTCTTCACATGCACCACTGTGAACCTGGTTTTCCAATTTACATAACAAATGGGATGCTAGTCCTTTAACCATTTTGGCACATATCTTTATCAAGAAGTTAGTTGTGATCCTTAAAAGTTCCAAAATACAGTCTAGAATGCAATCCTATGCAGAGTTAGCCCAGTCTAAACCCATTAATATCAAAGACTGTAGACTGGTATAAATCTGCATAAGATTGTACTGCCAAAAATAAACTTTAATCTTAATGTATTCTAATCATTATAGTCTTAAGTCATATTGAAACAATCAGCTCCTTTTTCCCTGATATAAAAGACTGTTTTATATCATTATCTGTTTCTTTGTCATATGAATTTTATTTGCTATTTATTGTAGATGATTTATTTATTTAAAACATTTGTTCACTAGAAGATCCACCTTTTCCTACATGGCTACTAGGGATGCTAGGTCTGCTTACCTTCCCTGTGGGAGGGGGGACCTGGTACTCAACATTTTGAAGAATCTTGCGTACACACACAAAAACCCATGTGCACTCTCCAGTGCCGATGTGATGACATCACATCCAGGAGTGATGTCATTGCACTTATTGCAAGAATACTCCCACCCCAAGGAAAGTGCAGGAGCATTCCCATGGCCAGCATGATGATGTCACTCCTGGAAGTGACATCATCGCAGATTCTCCGGGACCATGCCCACTGCAGGCTTGCCTGAGAGGCATTTTGGCTTCTGGGCCTATTCCCTACAGTTCCCCCCCCCTACCAGCCAGGTGAGTTGTGATGGTGGATGGAGGATGGGAGCAGGGTATCCCCCACTGCCACCAGGGGACTAGCAGCCTTAACAGCTACCCACCTGAACTCTTTTTTCTACTAATATTTTATTTTAATATATTTTACCACCACCCCTCCTTCCAAGAAGCTCAGGGTAGCCTACATTGCTCTTTTCTTTTTTGCAACAAACTTGTTGAATAGGTCATGTTGAGAGAGAATGACTGGCTCAAGATCATCCAATAAGTTTCATGGCTAGGCTCGGACTTGAATGTGATCTCATCCTAACCACTATATCATATTAGCTCTTACCAGGGGTCATTTTGTAGAAAAAGAGCTGGAAGAACTCATTAGCATAACTCATTAGCATATGTCACACACCTTGACATCACCAGAAATGTGTCATTAGCAGAGCTTATTTGCATATGCCACACCCTCTGACATCACCTATTCTGGCTGTTTTGGACCCAATCCTGGCCATTCAGGACCGAAATTGCACCCAAAATGGCAAAAGGGGGCTGAAAATGTCCGAAAAGGGTCCCAAAACAGTCAGGATTGGGCTGTTGCTGAACAGGAGAGTGATCCACCACCCATCAGAGGCCCGATTCGGGCCATTTCAGCCCCAATCCAGGATGAAACGGGCCCAAAATGGCTGAGTCAGGTAGGCAGGGCCACCTGACATGTGACCTCTTTGGGGAACTGCTGGAACTGCGTTCTTGCGCGTTCCCCCTCGAAATGAGCCCTGGCTCTTACCATGTCATTGAACTATATATTGTCCCTCCTTTAGTAAGTACATAATTCTTCTGGATTCCCACTTTCTGTTCCTGGCCTATCAAAATGGTGGAACTTCAGTGTAAGACTTGAAGTGGATCTGTTCATGCCAAAAGATTTTATCTATAGATTTAAACCAATGACTGTTCTGCATAAGTAGTTCTTAATGGAACTCATTATATAGATGCAGTCCAAGGAAGACTAGTCGGGAAGAAAAGTATAATGGAAAGGAATATCAGAGGAAGAGTATAAGAATTTGGTATGTGAATATGAAAAATAAACTTACTTTTTACCCCGCTGAAGGTTTGCTTCAAATCTTTGAACAGTCAAGACTGAATACAAGAGAACTTAATTATTATTCTACTCTCTTCCCCAGTAATGATTTAAAGTAAAAAAAATGTATGTGATCTCTAGCACATAAATTCCAATTTCATCAAGAAATGACCACTCAAGCTGGTCATTTTTATTGCTCTCCCATATGTGATTTGTGTAGTGTAGAGCTACATTTAGCAATGTGTCAGTAAACAAAAAATATTATGGGGTTTGACAGCTTTTGAAGGCAGCAGTTAGCAAATTTGAACTATGAGGTGATCTCTTAAATGATCCGTCAGAAAATTATATTTATGCTTTTTCATCAAAGCGTTTAAAATTCTGAATTGTTTCTCTATGAATTGAAAAGTGTCTGTTATTTTGAAAGAAAAAAGCTTCTTGTAGATTTATTCCATCACTTATTAGGAATAACATTTGACTCCTATGTTTATTACATGAAATGTCAAAGAGGTTTTACTCTTATGTTTAAAGCAGATTGTGTTCTTTTTTATGGTTCCACGGAGAGCGTCAATGGAAGACTTCTTGCTAATGGTATGAATTTTTGTTCCTGAAGAGGAAAAAATGCAACTGAACTTTTTTAATGGCCCAAAGTGTTTCCTGTGAAGAATTGTTCTTCACTGGCATATCTGTGAGGTCTGGGGGAAGGGTAGTGAATTTTAAAAGTTCTGAGTAAACCTTTAACTTTTGTGGCAGTTTTTCAGAAGAGATAAGGTGTCTTGCCCCCCTGCTCTGAAGACCAGCATGCTGAGGGTTACCGAGGCTACAGCTCATCTGCACACTATCCCCTCTGGTGAAGATGCTCAGGGGGGTTGGACTTCTTGACAACTCCAACTCTAAAGGCTAGTGGTAGCCCTTAAATCGCTACAATCCTAAGCAGAGTTACATAAACGTAGAAGGATGAACTCTGCTGAGGATGGCACTGTAAGGGAAGTATTCAAAAGTGAAGGCTGCTATACTAGATAAAGATGGGTAGCCATGTATGTCTGTAGTAGTAAAAAGGAGCAAGAGAGCAGTAGCACTTATAATACTAACAACATTTGTGGTAGAGTACAAACTTTCATGAGCCACAGCTCACTTCTTCAGATACATTCTAGTTGTATCTGAATAAGTGAGCTGTGGCTCATGAAAGCTCATACTCTACCACAAATTGTGTTAGTCTTATAGGTGCTACTGGTCTCTTGCTCTTTTCTACTACCTATACTAGATGAGTTTGTGAGCAAGAGGCCGTCCAGTGAAGAAGTCTTAGAGCCCCTCAGGGGAAAGATGTTAGTCATCTGTGCAAGAAAGAGGTAATGAATACTATCTATTTATAGTTTAATGTTAATTGAAGGTAAAACAATGAAGGTAAAAAGCCAGCAGAGGAGTGGAGCTGTCTAATATTTTGTATTGTATCACATGTATGACATGTTGTGTGCTGGTCTGAAGTCATGGATGTGCCTTGGTGCGAGGGCTGAGTTTCTGATCTGGTGGAGTTGGGAGAATCAAAGGTATACAGTCGCTCCAGAAAAGGATAGAAAAAGAGGCTATAGCAAATTAGAATATGTACAGGGTGGAAATACCAGAACCCCACCCCCCCAAAAGAACATAAAGCTTAGAGAATCCTAGAGACCTTCTAACAAAAGAAAGTGATCTAAGGGTGGAAGAAGAAATTGGCGAGGTTTCTAATGGACGCAATGTTATAATATGCCACGGATTTGAAACATTACTATGCTGTGGAAGCTTGCTGGATGATTGTGGGCTAATCCCACATTCTCAGCCTACCCTACCTGACAGTGTTGTTGTGGGGATAAAATGGAGGAAAAGAGAACAATGTAAGCTACTGTGGATTCCCATTAGAAAGAAAAGGAGGAGATAAATAAAGTAAATAGATTATAAGAAATAGGAAATTTCTCAGCATGATAAATGACTGTGTCCTAGAGCAGTTAGTAATTAAACTGACTACTAGAAGGGAAGCTACCCTAGAATTGATCCTGACTGGCATCTGTAATCTGGTTCAAGAGATACAAGTGGGAACAGTAGCCACAATGTTATCACATTCAGCACAATCATGATTAATAATTTGCTTGGAAAGTTCAAGGTAGCCAGGTTTAACTTCAGAAGAGGTAACTTATCAAAGATGAGGGGATTAGTTAAAAGAAAATGGAAAGGGACAGGAAGATCAACTGTTCAGAATGCTTCAGGATTATTTAAATCCAGAATAAAGAAAGTTCAATTAGAATGTGTGGGAGGGAAGGTGGCATGGTATAGCTCGATCTTGTCAGATCTCAGAAACTAAGCAGGGTCAGTACTTTGATAGGCAACCATCAAGGAAAGACTCTGCAGAGGAAGGCACCGGCAAACCACTTCTGCTTCTCACTTACCTTGAAAGCCTCTTGCTGGGGTCGCCATAAGTCAATTGCAACTTAATGGCTCATACAGACACATATACAATTAGAATGTAATACCAGTGGCTAAGACGGGTAGGCTGAATCCACACTTACCAGGTAGCACTAAACAGTTGGAATGATAGCATCTTCCTGGTGCTTTTTCGGACATCATCATGCCATGAGAGCGGCATCGTGGTGCAATGACGTCATAAAACACACCAGGAAGATGCTATCATTCTGACTGTTTAGCGCTATGCCGGTAAGTGTAGATTCAGCCGTAGAAACAATGCCAAGAAAAGACTGGTATGGTTAATGAGTGAAATCTGGAAAAGAAAAAACTAATAACTCCTCTTTAGAAAATGGAAGTCTAGCTCAACTGAGGAAAATGTTGTAGAGGTGGCAGCATGCAATTTAAGTCCATTTGAAATCTAGGGAGAGCTGTACTGTATATGCTCTATTTTGAAGGTTCTTTGAATGCTCCTCTTGTTTCCCCTCTGCTTCTCATTGTTCTTCCTCTCTGCCTGTAAGATAGTTCTTGTATCCTGAAAATCTCTCTGCTGTTGAAAACCTACTGCTAGGTGGTTTCCATACAAGTACAGGCTTGTGTGATTAACCTGTGGCCAGTGAAGCTGTTAGCACTTTTCAGAGGTAATAGGGCTTCAATATGACAAATTTTCCTGCAGTTTCCCTTCCCTAGTCCCCTAGCTGTAGCCATCCCCCGCTTCTTGTGGACCACTGGTGCTTTTTCATTTTTTTAAGAAGTAGGCAATTTCATATTGTTAGATTTAGGATGGTGTAATGACTGTACTTAGGATTCCATGCCACTCAGCAGAACAGCTGGGGACGAAGTATACACTACAGAAAAAGTTGCATTTTTTAAAAAATATAGCAATTAAGATATAATCTTGGTATAAATCAAAATGATTATAATTCCTATATTCTGTTTTAATGTTTATATTGTAAAGGTCTGTTGGCCAAGCAATAAATTGCTGTTGTTCCTGTCATCATATTGATATACCATTATAACAATGTGTAGCCCCTTCCATTACAGAGATATAAGGGGAAAGGCCTATCTCCACAATGTTTCAAAACTTCACAGCAAAGCAGGTTTTTGAAAGATGGGAGAAAGGTCAGAGAAACTCCAGAGGTGCAGCAATGTACTATGATGCTATGGGGAAGCAAGAAAAACTCTTTCCAATAGCATTGAACCCAGGGCAGATAACCCATTTGGAAATGGCCTTTGTTAATGCCTTTTGCAAATCATGTTGATGTAGTAAATATTGTTGAAATAAATTTTGCATATGTAGGATTGGATTATCCCCTCTCCCCCCAGTTCTATTAATAAATATGAGGGAGAACAAATTATGTCAAATGAAATGCAAGACAGTAAGGCAAGAAAAAAAAAAGAACTGGAGAAGTGTATTGCTAGAACAACTTCTTAAAATACATCAGATGCAGAAAACCAGCAAGGGAAGTTGCTGGATGGCTGACAAAGGTGTAAGAGAAATATTGAAGAGAGATGGTGAGATAATAGATAAGTTGAACATATTCTTTATATTTGTCCATTTTTATGGACAATGTGTAAACAAATTCCAAATAAGTTCCATAGTCAATTGACTTGACAAATAAAAATTAATAAATAACTGAGTCCAGACAGAATACAATCGAAAATTCTTTAAGGAACTAAAAATGAAATTGCTGATCTTCTAGAAAAACACATAACTAGGGGTGTGCATTACTGAAACAAGAAACCGTTTCGGTAATCGCTAATACCGAAACGGCAAGCCGTTTCGGCATTCGCGATTCGGTAATCATTTCGGCTTCTTTCGGTAATGCATTTCAATGGGAAAAAGCCTCCCCAGGCTTCCCTGAAGCTTGGGGGAGGCATTTTCCCACCGAATCAAGCCAAACTTGGTGGGGACCTTCCTCTAACTCCTCTATTAACCCCCCCAAGTTTCAGACAGATTAGACTTTGGGGCCCCCCCAAAGTCTAATCTGTCTGAAACTTGGGGGGTTGTTATAGAGGAGTTAGAGGAAGGTCCCCACCAAGTTTGGCTTGATTCGGTGGGAAAATGCCTCCCCCAGCTTTCAGGGAAGCCTGGGGAAGCTTATTCCCATTGAAATGCATTACCGAAACAAGCCGAAATACCGAAACGATTAGGTAATTGCTGTTTCATGATTACCGAAACGTTTTGGTAATCATGAAACATTTCGGCAATACCAAAACAAACCAAAACAGGCATGTTTAGGGTTTTTTTCGGTAATCTGATTACCAAATTGCACACACCTACTTATCAGTAACATCAGCCCAATTGTCAAAAGACTGGAAGATAGACAATCATGTCATACCAGTTTTTAAAAAGTGATCCAGAGGGGACTTGGAATTAGTAGATCATTTAGGTTAATGTCAGTCCAAGGAAAATTGGTAGATAGTTATTAAAGACCTAATTTTTAAAGAACAAATCTTGCTGAAGAGGAACCATGGCTTCTGTAAAAGCAGCAGGGTTTTTTTTCAGGGAAAAGAGGTGGCGGAACTCTCAAGAGGGAAATGAGGAAGAAACTCACAGGTTTCTTTGAAATCATATTATTTTCAAGCACTATTGTCGAGTATGTTCAAGAGGTGACGGAACTCTGTTCCACCGCGTTCCCCCTGAAAAAAAGCCCTGAGAAGCAGCCTTGACCAACCTCTTTGAGTCAAAGGGACACTAAGTAAATTCTGCACAGAAGTCAAATTTGAATAGAACTACCTTGTCCATATGTCAGTTGGTCATTTCAATTTATAGACTTATTAATTCTTCCATTGTCTGCATATTTTTCTAAACTCTTATAGTCTAACAAGACTAAATTGATGTATATGACTAAGATTTGTATTGTTTTTATGTTGTAAACAACCCTGTAAAATGACTATTAAATGGGAGCATACAAAAAAAAGATTTTTTTTCTTGAGCTCCATATGATTCATTAGTAAGATTCTACAAAGAGTCTTGTAAATGTCTGTGCTGGAAGAACTGGTAGCTGCAGATTGACTGGGGATGACATCAAGTCATCCCTTTGTTCTGCATCATAAAACATAGCCCCTGATCCAAACATTGTCATGCCTTACATTTTGAATATAAGCATAATGTCACATGTAAACATATGGACTCGGTGGTCTGATAGAGCTGAAGAAGACTCATCGCCTTTGAGGAAATGATGATTGGGGAAGGAATAATAGGAAGCCTAAATTCATGCCTCCCATCCTCCAAAGTCATCAACACTTATCGCGAGGGTTAGTAGGTTCCCACTAACAACAACATTCAATTTATATACCACCCTTCAAGATGACTTAACACCCACTCAGAGTGGTTTACAAAGTATGCTATTATTATCCCCACAACAACAAACACCCTGTGAGGTGGGTGGGGCTGAGAGAGCTCCTAGAAGCTGTGACTGACCCAAGGTCATCCAGCTGGCTTCAAGTGGCAGAGTGGGGAATCAAACCCGGTTCTCCAGATTAGAGTCCTGTGCCACTACACCAAACTGCCTGTCCCAAACTAGATCCCCGGCCATTGCTCTTGTTTCCCACTGTTGCTCCAGTGACCAGAAGAAAGGGTAGTGGTGGGGAGAATCCTGCTGGATGATGGTATGATGTCATTTCTAGGGAGAACATGGTGTGGGAGGGGAACATAAGATGTCCCCTCAAGTCTTTGTATGTCCCCACTTATCTGTGTATATATTTGAGAGAGATTATTCTATCTAGGTCAGGCAAGCTGTGTGGAAAGGCCTGAGTGAATCTGTGTCTGTGTGGATGAGAAGAGAATTTATTCAGTGAAAACCTGCGTGGAAAATTATTCTGTGTGACTGAGTCTGTGAATATACCTTTAAGCAGATATAATTATTTTTGAGCCCACCAACTTTAAGAACTATTCTGATACCAATACACTTACCCAACCTCTACATCCATCAAGCTTATGTTCTTACAAATAAATTCTACTTTTGTTTAAGCAAGAAAGATCCCTTTTAAACCCCTGAACTACATCATACGCTGATTGTTTTATAGACCTACCATCTATAACAAGCTTTCCTATATTACCAGTTAAACTAAGGAGGTCTAAGGTGGGTTTGGTGGCTGTGAAAACCTTTGAGGGAGAAAGGGAGGCAGCAATATAAAAGTCACACAAACACAAAAAGGAAGGTGTTCTTAAGGTAAAAGGCTGAGTAAAGTTGAGAACACTGAAGGACTGTGCAAGTGGAAATAAAAGTAGTGTTGGTTGTGACCAAATCCCTCCTGACATATAAGGTAAAGTAAGGAGGGGCTGGATTAAATGCCCAGAGGCAAAGATTTAAAAAAGGGTTAAAAACAAACAACAAAACATTGCACATAGTTCTAGGAATCACTGGAAATTCTATAGTAAAACCAGTCTAAGGATTCCTAGAGCTACCCTCTATCACTTCTGGGTTGTATCTGGAAGTGACATAGTGACATTGGTGACATCACTATTGCATGTTGCCCATGTCCCTGCCTCCAACCCTCTCCCTGGCAACCATCCCTCCCCCAATCTTCCCACTGACAACCCTATTTTTAGGCCATGATTCAGACATTAATGGTAGAATTATTTATCATTATCTCGATCTTTTCAAAAATGCATACACTTCAAGGTAGACAAAAATCCTTGCAGCAGTTAAATCTTTGGAAGGAATTATATGAGAAAGGCAAGAGTATTTTGCCTATTGGAATGTGAACTGTTGAAGTTAAGACTTCAGTCTTGCCATGAGTGGAAAGAAAGGGCCTTCAAAGAAGCTTGGTATTTTCTTGCTTTGTTTCAGTATTCTTTTGAAAAAATACCAAATCCAAAGAACAGCCAGGAGGAAAATGACAATGAGATTTTATATCACATCAGTTTTTAAACCCTGCTTTATATCCATAAATAGCTCTGCTTCTACTGAAATGAACAGAGAAAATACCCAGCATATTAATGAAAATACAGTACGATCCATAGTTTTCTGTATTCAGCATATCTTGGAATAAGGAGGGAATCATTAGGACTCAGTGTGATGTTCTGAACTGTTATTTTACTGCAGTAGCAGCAGAAGTAGACAGCTTAATCATCCCCCCCTCCAATTTAAACCATTTGGATTGATGACTCATTTATAAGGCTGTTGTATATTTTGCATCTCTTAATTAATTTGTGGTCACCTCATCCAGCTGTGTACATCAAGAACTTTTTCTGTCCACAGCCACACAGACTTTTATTCCAGGCAAAAGATTTCTAGATGACTTATAAGCCTTCTCTGGGGGTGTGTGGTTATCATAACTTAATCACACCCTTTGGGGATTAAAAACACTTATCTCTGGATCATGAATTGTAATACCCCAGGGGGGTGATTATCTCGGGAAGCTCACAACTCTCTGTCATGCCTAATTGCTTAATTATTATAGCTGTGAGTTCACATTGCAATACAGGAACACAGGTTGTGCTGGCACTACTGGTAAGAATCTGAGTTTTTAAGCTTGTGATCAGATCTTCTGTCAGCTGATATACCTTATGCAGAAAACTCATGCCTGGAACTGCATCTTTCTACAAGATTTCTGAGTTTTGTCTTGGCAATATTTTCCTATTAGGAGATGGAAGAGGAAAATATATATAAATACTTTCCTGTATCCATTTATAGTTCAAGATAGGTAGCCATGTTAGGCTGTCTGTAGCAGTAGAAAAGAACAAGAATCCAGTAGCACCTATAAGACTAACAAATTTTGTGATAAGGTATGAGCTTTTGTGAGTCACAGCTCACTTCTTCATATTCAGCTAGAATGTGAGTCCATCTGTCCTTATATCTTGGAGAGTGATTACAGAAGTCGAATGGCAATAGCCAGTATGCACAGTCAGTAAATGTATGCATTTATGTTAGTGATTTGGACTGTGTGGTAACTATGCATAGGGTTGCATGGTTAGTGGCTCGTAAGGTTAATGTGGTAATATTATTCCAAGCTTCAGAATGTTTCTTAAAACAACATAAGGTGTCTTTTATTTCTTCATTTTACTCTCTCCCTCCAATCCAGAATTGTTGCTTCCCAGTAGGGTTTCCTGCTCCAGGCTGGGAAATTTCTGGATATTTGGGGGTGGAACCTAGGAAGGACAGGGCAGGGCAGGGCAGGGTCTAATGCCATAAATTTCACCTTCCAAAGCAGCCATTTTCTCCAGGGGAACTGATCTCTGTCATCTGGAGATTAATTGTAATTCTGGAAGAACTCCAGCGCTTTCCTTGAGGTTGGCAACCTTCCTTCGCAGAAATGTTAAAATCATTGAGAGGATTGCTGTTGACTGAAGTGGGGTATGAACTTCTGCAATTTTAATCTTCTCTTTGCGTCTAGTTAACTGTACAGAAAGGGTTCAGATGCTTAGTTATCATGAAATATCCTCTCTCATACAGAAAAACAGGTAAATCGGATACTTTGCTGAAAAAAGCAGTAGCACCAATTGCTACCTTAGCTGGAATGAAGATACAGACAAAGGCTTGGAGATAAAGGGCCATTTATTAATATAACAATAACCATAACCATGACTATGGCAAGGGCCAACTAGGCGGTACAGGTCAAGCCACAGGGTCAGCCCTGGACCTCCGCCTTGACCTGTTTGGGCAAGCCCCACAGCCCCAGGTGTAGGCCATCCATGGAATGGCTGCAACCCGGCCAGCCAGGCAAATGGATCCCCCCATCAATCTCCTAACGCTCCAGCCATACAGCGTGAGGGAAGGACTTGTGCCTGGGGATCACCACAGGCGTCTGCCTGTGTTGCGGTAGCCTTCACAGGCATACCACACTGATGACAGACCCTGTTCCCCATCCATGAGGAAGTGCCACTGGGTGCTCACCGGCCTGCTGCCTATTTCCCAAGAATCTCCTGCCATCGCAAGGGCCAAGCCTCTGCTTAGGCCCTAGCACCCCACAGGTGGCTTAAGGCCAACCTAAGTCCTTGCTGCAGGTCATCAAGGAAAATCTCATTGCCCTCAGGTGACAAGTGTACACCATCCTCCCGATAAAGGTAGGCAAATTCGGCCCTAATCCTGGGGTGCGGCAAGTAAATCCCCAAGCTCTCCCCAGGGGTTTCTTCATGGCTCTATTGGCTTTATGATGGGCCCCTTCAATGGCTCGAGGGTGCAAGACCTCCCGCCATATGCGCCATTTCAGTATTTCGTACCAAAATATAAGCACACCCAGCCACTGGCTGCTTATTTCCCGAAGGCCATCAGTTGCCTGCAGTGACAGGGCCTTTCCTTGCACTAACCCAAGGTCATTCCCCCCAAGGTGAATGGCCAGTATATGCAGAGGTGGAACAGTCTTCTCCTCAAACAAGAGTGGTAGAAGCCCAGCTACCTGGAGGCCACGCAGACCCAGCCACTCAACCATGGCCACAGCACTTAGCCCGAACTGGGATCCAATCAGAGTTCTCCTGGCTTGGTGAGCAGCCCAGAACACCATGCTGTGTCCATAAATCAGGATACTGCGCTTTCCCGGGCCCAATGCCGCACCTAAAAAAAGAGCAGTTAGTATGGGCGATTAATACTGTGGCAGAGGGTGGATATAGGAATGAAACACACCTGACCGCCACCTGCCAACCCGCTGTATAGACCATTGAGGGTACCCCACGGCCGCTGCCATCGAGGCAGCCCCAATCCGAAAGGAATGGGTGCTGAATTTGATCCTCAATAAACCAAGTCTGCCGAGGGCCCTTTCCTTAACCACCCAAAACTGATACCGGGTCAACTGTGTCCCATCATCATGACGAAACAAAAAACCCCGGACCTCATCCCAGAGCTCAACATAAACCTTAAGAGTCCGCACTGGGCATAACTTGCAATCTGTGCAAGGGCCCAAAATCAGGGTGGCACCCTGCTGCACTTGGTCAGTTTTAGACCACCAAATCCTAATGGACACCTTGTCACCCACAAAGGTAATATCCTGGGCCAACAAGGACCTGCCCATTGCATCCTTACGGGATTGCACAACCAGCTCACTGACACTCAAGGCCCCAAAGAAAGCCACCAAAGAAGCTGCATGAAAGAGCCTCTGCTCATACCATGAGGAACAAACCTCAGCCCAAGCAACACCCAGCCCTTTCAGAACAGATGGGAAAATGGACGGTCGCTGATCCCTGGAGACCCCTGCTTCCCTAGATCAGCCCTCCAATATCTTACACACCTGAAAGTCCCTGGTGGCTTTGGGCAGGCCACGAGCCTTGCTAACAAAGGCCAGGGCAGCCATCTGTCCCCTAATAGACTTGACCGAGAGGTTCTGTCCCCGTTGCACCACACAGAAGTGCATCAGGTGTTCCGGCGGAATAGGCCAGAGCTCCTGGAGACCTACCGTCCTCCTGAACTCATTAAACTGCCTTACTGCATGGTCATATGGTCTCTGTGTGCTAGGAGCTATGGCTAACTGGATCACCTGGTTCGCTTCTGGCTTCCAAGCTGCCACAGCTCCCTGGGCATCTGTGCTGGCTAACGATCAGCCTCAGGGGCTAGGTGCCAAAACCGTTTCATCTGTTGGTGAGACAAAGCATCTGCCATGCTGTTAGTAACTCCAGGAACATGTCTGGCCCTAAACAAAATATTCAACTTTAAGCATTTAAAAGTAAAAGGCCATACCAGCCTCATTACCATAAGTGATTTTGAAGACAAGGAGTTAACCATATGTACCACTGCTAGGTTGTCACACCAGAAGTGGACTGTGTGGTTAGCCAACTCCCTCCCCCAAAGCCAGACTGCCACCAGCAAGGGGAAGAACTCCAAAAATGTCAAGTCTTTGGACAGCCCCTGCTCAACCCAATCATCAGGCCAGCAATCGGCGCACCAATGGCCCTGGAAATATACCCCAAATCCCAGAGACCCAGATGCATTGGAAGTAACTTGAAGCTCAGCTTCAAGCAACAGGTCTTCCCTCCAAATCATCATGCCATTGAAGGACCCCAGAAAGTCCTGCCAGACCTGGAGATCACTCTGCATATCTTTACTCAACCGCAACCTGTGATGAGGCAACTACAAGGCCCCCATGGCATTACACAAGCACCTCAGAAATGCTCTACCTGGGGCAATCGCCTTGCAGGCAAAATTCAAATGCCCCACCAGCTGCTGTAATTCAAGGAGAGTAACCTTACTCCGTCCCCTAAACTTAACAAGCCTATGTTTTAGGTCCTTGACTTTATCCAAAGGGAGCCTAAAGGACTGTTGGACGGTATCCAACTCAATACCCAGAAAGGTTAAAACTGTGGAGGGGCCCTCCATCTTCGGAACACTGAGTTCCTCCACAAGTGCAATAAAGCTAGCCAATAACATGGCACACTGTCCAGTGCCAGCTGGCTCCACAAACAAAAAATCATCCAGGTAATGACAGGTATTGGGGCAGGCCGTGTGGCGATGCAGCTCCCATTCCAGAAAGGAACTGAAGCGCTCAAACGGTGAACACGATATGGAACACCCCATCGGAAGGGCCCAAACTTAAACCCAGAAATCAGATAGTCAACATCATGGTGCCGGGGGTAAAAATGTAACAAGCGTTCAAGTACCCTCAGCTTAATTGGGCTGGGCCCCTTTACCAGACCCTTGCTGATTGCCACCCCCCCGAATCGCTTACCTCTACCCCCCTGCTTGGACTTGGGACAGGCTGAATAGGGGTGGGGGTCAGCGCAGGAAGGACACTCATACCGGTACTTACAAGCCTTCCGATTTCACAACCCTTTGGATGTAAAATCCCAGCAGAGCAGCCCGGGTTGAATTTGCTGCGCTGTGGAGGCACGGGTATCAGATGCGGACTGAGAACGATGAATCAAATGGCCACTATTGGACCTGTCTCCTGAATTCAGTTTGGCTGGGGACATAACCTGCAGCCACAGCTGTTGATGAATTTGGTCCCATGGCTGACCAGGATTAAGGGCGGCTCGCATTCTAAACTACTCATCATACTGGAGCCAGGCCGCCCCCACAAAGTCAGTGTAACCTTTATAAATTATATCTATGTATTGGAAAAGAGAAACAGCCCTCCAGGGCTGTACTCTAGCCAATACCCTGGCATAAATCATAAACCCTGGCAACCAGTTTGACCAATTTCGGTCCTTCCTACATCTGATCTTTTATTTATCCCTCTCATCCAAATCAGCTTTATCCTTCTTCTCCAGCTCCCTGAAGAGAAGGGTAAAGACATCCACATATTCTCCCTTAATGATCTTGTCCCTTGTAGCCTGTATTAAGTGGTCCCCAAGGGGCAATGCAGTATCCCCAAATGGCAAGGCTCTGTAGGGTACCATTCCAAAAGGTGAGTGCCCATAGGGGGGAAAACCCCACTGACAGCCATAGCCATATGGCCAACCTGCAGCCTGAAACCCGGTGGATGGTGATGTAACTGGCATCTGCTGCTGGCCAACACCCCCTTGCCAAATTGAGGGGGTAGCCAGAGGTCATGCTGAAACAGGTTGTGGTATAACTGGTGAAGTGTAGCCGGGGGGGCACGGAGGCAGTAGACTGACCCCAGGGCCCCCACAGCCAGGTGCATGCCTGCTGAGGCAAAACAGACTTACCCTCCTGAAGTACCGGCTTCACTGCCATGGCAACCTGCCCACAGTCCCCCGAGGCCTCCTGCTCAGCTTCAATTGCCTGCGCCTCATCTGGTGGCCTAGCTGCCCCCTGGAAGCCACTGGGTTCACTGCGCTCCGACACCGCTGCCTCCTCAAGAGCAGAAATGCACATCAGAATTTCCTTCTGAAAAGCAGCATTAGAAACCTTTTTAGTAGGCCGGCGAGCCCTAACACCAGTGACCCCTGGCTGAGCACCTGTTCGTGCCTGCTCCAAAGCAGCCAAACAATCCAGAATTTCCTGCCTGCTTACCATCCTCCTCGTCAGAAGAGGACAGCATAGGAGGGGGAGGCCTCTTGGCAGCAGGCCACTTGGCTGGCTGTTTGCCCTTGGATGGACCACCACCCTTCTCATGCGGCATACTCAGGCACTATCGGGCAATATCACCCAAACTGAGCAACCTAGTATAGACCTCCCCAAAAGCAGCACAAGCCAAAAAAACGGACCCTAAATGGCCACCCTAATAGTAAAGATACAAAATGCCAGACCTCAAGGTTTATCCACAGAATGGCTGCTGGGCCCAATTTGCCCATCCCAAAATGGCCTCTGCCAAACAGCAGCGCCCCTGAGAGGATGAGTGTGTGTATAAAACCCAGGAGAGGCTGCTATAAAACAAAGTAAGGTAATGTGGAGCACTGTATAACAGCTCAACCCCCCTCTGTCCCCTAACACCCAACAGGGGCAGTTTGCTACTGTGCACAACAGCGCCCAGCAACAAGCCCCACAGAACAAGGCCCCGCTCTCCAAGCAGGGGGGGGACAGAATAGGGAAGAACTTAACAAGCCCAAAGAGTCAAGCAAAGCCCCCCCCCCCAGTCATCACCTGGAAGCACATACTTCACTGCCCAAGTGACGGGCAGACGCACGGCTGGCACGCAGTTGGAAGCGCCCAGAAAGGCTCACTCCTGCTGCCGCTAACTGTGCCACGCAGCCGCGCGGATCGTACTCCAGGCGAGCAGTAGCTGCTGCCACCAGCCTCAGGCATGCAGCAGGGAGCACCCAAAAAGGCCCACTCCTGCTGCTTCCAGATGCTGGAGAACCAGTTCTGAAATAGTCTTTTCAGTTTTTCAAAAGCTTCCTGGCATTCCCCAGTCCAATTCAATCTAGCACTAGGTTTTTTTCCTTGTGTTCCCCTCCCCTTGCTTTTCAGCAAGTCTGTTAGGGGGAGAGCTATTTGAGCAAACTTCTTTATGAAGGGTCGGTAAAAGCGAATCCCAGAAACGACTGCAATTGCCTTCTCATTTTGGGGGGGTTCCCACCTCACTATGGCTTGGACTTTTGCCGGGTCCATTTTAAGTCCTTGATGTGAGACCCGATATCTCAAAAAATCCAGTTCCTTTTTATGGAACTCACATTTAGATAATTTCACTGGCAGCTTGTGCTTCTTTAAAGCAGTCAGTACCTTTCTGACTAATGTCAATGCTCTCATTTCAGTTTGGTTCTGTTTGGCTTTGTTGGTTCAGCTTGCTTTGGGACTTGCATTTTCAGACTGGCTTTTGGTCAATGGGCAGGCATTGTCTCTTTGCTTAAGGTTTGTTTGCCCTGGAAAGCCTTGGGGTGTTTTCTCCCATAGGAAACAATGGGAAGTGACTAGGGCAGCTCATTCAGGGGCCCATAGAATTGGATGCAATTGGATTCAATCTTCCTAAAACTTAGTGAGTTTTTAGGGAACAGGAGGGAACAGGTTCCCTGCAAATGTTTTGGAGTTTGCTTGAGATATGCCCCCCAGCCCCCTCCCCCATAGTCTTCTCCACAGGGAATAATGGCCAGAAATATTTGGAATCCTCTAATTTTACCAAACCAGGTTAGAGAATCTGAACCAGATACCAAATATTTATGGTATTTCTGATACCCGGATCCAGAATAAACTAATTTTTTTTGTGCGTATTCCTAATATCTCTGGGAAAAATTCTAGAATTATAGATGACTGTAAGGATAGATATAATATTGCCCTGGCTTTCAGTACAGTTAGTGATGCACAATTCAGTATGTCAAAGAAAAGGATGATGAAGTTATGAGATTATGATGCTAGAAGTGAACCCCAAAACTGAATACATTGACTGGAGAATTTAGAAGAAACAGTAGGTTAATTTCAAGGGATGTCAGTTAGCTAGGTACAATCATAATAATTTTTCATAACATAATATGTAGATAACAGTTCATTTGTATACCACTCTTCTGGACAGATTAGTGCCCACTCAGAGCAGTGAACAAAGTCAGTGTTATTATCCTCACAATACAGCTGGGATTGTGAGGAGTGGCTTGCCCAAGGCCAGTAGGTGAGTTTGTGGCAGCAGTGAGATTCAAAACAGCAAAGTGCTGCATTTCAATTCAGTTACTTAACCATTATGCTACACCAGCTCAGTTCTTGTGTACAGTAAATGGAAACTGAAGCAATGCAATATTCATTCTTTCTAGCTGAATTCTTCAAAGACATGATGCCATTTACACTGCAGTCCTAAGCAGTTATTCCAGTCTAAACCAACTAAAATCAATGGCTTTAGACTGGAATAACTCTCTTTAGGATTGCACTGTTAGTCTAGTAGGGTGTTAGCTCTAGTTTTGAAATGGTTAACAATTCTATAATATTTGGTGTAGAATCAATATGATACAGAAGATGGTTGTTCTGGTTGATTGAGATGGCTATGGTATGGGCAGAGAAAGCGAAAGCAAGGAAAGGAGGTCAAAAGGATTTAAGCAGAAAGAAACCAGAGTTGCCAAAAACAGAACATCCAAGAGTTGGTGTTCAAAGGATAAGAAGTTTATATCAGGCTTCCAAGCAATCAGTAAACCTCCCAGGGAACAACAAATGATAACTTCAGCACTATACATATAAAGCAGGAAAGGTGTGGGGTTTCTACTATATCCTAAACATCCCGATAGAGTTGAATGATTATGGCTTTACTCCTGGACCCAAAAGAACCAGTTTTTGGACACATGGATAGGAGCACCATCTTGATAGTTTTGTATCTTCAAGAAAGACACAAACAGTTCTGTGGAATTCAAAAAGGTCTCCCTGATATTCCCACAGATGGATCCGTCTTAAAAATACAGTTGCTAAAATAGAATTAATACATATCTCAGTCAAGCATGTACTTGGAATCATTTTCACTACAAAATATTCCAGGGCAGATCCCCAATGTGTATTAACATATTGCCCACAAAGTAAGCTAAATTAAAACGTGATCTGAGGGTTGTCAGCATCTCTCTCTCTCTCTCTCTCTCTCTCTCTCTCTCTCAATGCATTTAAAATACATTAAATGAAAAAGGCAATGCTAATTTAAGCATAAACAAATGACTCTCAATTGATCCATAACATTAGTTGCCATGGAAAGAAGAGGTTCAATTAATTGTTTTCCATTTAAAAAAATGTAAAATACAAGTTATGTTGGTATACTGGGACTGCAGTAAGGAGATGTGAGCTGCATACGCACAAAGTTTTAAGGGATGTTGTTAGATTATCTTTCTGCCAAGGTACTATATTCATGATCAAAGTTGACATTGACAGCTATGGGAAAGAGATAAAGTACTTAGACATCTTACAGAAAAAGATGAGAGGAAACCAACCCCTCCTCCTCGTTGCCCACAGTTTTCTGCTGAGGGCATTTCTAATCTTTTCCCCTGTTGTTACACTTGCTGTTGGAAATGAATTTCAAATCTGCACTGAGATATCCCCCTCCCCCTTCCCAAGAGAAGGATTGTTTCATTCAGCTGCATTCAGTTCCATTCACTTTTGGTTGGCTTGAAAACCAATCAAAGCACCAAACTGTAATCAGGTGTCTCTCTCCCGGGGTCTCATTGGGTTAGGATATTCACTGGATTTGAAGGTGATAAGTTCAATTCAAGAGAACCAGTTTCACAAAATCTGTGATTTTGCTTGCTGCATCTTTAAAAGCACAACACAGCAGAGATTAAAGAAATAAAAAAAGAATATATCAATCCAGAAATATTCAAAATGAGGATATTCAAGCAATTTTCCATGCGGCAGGAAAATGAGAAATATTTATATTCATATTCTTACACAAACCTATAGAAAACCTATTTACTGTTCTACAGTTTTTTTTAAAAAAATATCTGTTATTAGAGTCATGACATTTTCTGGCTGGTATGAATTCTCATAAAAAGAAGATCAGTACAGTTCAGTGAAGGTGATAGAAAGGTTTGGTTTAGTTTAGTTGATTTTTAGCCCACCCTCCCTGAAAGCAGGCAGGTTACAACAGCATTAAGATGTAGAACTACAGAATAATAAATAACATACAGTAAAAACAATATAAATATACAGTAGAGAAAATGTATGATACCCAATTAAACAGTAAGAACCACTTGATGGCAGCCGCTAAACACATCAAAACAAGGCAGTTCCGGATGACAATATAGATAAAAATGGCAGCACAAATCTTCCAGGAAGATTAGAGTGGGGGGCGGGGGCGGGGAATAATCAGAGACCAGATATTGTTGTTTTTACATTATTAACTTATATATCTCTCTATTTGGTAGAAGAGAGAGCTAAGCAAATAAATACAGCAAATAAATCAATGAATGAATAATAATTCAGCATATTTCAAACAATGACATTAGGAGACCAAATTGGGTTGTGCGCAGAACTCCTGGATAGATCTGGGGTGTTGGGCTGAAAGTATGTATGCCACTGCCAAACAGTTGCTTGCCTTTTTTAGCTCTCACAGAAGTGATCCTCCAATGTGGGATGAATGAAGGGACCACTTCCTGGCCACAAAAGGGTGATCAAAGCTGGCCGTGATAGGCAGAAAGGACCACTTCACATACTGCAGCATGATTTGATATGTTCATTGTCATTTTTTCCTCTGTATAACAATAACAATAACATTCGATTTATATACTGCCCTTCAGGACAACTTAATGCCCCCTCAGAGCGGTTTACAAAGTATGTAATTATTATCCCCGCAACAAAACACCCTGTGAGGTGGGTGGGGCTGAGAGAGCTCCAGAGAACTGTGACTAGTCCAAGGGCACCCAGCTGGCTTCAAGTGGAGGAGTGGGGAATCAAACCCGGCTCTCCAGATTAGAGTCCCGCGCTCTTAACTACTACACCAAACTGGCTCTCTGGTATATTGGTATCATTTGTTTCTGTCTGTCTCATTTTTGCTGAAGTAATTGATGATTATTTTGTGTTTTTTAGGCCATTTGTACACCACTTACAGATTTGCAGCCTTTTTAATGCCATTTATATAGAGAGTACATGCCATTCCCCTCCCCCCCATTTGTATGCAAGTGATGGGGGTGGGGGAAGTATATTTTATAGGAAAATTTTGGACTGTGGAAACCAAATGGCACAAAAATCAAGACTCACATGAGAGAAGCAAAATCGATGAGACATTTAAATCAAACAACAAAATTGCAAAATCTAGTTTTATACTTAAACACGGCTTGCTACTCTGTATAAGGATTTCAGGACTGGATTTCAGGAATGTGGTTCAAGGTGAGATATTCCTCTTGTGTTTTGAATTCTTTTCAAAAGGCATCTATTTTAAAGAGGAAGAATAAAGAAAATCAATGAGAGAAAAGAGGAAGAATGAAGAGAATCAATGAGAACATTCATGGGGAAAAGAGCAAAACACATGGAAACGTGCTGGAAAAAAAAGATGGAAGGGCTGTGGAGAACAAGAAGACATTCAACAGAATACAAAAGAACACCTCCCTTTTTCTTATTGTTGCAAGATGGTGATTCTTAATATTAATACAATACAGAATGCTGCAGCTGACCCTTCCCAGCTATCAGCAATTGGAGAATTGCAGGATCAGTGCAGATTTTCAGTGGGCAGTGCTAGTCTACAAACTACATCTTCCACATCTGGGCATCTAAACAATTCTTAACATTTCCCATTATATTAAAAAGTTGATTCGTATATTTTAATACGGGCTAGTTATGAAAGTATTAGAAAACAAGCTATAATCACCACACCATTGTTTTGCCACTCTATTAGCTAACACATAATATAAAGCAAGCAATAGATAAATTGATATAGATTCAATTAAGCAATGTTATTGATTTAAATTAATTACCAACTTAATTGATTATGTTTGGGAAATTGCCATAATTTCACATTATTGTGCCCTTTGAAGATATTTTTATTTTGTATTTGCTTGATATTTAGCCTGTTCTTCTGCCATGGGCAGTGTTCTTATTCCTTATTTGATACTCAGAATAACACTAATTACTATACCATATTTTCCGTTAATATAATATTAAAGACAGAGTATAGGTTCTATCAAGAAATTACAATTCAGTAATTAAAGTAACACCCATTCTTAGGGTTTCTTATTACAGTTGCATACGAGTGCCAAAATAATTTTTAAAACTACCCCGTTTAAATCCTATTATATTTTGTATCTGAAATATTGGAGTGTTTCCATGTGCCAGTCTCCCTTGTTGGCCAAAGACATCTGATTCAGGAATAATTTTTCTTCCATTTGTCTCCTTTCCTATCACAACATTTGATCAACTGACTTTGCCTTTGTTCTAGTCACCGCAGCTTCTGTGACATTTCCCAATGTTAGTGGCAGTCATGAAAAGCCATGGAGAAGGTGGAGCAGGCAGGACCTTGCAGCAGGACTCAGCTTCTTTGCAAGCCAATAACCATAGCTTTTGCCATATAGCTCAGATCAAGAGAATAACAAATGGTTTCTTTTGATCTAGCAAGCTGATCTCTGAGGCAGTTTACCTTGCCAAGTCTGAGCTCTTTGTAAGACCCAGTGTTGAATCCAGACAGTTTTTTCTGCTGGAGAGAAGTATAGCAGATGTCCCTTTGATCACCCAAAAAGGCTAGGCTGGGGATCATGGGACCTGTAGTATGTAAAAAAATTCAGGTGGGTTGGAGTCCATGGTATGTAGAAATGAACAAATTTTGAGAAAAATCTGGCTGGATCTACTCCAGCTCTTCCTTTTCCAATGTGGAGAGTTTTCACACCAGCTTCATATCTTTCTGTTTGCAGCTGGTACTGTATGTAAACTTTCCAGCAACCCACAAGGCAACAGCACAAGGAAACAGCACACACATGTTGTGGCCACCATGTGGAGCTACTGCTATGCTGAAGCATTTCCAGTGATTTCCATATGGCAGCCATAATGTAAAAATAAACCCTTTTTGTGCAGCATTGGGACATCTTTGCTTGTCCTTGCCTTCCAAATAGGAGGAATAATAATTACCTCCTCAGAGAAAGTAAAAACACTTTGTACCCACTTAAAATTTCTATATAAATAATAATTTCCCGCTGCTAGAACAAAGGAATAGTATGGAGCAGAACTTGTAGGAGACGGGGTAGAATTGTTTGGACAGACATTTCTTTGTATGTATAATCATACAACAGGGTCATTTAATAATTCCTAGGCAGAAAGAGGAACATGAAAACAAAGCATTTTCTCTTGTAAAGACAAGTGGAGAGGCTAAAGAGAAATGCTAACAAAAATCTGCGCTGTTGCTATCTTTCAGGTTTGCATTATCTGAAGATAGGTTGGTCAAGTTTACAGCTAGGTGTGAGGGTCAGAAAATAAGATCCTTTCCCATGGATTAGAGACTGACAAGCCAAGCCCCAGGACCCATGTTCCCACCAAAATGCAACTGGAAATGACAGGATAACCTTGACAGTGGTTCAGGCCAATTTGCACTACGGCAATGTATTGTTTGCTTCTGTTTTTAACCCTTCTCTGTCTCCTCTCCATCCTTTCCCCAGAAGGATTTGAGGCTAACAATTGTTGATGGATGATAGTAGCATCGCTTTCCAACAGCCACATTCTTCACATAGGGACAACAGTCTTTGTTTATGGGGGTTGTGGCTCAAACGAAGAGGTTCTATTTGCAGACAATGCAGAGGCTGCAACTCTGAATTGTAATATCGAACCTTCTTTGGTACAGTGCAGTCAGAAATCTTTTTTGTATTTGTTGTTGTTTTCCTGCAGAAAGTTTGCATCCATTAGCTTCCAGGATTGCAATTAGTGTTTGGGCCAAACAAAGAGTCAATAATGATGTCATGTCTAGACAACATGTAAATTAATATGAAAGCAACTGAGTTACAAATTCTATACTAATACAAATTAATCTGAATTAAGTTTAATCCACAGTTATTAACTGATTAAATGTGGCTGTTGGTAGCTACAGGGTGCTGACTTCCATCTGTGTTTATTAGGGGCACCGCTTAAGCGCTGATTCTGTATGGGCAAATATTTAAAACACTTGACGGTTTACTCTGCCTCTGTTCATTCAGTGGAAGATTTAAAGATGCAAATATCAGCATCTGTTTTATTTTTTTTTAAAAAAAAAAACTTGTAGAAATCCTTTCTTGAATGTCATAAATTGATTGAGTTAGAGGGATACCTTCTTTTTCTTGTTGTGTGGATTCTGACTGTCCATCTATATATCAATAATGCATACATTCATGCAAGGGAAGGTAACTGGTACTGTTAACATTCAGAAAAAAGTCAAGGGAAAGGTGTGGGGGAAGATCCTTAAAATTCTGTGGTGGTGGTGATGCTTGTTATTGTTCTGCAATGAATGGATACCTTGTTGCCAGGAATAAGGATATATGTGTCAGACACTGACCCCACTCTGGTGAAGCTGTTTACATTTCAGAGCAGGAAAATCACTAATGTAAACATGAGATGGGCAGATTTGTCTACTGAAATTAAGAATATGTCACCAGAACCTGTCAGACTAAGGCTCTCAGTCAAATATATTCAGTTGGGAGCTTTTTTAAAAAGAAAAAAATAGGATTTTATTTTTGGAACAAAAATAAAAACTATCGTTTCCTTCCCTTTCCAAGAGAGGCTGTAGAAATCTTTTTATGCTATTGGTAGTTTTTCTGCTTCAGTCGCCAACAGAAATCCAATTACAAACCATCTGTAGTAAATGCCTGCAAAACTTCCTTGTCCTTGCATTTCTACTACTCCCTCATTTATCAACAAACCAAAATGCCACTCAGATTAATCCTGCTTAGAAAACTGCTAAAATGATTGTGTGAAGCTTTCTTTCTAACTGTGAACTGAGAGCTGGCTCATCAGAAAACTCTCCCTCTGAAAGTTTTGACAAGGCTTTGAAATCTATTATGAATCTATCATATAGGACGTATAGCTGGTAATTACAAACTATGTGATATCAAAACTAGGGTCATTGCATTGTATAGGCTCTTTTATAGACATCCCACTCATTGCCTTAATAACTGAAGCTGTCACGACAGTGGTCTGTGCCTAGCATGAAGCCCTAAACAATTCTGACAAGCTGCAGCTCATTAAGGGACAGTCATTTTGCTGAAATGTCTATCAGCTCTCAGGGATGTACCAAGATGAATAGGCCCAAAACAATAGCTCCATTTGTTAGAGCAGGAGCTTCTCTAATGCATGATGAGACAATCAAGCCAAGCCGTCTTCAGCACAAAGACATAATTAATCAAATGGACAAATGGTTCAAAAATGGCTCTACTATGTTCAGTAGTGGACAAGGTGTTACCATGGAAACGTTGGTGTTTGCATCATTGTTAATGACCATTCAGTACAATGAAGTTCTCCCCCCACCCCAATCCAAAAAGAGCCAAACAAGTCAGAGGGGGGGGAAAAAAGGAAAACACCACTGTAAAATAATAAATAATGCTAATAAATAATTTTAAAATATTCTAGGATGTAGTATTACTACATTTTATCTTCCCTGGAATAGAGCCATTCAGTAACACTAGAGACTTATCGATGTGTAATAGAACTCTTTTCATAAGAGAGTGCTAAAATTTGTAATAACCAACCCTTAGATAACACCTTCCACCAGAACATTTTGGAAACTTTTTCATGAGGTGTACCTGAACAGCAGTGTCATATTAGTCTTCATTTGTGAGTCTGTGAGGCTTTGTTATAATTCTGCATTTTATGGTCTATTCCACATTTTAAAGGTTCATTCCTACTCTCAGAAACCATCAGCTCCACCAAATATTAAGGATCGCCCTTAGTTCAGGAACCCCAGTCTCCGTACCCTATGAATTGTCCTTTACATTTCATCCACTGTCTCCCACCAAATACACAATATTTTTACTGAATGTCCCCCAAGCCACAAATAAAAAGTTGGAACAACACTCCAGACAAGGAGACTTGATTTATATAAGTATATTTATTATGTATGCAGACAAGGGAGAAAGAGGTTCTCAAAAAACTGACAAATTTTATTTAAGCCCAATTTCTTTGTTGCTGTTTCAGTGGCTTCTTTGTTTTCTTTCTGAGAGCTCATAACATGTACTTATTCTCATGCATGGAGAATCCCCCCCCTTTTTTTGGCTCCAAACTCAGTTGTTTGCAAGCTCAGTTAGTTAAGCCCGACCCTCCTCTTTATCTGGTCATCTAACACTTCATATGACCTATATGAAATTAAATAAAAGGACTTCTGATCTTCTTTTCCACTTAAGGTTCAATGCAACACATTTTTAATATTTGCTAGAAGTTACTGCTTTTCACTAGGATTGCTTTTCACTAGGACTGCTGCAGCCCTAATTAGGTAGAATCTTCTGAGACATTTATAAAGATCCTTATAGTAGACCCCTCAAGTGTTGAACAGATCCTATGAATTGTTTTATTCAGTCAGCAATCTAATCACATGTTGACTGACAATAGCTGAGAGTTTAGGGAAAAGCACATAGAGAGGTAGATAAATAGGTTGGTTGAGGTAGAGGCTTAAGCTAAAATGAGGGATGGAGGAATTCATCATTTTTTTTAGTATCCTGGATTCCAGGCTGAAAGATAGCTCAGACCTGCTGTTAAGTAGTATTAATGCGCCTCTTCATGCCCCAACCAGAGTCAGTCATCCCATTCTCATTGACTTAGAGAGACTTACATTTGAGATCATGAGTCAGGGTTCATCTTTATTTCTTATTGGAGTTCATATCTGAAGACAGAACTGGCAGAGATCTCTTCTCAGAGGGTTTGTAAATTTCATCTTCACCTCCTCCAAGGCTCTGTCAATTTCACCTCCCCTTTGGGGGGGGGGTGTTGAGGATAAAATTAACAAACTCTCTGAGAAGAGAACTCTGCCGGCTCTGTCCTTTTAAACTACCCTCCTGCAGAGAGGTTAAATAGGCAGATCCTTTGGCTCTGTCTTTTTAAACTATGCTTCCTGGCTAATATTGTCTTCCTACAATTGAGCATCCTTGTGTAAGAGGTCTCCGGTTGAGAGACTCTCAGATCTTCTGTTTAGGCAGGTTCTCCAGCTTTAAAAAGTACCAGTTTATTGAGATGTCCTCATATCTTTCATGGTTCAAACCTCCAGCTTCCCACATGGTCAATGGCCACCACCTGTAAGGGGTCAGCTCTCAGCATCTTCAGCTTTCAGATAAAGTTAGCCAAAGAGACCCTCCCTCCTTTGCCAAGAGGTTTTATTCTCACCCTTTGCCTACCTCCTGGACAGGTCAAAGGTGCAGATCAGAGAGGCTTTTCCTGGAGGTTCCAGGAAAAAAAAATCTTTCTGGCATTTTAGTTCTCCAAGTCTCTGTTGTCCTCCCCCCATATTCAGCTGGAAGGGTAAGCTTCTAGCAGAAAGTCTTCTGGCTACACCTGCATAATTAAAGCTCAAGGCTGTGTGGGGCTTGGAAAGCATCTGGCTTTCGCTTTCCCTTCCTATCTGCTCTCAGGTAAAAGATGCTTCTTAAACTGGGGGTGACCATTTGACACACTCCAAATGTACAAATTAAAAAGCATTTCTCCATAGCCTTCCAGGAAAAGGGAAAATGTACTTCCTTGGTGAACATTTCTTCCTTGGAAGGAATTCCACAGTGTAGGGAGAAAAGCTGAAACTGTTTTTTAAATCAGCAGCTTCCTACAGCAAGACCCCATTAGATGATCTCAGGATCTTGGTAGCTTTCAAATACTTTGTAAACTATTTAGATCTTTAGAAGCCAAAAACAGTACTCTGGATTGCCCCAAAGCTAAGAATCAACACAATTGGTATAATATAGGAGTAACTGACATCTGAGCTGAGGAAACGTGGCAACCTTGTTATACCATATTGATTAAACTATCATCTTCTTCTCGACGTATCATATTTTGTCAATATTCATGTATGCTTTTGCAATATTCATGCATGCTTTGGGGTGGTTGGGCCTCAAGCTCTGAAGTATCTTAAATCATACTGTTTTCCTCTTCTAGATTGTCATAATCCATTTGAGCAGTGTTGTGATTTAACACCTTTAGTTATCAGATGGTTTCAGTTGCCTTTTCTAGTCTTTAAGAGAAGTCTTATATTGTGTTTATTCAGAAAGAAAATCAGGCATTTCAAGCTTGCCAATGAATTCTGTTTTATTACTGAAAAAAATATGCAACTGCAGGAATTAAGTAGGTCTTGGTGCCGTACAAACTGATAATAACAACACTAGATTATGCAGTGCTTATCTCCTCTTAGCTTCATTACATTACATGCTAAAGGCATGAATAAGACAATTTCCCCGTGGTTGCTCTTTGTGACCTTTTCTTTATGAATTCTATGATCCCCTATGACTCTTAAGTACTATGTAACAGTAGAGAAAAATCCTTCCATCTGTGATTTGTATTGCTAACTCTAGATAGGTCAAAATAAAGTCAGAAAACTGGATTGTGGGAATATTGCAAGAAGGTAAAAAAAATCTGTTTGCAGAGAATTCTTCTCTACTGGGTTTGTTGCGAAGCTAATTGTTCAGAAGCATCTACTAATTTTGCAGACCCAGCTTGAGACTTCGGGAATATCCTTTTCTAAATCTTTAATTTTTACCTAGGTAGAGATTACTTTATAGCTGCATCGCCATTCTTCCCCACATTTGAGATGTAAAATAGCGTTTGTGTGAAATGGCACTCGCCATATTTTGATGCTAAGCTACAGCAAAGACTTCATAGTGTGGTGACTGCTAGCAAAATGGTTGTTTGCATACCTACATTATCTGGAACAGTACAGTGATTTCATAATAAAAAGTATGATCATTCCCATTTCTTTCAGTCTGTCTGATCCAGACAGTGATTTTGTACAGGGAATTGATTCTTGGAAGAGGTTTCAATCTTATCTGACCTGGAGTACCCATCTAGGCCTTATGAAAGAGAAGGCCTTAAGAGCATCCAAAGGAATTCAGAGCTTTTTCTTTTCCAGAAGACAACATATTCCCTCTGCAATTATGCTCTTTGAAGAAAAAGTAGTTACCAGCTTCTTTATGGCCATCCTTTATGGGCCAATATAGTGGCACCATATGGGCCGATATAGTGGCACCGTATATAGATGAGCACCTTGACAGTATTCTGCATAGATTTCTAAGGAAGCTGCTAAGTGCCCCATATTGTTTGGAGGGGACTGCTATTAGAGCTGAGCTAGGGATTTGCTCACTGGAAGCAAAAGTGTGGGCCTCAATCTTTAGTTACCAGCTAAAATTTCTCTTGGCCCTCCCCAAGGTAACTTTTTTAAGTTTGTTATTAAGGGACTCATATATTAATTCTTGGTTTGAGTATATAGATGCCAAACTTCTGTGGCTGGGATTGGAAAACACTTTTCTTTCAACGATGTCTTTTTCTACAGCTTGCTATCTAGTAAAAAAAAGCCAGCAACCCCCAGCCGCGGCGCAGCCGTTAAGGCTGGGTGCCTCTTTTGCTGCCCTGGAAGGAGAGAGAGTAGAGCTCCCCTTCCAGGACCTGCAGGGTGGGCGGAGCTTGCGTGTTTAGGCACGCTCCGCCCATCTTCCCCCTCAGTCGGTGCCTCGAGCTCGGCCCACCCTCCGCACCCTGTAGCAGAACAGGATTAGCCGGTCGCCTCATTTGGGGCCAGGTAGGAATTTTTTACCCTTCTGCAAATTGGCATGGGCAACAGGGGTTTTTCGCCTACCTTGTTCTGTTGTGGTGGTAGTGGTAATTGGCAGGTGGTGCCGTAGCCTGTTAGGTTAGTGGCAGGTTAGAGTTGGGATTTGAGAGCAGGCTGGTGAGTACCCTTGGCACATCCTCATTGGTGGGGAATTGGGGTCTGTCAGGAGCGGCTGCGGCCCTACGGCTCAGCTGCGAGGGCAGACTGCCTGGTGGGACCTCCCAGACAAGTCCTTACCTCAGGCTGGTCCCAGTAGCAAAATTTATTTGGGGTTTGTTTGAATTTAAGAGACATTAGGAGAACCTAAAGAAAGATGAAATAAACAAATTATAGAAAATAAAGTATTTAAATTGAGAATTCTGCTTTGCAATTCAGTGTGGTTAGTTCACAGTCTATAGGTTAAGAGCTGTGCCATGAGAGGGGGTGGGGGTTTGGTATTGTTCTGTATTGCCAGTTTAGTATTACATCATCATCAACATGTGTTGATTAAGTTACTGGCAACAGAAGGGGAGATACTTGTAACACTGGAGGTAATCTTACAACTTTGACAAGTAAAAAAATAACTATGTGGTTTAAAAGGCATTAGAGTCATACCGATGCATTCCATTTTGCTTCAAATGCATGCCCTTCATGGGGAGGGCGGAATAGAAATCCAAATAAAATAAATAAAAATAAATAAAAATAAAAATAAATCAATTTTGCCAGAATCTATTTAAAGGTGTATACAGTGCCAGGCATTTGCAATTTCAGTTCATCATCTCTGACACAGATCAATTCAATGTAGATGTTAAATATGTCACCATTAGCAAGACTAATTAGAGCTTTGTATGAATCTGGAAGGTAATCAATATGAAATCTAATAGGAGTTAATCTGATAACAGAGACTAATTTCTCAATGTTTTCCTTAGTGCTTTATCTGTTACTTCATTTTTACTTTTGCTATACCCTATCAGGAAGCATGAGAGTAGACACAATCTCATTATGAAATATGATCAGTACTTCTTTTAAATATAGAACAGCTCAGCTTGGGCCATGCAGTTATGATTCGGTCTACATGGTAGTGGGTACATCTCTGTAGAGATTGCATCAAGCTGCTTGGATGGTGTTTCTAGGGGTTTGCACAGGAAAAAAAATCAGTAAATTTGGTTCAATAATACCAAACTGGAAGAAAATTCGATAGTCCCTAAATACCAAATTGATTCTCTAGTTCGGTTTGGTATTACAGAGCAAATTCAGTAAAATTTGGCCATTGTTTCCTGTGGGAAACTCAGTTCAGGTTTAGCCAGTGGACTGGAGGGGAGTCATATTTGACCAAATTTCACATAATTTGCAGGCGATCTACTCCTAACTGTCCTCTAAAGATCCCCCAAGTTTCATAAAGATTGCCCCCCCTGGGGGCCATTTTATAGCCTCCCCAAAGTAGGTGACCTCAACCACCTCCAATCTCCATTATTCCCTAAGGGGAAACCTATCTGGAGGCTATCCAGGGGGCTGGGGCAATTTTGCAAGAAAAAAACACCATTTTTTTCAGATCTACCACTATGAGTCCAACAGAACCAAACTGACACTCCAAAACAAAGATGCAGCCATGGGTGACAAACAGCTAGGCAAGAAAAGGGACCCCCCCCCATGGAATAATTACTCAATGCAGTCACACAGTACACAGTACTTAATTGTATATAGATACAAATTTAAAGTGCAAAGTGCAATAAATATGTGCAGTGCAAAATATGAGACTGATATATTATAGATACAATAAATATACACAATCAATAATCATAGATGCAACATCCAAGATACTGTATCAAATACACACAGTCCCCAAGAAGCTGGGCTTCAGTAACAATGTAGCCACTATCTGTATCTGTAGCCACTATCTTCCTGTTATTTATTCCACAAGTCAGCAATATGTGCTCCTATCAAGATGCTCCTGGCAATCAGGTAAGTAAACAAGTCCTCAATATCTTATGTGCAAAATGAAAAATGAATGATTTTCCTTCCTTTCCAAATTGCAAATGACAGGTCCAGGAGAGTCAAGAGAGTCCAGCCCTACTAGCTGAAGGCTAGTTTCATTCATCTTTCTCAAGGGCATATTAAATAACAGTTGACATGGATTTCAAAGACTCAAAGCACGGATGCCTGCATCAAAGCCATCGATGGTCTGTCTGTACTGCACATACTGTTTTGTACTGCACATATTTATTGCTTTTGCACTTTAAATTTGTATTTACATACAATTAAGTACTGTGTGACTGCAATGACTAATTATTCCACGGAGGGAGAGGATTCCCCAAACTGAATATTGAACCTGATTCAGTATTCCCTTTTGAGTTTGGCAATACTGAATTTTATAAGTTTGGTGTAGTGGTTAAGAGTGCAGGACTCTAATCTGGAGAGCCGGTTTTGATTCCCCACTCCTCCACTTGAAGCCAGCTTGGTGACCTTGGGTCAGTCACAGCTCCTAGGAGCTCTCTCAGCCCCACCTACCTCACAAGGTGATTATTGTTGTGGGGATAATAATAACATACTTTGTAAACCGCTCTGAGTGGGTGTTAAGTTGTCCTGAAGGGTGGTGTATAAATCAAATGTTGTTGTTATTATTATTACCAAATCAGGTACAATTTGGTATTTTTAAAGGAATACCAAATCCGAATTGCACATCCCTAGGTGTTTCATGGCCAGAATGGTGGGAAGCAAAATTTCTCTGGTTCTCAAATTCGACCTTAAGCCTCTCATATAAAGGGAAACATCCACCTTGAAACTAACAAGAGATATTTCTGTTTGTTGCCTTAATAGAATACATAGTGGCTAATAAAAAAACAAACAGTACATTCATATTGTATTTTTCAGTCCTATTGAGGAAGGCATAGCAACACCAGCTACTGGGGCATAGCAACAAATATTTTGACTGAGATGGAAAACTTTGTATCTCATTGTTCAAAAACCTTCAAAATTCCCATTTTGGTTACTGGGTCTGCATTTTATAAACCATAGCTGAATATGTATTGTCGAAGGCTTTATTGCTAAACTCATTTGTGCACACAATGGTGTGTTCTGAAATACAAATTGTATATCTATTCCTTTTAAAAATGTCAACCATTACTCATTCTACTTAACAAGAAATAATCTGAGGCTTGTGCTCAGAAGTTGTACTACTGCTCTGCAAAGATACTCAGATGCAGAACTTTCTGTTTCCATGTGGTTCGTTGACATTTTCCAGTGTAGCAGCAGATTTTTTACTTTTATTTCATATTTAGACAGTCATACAATATATGTATCATACAATATGTGTGTAGTTTAGTATTAATTTAGTGTTTCCTTTATTCTTTTATATAAGGAAATAGCTTACTGCAGTACAAGATGAGGGACTTAAAATGGAGTCATTTTCCCAGCAGTTAACTTGGAGTTCTCTTTCACCTTGCCTTTGCAGATATCCTAATTCCCTGCCCACTAATCTTCAGGAGGTCCAAAATTCTGTTTCCAGAGTACTCTAATACTTTAGGAAATATGACTCTGTTGCCCTCAGTCTTTATTCCTCAGGCTATGCTTTTGTTCATTTCAGAAGCCAATTCAGAACTGCCTTGCTTTAAATGTCTTCTTGGACTTGCAGTCCCTTCCTGTAATACTCTGACCTGACTTTCCTAGCAGCCTTTTCTGCTTTTCTAATCTTGGCCTCCTATTTATGTCTTTCCTTGACTCCACATTTGAGTGTCTTCTTTTTACTTGTACTTCCATATCTACCTCAGGAATGATCTTTCTCTGAATCACTCCTATTCTTCAGACCTCACTGGAAAATCCCTTCAGGCTAGCCCACTGGCTGTGTGGCTCTGAACATTTTCATGAAACCTGCAAAAAGGCAGAATTGAAGACAGCATCCTTTCCAAATACAGGGATTGCTTTACCTCCCTGTACCTCCTAAAGAAGTGTAACTTATACCATATTGCAATTCTTTATATTGATAATACAGGCAGTATCTATGCTATGCAGAACAGAAAGGGGATTGTTAACAAAAGAGATGCTGACAGAGAACTCGTCTTTCCTTCTTGACAGCAAATTTCTCCAGTTCTGTTCAAGAAGTCTGCTCTAGAGATGGGCACGAACCAAAATATGAACCGAAATTAAGCACGAACCAGGCTGGTTCGTGGTTCACAAACCACAGTTCATCAGATCCCATTTCTGACAAACCGCCATGAACTTTAGGCTGGTTCATTTCATTCATTTTTGGGTTCGTCACTGCGGACAGCCTGGTGCCAATCAATCAGTTTCCTAGGCAACAGGGGATGGACTTTCTGCAGACCTTCTGCTGACCCAGAAGTGAACATCTGCTGGCCCGGAAGTGATGATTCTCTGACCTGGATGTGACAATTTCATGAACCAAATGAACCGGTTCACGAACCAGGGGCAGGTTCGTGAAAGTTCGTGGTTTGTGAAATTTGACGAACCATGAACCACATGGTTCATTTTTTTCCTGATTCGTGCCCATCTCTAGTCTGCTCTGCATTGCATTTCACTCCTCCTTAACCTTCTTTTACTAAGAAATTTTAAAAATTAATTCTGTATTAGAACATCAGCAGTTTATGGTAGATTTCTGATCCTTGTGCCCTTTGCAAGTTGCACATTCTCTTTGCCCAGTTTCCCTGATACATGCATTCATAAAACACCAAATAAAGGATTGGATCCACCAGAACACTTTGCAGAAAATGTTGACAGAGTAGATCTTTCCTTACCTTCCCCTTTCTCAAGCAGCCTGCCATTTGCCTCCAAATCCTCTGGTGAGGGTGTGCATCCCTAATCATTAGATTACCATGATGAGCATGCACTTACTTAAGATGAGATAGGGAAGGCATCTAGTCCGACAGGTGTGATATCAAATCAATTCTTTTAGAACTGACAACTGAGAGTTTATGGTGATTCTGGAAGGAAGCTGGAAAGGAAGGAGGAGGTAAGAACTGGTCTGGAGAAGGAAGGGAAAGAGCAGAAGAGTGAATAAGATGGGGGAGTTAGGTGTTTTGAGACAAGGAGAATGGACAGGAGAATACTGTAAGTAGAAATGGTGCCTGTTAATATTAGGGAAAGTGTGTAGAGAAATGTGTTGCCTTGAAAGGAAATTAGGTTTAGTTAGGCAAGAGTGTTTAGGTAGGAAAGAGGATGTAACTTGGCAGCGCATTCGGCAAGCTGGTGCTTTGAGGAACTGGAAGAGACCTGGAGAAAAAGAAAACCTGGAAGACCATTCAGCATTATCATGGGTAGATTGAACATTAAAACAGTCCAGGAGCAAGCCAAATTGAGCTTTAATGGCACTGGCAGCTTTGTGACGGCTGTTCTGTTCAAACCCAACCAGTAGACCTGATGACAGGCACAAGTTTGTTTGGCTTGCTCCTGACTACCTCTGACCATCAAGGATCCTCTGAGAATTTTTCATGTAAAGTAAAGCCCAATCTCATCAGGCCTAGGAAGCTAAGCAGGGTCATTTGTGATCAGTATTTTGGATAGGAGACCACCAAGGAAAACTAGGTTGCTATGCAGAGGCAGGCAATGGCAAACCATCTCTGAATCTCTTTCCTTAAAAACCCATAAGTCAGCTGTGACTTGATGGTGTGCATGTGCACACACACACAGAGGTCTAGTTGATCATCAAGCATTTTACATTAGGAAAGTTACTCTTCCTCCCCCTTTCCTCTGCTATAATCAATCCTTGACCAAAATTGTGGTGATCGTACTCTTGATTTCCAGGAAAGGAACAATTTATTTTCAAAATGTAGATAGGAAAAGCCACTACTCACCACAGCCGTAAGTTGCAAGTTGGATCCCTTAGTTATTCCAAGTTAGAGGTGAGCACAATCCAAAAAAAAAATACCGATCAAGCTGATCGTGGATTGGCGCCGGCGACGATCCCGAATTAACGATCCACACCGATCATCTCCCATTTCCGATCCATGGATCGTGGATCGTGGATGCAAAAGCTGAGGGGCGCCCCACTGTTCCCAGCGATACAGGAATGGTGGCTGATGCCGGCGGCATCTGTGTTTGTGTTTGGTTGTCTGTTTTTGGCCGTCAGAGCTGCCTATCAGGGTTTGCAGGGATGAGATGGGAGTGCCCATGGCTACAGAACACCCCCTTCCTCCTCCCTCCCTTGGGTGTCTTCTCCCAGCTGGTGACTGCTTTGCTGCTCCATGGTTGGAAGGAAACCCTGCTGATCAAGGAAAGCTGGGCTTCCATTCGGGTTTCCAGGCAACAGAAGGAGGGCAAAAACAGCTCAGGCATTCCCCTAGCTCCATTGCCAGGGGAATAGATTGCTGGCGCCTGAGTGTCTGGCTTCCCGATCCGAGCACGATCGCCCCAATCAAGCCCCGATCCAGCCCCCCTCCCGACTGTTGGATCATTGGCCGTGCCCGAGCACGATCCGCCGGGTCCCAATCGCGCGATCGCCATTATCGTGGGGTTTTTCGATCGTAATGCGGATCGTGCCCATCTCTATTCCAAGTTATTTAACTGCTGTTTTAGGAGGGATGCAACCTGGTCCTAGCCTAATACTTAATCCCTCATTATTCAGTCTTTCCACCACACCATCATTTTATCTGAATTAAGTTTTTAATCATCTGTTCATCTATTGGCATCTTCTACGGGTAAAACAGACAGGATGAGACAGATTTTGAAATGTGACTTTTGAAGGATTTTACTTAATCCTATTGCACCCTCAAAGTAATGTCTTTGTTATTTTAGCTAAATGAGGAAGTTGGTAATAATTAGAAGCTAGAAGTTGGAAGAGCTGTAAGTTGTTGGATGAGCTCTGCTCAGACTGATCTTTCCCATATTTACTTTACTGCTCCTTATTCCAGTAGTTGGTGGCATCTATTGATTTTAGGAGAGTAATCTAATTTCATTTACCAAGTGTAATGATTCCCAGTGTCTCAGAATTGGGGCGCTGCTGTTACTGCTGCTGGAAACCCTGCCCTGTAGCTCATCTCTGGCCTTCACCTGTGCCATTGCCTCCTGTGAACCTATGTTCCTCCTTGAAGCCTTTCTAGTCTGCTTGCCCAAGTCCTTGGAGTGGTGAGAGTGGAATGTCTGCTCCACCCCTCTCCATGGCCAGTGGCTCCTTTTGAGGTACACTCCTCCCTGCCTGGGTTCTGCCTGTCCCCCTCCTCCTTGGGCAGCATCCCTTCACCTTCCCTGGCCCAGCTGTGATTACTTCTGGTGGAACCTCTGGAGGTGCAGTGATGCTGCTCGGGCCCCACAGACCTGTTTGCCTGGAGACGTGTCAGGTACTGCATCATCACACCAAATAACCTCCTTTGGTAACAATGAAGGTTTGGGAAAAGAACTCTGTAGCACATCTAGGGATTTCATCCTTGCCATTACAGCAATTCACTAATGGGATGGTGATCAACTAGTAATTTGAACCCATTTACATTTAGTATCAGACTATTAGCAATATTGCGTCTTGCCTCTTTTTCTGTAAAGAAGTCCAAGGGGTTTTTTTCTTCTTCTTTGACTGTAGACTGGCATTTTTTGTGACAAACTATTGCCAATCATTCATCAGCTGGTTGTATGAATCAATGTATTAAACTCTAGCAACTCAGTACTATTTGTCTACATAAATGCCAGCTATTTGCAACTGGAATGTCAAGGCTGCAACTCATTGAATTTACTAGTACAATGGAACTGGTGGGAAGGAAAGTGCAATCTTTATGGAAGAGAAATTGTTATGTCAGGTGTACAGAACACACATTCTATTTGCTTTTTTGCAATTGCATTAACTCTTTGTGCAAGAGTGAGGAGAGGTCCAGACATGTTCTTTTGGAAATCAATGGAACTTCAATGTTTCAGCGAGTCTGTTTATGGATCTTTAATTATAAAAGCATAACTATAACATAGTTATAGGATTTAATGGAAAGATAATTTACTGAAGTAGAGCCACTCTATATTTTGATTAAATTGTTCACAACAGACATTTTCCATGGGTTTTGTGTAAGCCCATTCCAACATTAATGATATTGAATTGTCTACCATTTAACATGTTTCGTATAGTTAATTGTTCAACACATATCCGAGATCTTTAGAAGATAAAACCTATTTGCAGCGTGATGAGTAAACAGAGCATAGAAACTGCATACCACAATGCAATCCTAAGCAAAGCCAGTGTTACACCCTTCAAAATCAATTGAAGTCAATAATGTGGATCCAGACAAATATTTTCATGAGTGCAAAGACTTCTACCCACAGGGCAGGTTTCCCCCTCCCCCTCCAGTTGTAGCCTGTGATGCACCCTGAGCTCCTGTTTCTCAGTTTCTGGCTTTCCCAGGAACCAAATTTCAGGGGGTAATATGGGCTTCCTCAGCAACAGGGGAGTCCTTGCACCTGTGGAAATGTTAGGTTGGATGCAAACCAATGGATTTTTCATGACGTAAAGTTCACATTTGCTCCAATAATATTGAATTCTTAGGGATAATGATAAACTCATGAAGTAAATTCATCTACCATGCAGGACATAATTAATAACAATACCTTGGTTGTTAGTTAATCCTCTTTTTTAAGACTTCTCAGTCATGGTGAAGGCAGAAGTCACTGACTGATTCTAGCATTTACTGTTCACTCCTCAGAGTCTCTCAACATGAAATCAAAAAGAGTCCAGTAGCACCTTTAAGACTAAGACACCTTGGTGCATCTTTGTCAAGTGTAGGGAGACACAATGTTAGCCAGGAAGCGTAGAGTAAAAAGGCAGAGCCAACAAAGAATGCTCCTCAGAAGGTTTGGTAATTTCATCTTCACATCCTTGAAGGCTCTGTCAATTTCACCTTTCCAGTCTAAAACTGTGTGGTATCGTAACCAGAGGCAGTGAGGAATGGAAATGGGCTGGAGCTGCCTTCCAGGGCTGAGCTTGTTCCTGGAGAGGTTGTAATGGGCTTAAGTTTCCCTTCTGGCATTTAGCAGCCCCTTCACACAGCTCTAGTATATAGTAAAGCTTTTGCCCTACTGCCAGCTCTGTCTTTTAAAACTGCCCTTCTTGGCTACCATTGTATCTCCCAACAAGTGTTCTTCATGTATCAGTTGTCTCGCATAGAAAGACTCTCAATATTTCAGCAGGTAAAGAGGAAACATTGGTCTAATCCTACTAACAGAAGCAGTTGTTTCTTCTTTCCATTGGATTACATTCTGCTTATTGTTGTTGAAATAGAGGCAACGCAGCATGCCTGGGCTTGGGGTGGGTGGGTGTTATAGTTTCTTTCTGTAAGTATATATGTGTTATCTTCCTGACAAGCAGGATTCTTCTTTTCATCTAGAGAACAGCCTTCTGACCCCTCCTTCTCATCCTGTGTCTGTTGTTCTCTCTCTTTCTCTTCTGGCTTTCCAAGGAGCAAGACTTAGCTCTCACCTCATGGACACATGAGGCATATCTTCATGCATGCATGAGGATGGGGAAGCTGGCCATGACTACAGAAAGTACGATTTTAGATTAGGCTTTTCTCTTCTTTCTTGTACAAGCAATTCTGTGAATTGTGACTACTTTAATAAATGTAAGTTTTATTTTTTAATAATTTAGTTGCTAGTGAAGTGATTTTCTGCACATGGTTCACACTTCCCTCACTGTTAAAGTCAAGTCAAGTCAAGTCAACTCAAGTCAACTCAACTCAACTCAACAATATAGATATCCCATTAATGGGACTATGGACAGTACAGCTTGGAAGGGAGGAAATCTCTAGTTAGTTTTTAAGAAAACTAGTTCATTTTAAAGAAAACAAATCAAATATATTTGTTTACACAGGGTGTAAGAAGCATCTTGCTTCTTAATTATTTGGGAGACATGGCATCCTACCACCTCACTCAGCTAAGGGTGGCATATTGTGTTGATGCAAGTCATGCCCCACCAACATGGAAGCCTCTTTCATTGGTGGGTTGTATTTTGCACTAATGAAACAGTGAAACACACTGTTTGCTGATGGCACACTCCTTTCATTGATCCAAGTGCCTTTGTGTTGTTGATGGAGTGTGACTTGTACCAACAAAATATACCTTCTATCAAAAGACAGTCCTACCCTTAACTGACCATGATGGTGGAATATAACCCATTATCCTATATTTAGCTACAGGTTTGCTTGTGATTATGAAGGAAAATTGGCACAAATAGGAAATGAGTGTGGATACATAGGTTTTGCTTGGAGTCCTATTTAGCTGGAATTTGTGTTGCCATCCATGGCAAGTCTCTTGAAGATGCAAGGTTTCTCAGCAGCCCTAGAACTTAGCTTATCAAAATGCAGGTCTTAAGTGTGGGTGAACTGATTTAGATGGTACCACATACCAGTTTGTTAACAGGTTTGTGGTAAAATTGCAGCCTTACATTGTTCATAATTAAACCTGTGTGTGTTAGCATATCTATATTCCCCAATAACTTAGTATAATATAGTCTAGATTTCCCAATGTTAGCAAAAAAAGGAAAGATTCAAGGATCCTTTAAATTTACAGATAAGAGAATACAAATTGTTTATTGTGGATTACATCGTCCCATGGAAATTAAGAATGTTTTCTGGAGGCACATACATTAAAATATAATCACTTAAAAAAACAGACATACTTTCAGAACTCCTGGCAGGTACTTTTTTTTTTTTGTACATACAAGCTATTGTCTAGCTCTAAGTGCCATTTGCAAACATTGCAAGCATATGATCTCCAGCCCCCCTCCCCCAAAACCTCAGAATCTGGTCATCTCTCATCTTGACTTCAGCAACTTCCCCCTTGTTTTTCCACACCTTGATTCTCTCACCTCAATCCATCACTCTGCCACCAAAATCATTCACCTTTTGTGTTGTTCTGGCCCTGTGAAGCTCTTCCTTAAAGCCCCATGCTGACTTTTTGTCCTTCAAAGCCTACAGTGTCCTGTCCTCTCATTATACATCCCTTCCTGCAACCTTTGCTCCTACATTTCCATCACCTTCAGCTGTACAAAAGTCTCCTGCTCCTTTACATGATTTTTTCCTCTCTCTCTTGCAATTCTGTATGCCTGGAACTGCCTCCCAGAACAACTGTCACTCAATAGTTGGCTGAAGTTATCCATTCTGCAGCTCCAAGTGAGAGGATGCTAATGATCTTCTGATTAGGTGGTATCATGGACAGGTGAGCCTTGTCCTGCCCTTGCTGCTCAGGTCTAGGGTGGTTTCCAGAGGCAGCAACTCTGAACCTTAGACCTTAAGGGGCACTAAAGACCAGGGAAATCTCCTCTAATCCCTAGCTATCTCTACCTATCAAGCCCTAAGCCGACTGGGACAAGCATATCTGTGGGAACGTCTCTCTTTATATATGCCCCAGAGGACACTTTGATTATCAGATAAACAGCTGTTGGTGGTCCTGGGCCTCAGGGAGGCCCGCCTGGCCTTGTCCAGAGCCTTGACCAGATACAGTGCCTTTTCGGTCCTGGCTCCAGCCTGATGGAACTCTCCGTCTCTTGCTGTTATTGTTGTGACTGTGTTTTTAACTGATGTAATCCGCCCTGAGGGCAGAGTAGAAATGAAATGAAATGAAATAAAATAATAATAAATAATAAATACCACCCCAGCAAAGGGACCCTGAGCTCAAGAGATAGGCAGCATGGATGGCAGGAGATTCTAGTTCCAGTAAGTGGTGACTCCACTGCTCTGTCTGCTGTTCAAGTCTTGCACAGGCTAGAGAAGAAGTTTCTGCATTGAGCTTACTCTCCTGCTTCCCCAGAGAAGGGCTTGGCATCATTGTGCAACCTGCCCCTAACCATCAGAATGGCATGACACCTTCTGAAGACATCTTCAAAAGGAAGAATGGCCAGCTGGCTGGCTATCATTGAAAAAAAAAAACAGGATAGCCAGTTAGATGGGGGGGGGGGCACAAAGGCAAAAGTTCAGCCCTGTGCAACTCCCCCAAACCCTAATATTAGATATATGTAAGTATTCCGAACCCTGCCCCATTTATCCCTAACTCCACTTCCCTCCCCTCACTTTGTTGTTTTCCTTGTCTCAGATTTTAGATTGAAAGGCTTATGGGCATTGTTGCAGCTGGGATCTGAGGGTGGGGAGAGGACAAGCAGCTTCTGCTGAGGTGGCAGCCATTGCCCAATGGCTGAGTAGGGAGTAGAGATAGGTACGAACAGCAATAGGAACTAAAAGGAGCCACGAATAGCCCAATCAGCTGTTCGCAAACAAGCTGTTCCTGAGGCCCAATTCTAAATGAACAGGTGGTTGTTGCAAGCCTCATTCATTGCTGTTCATCAAGCTAGACAATCTGGTACCTGCAATCAATTCCCTTGGCAACTGGAGGCAGGGACTGCCTGAACTCTGTCTAAACTCCTGCTGTTGCCCTGGAAAGCCCAATCTAAGCCTAACTTAGCTTGATAGTCAGGTCTTCCTTTCAAGTGTGGAGCTCCAAATTTGTTACAAGGAAGCAAAGAGCAGGGGGGAAGGGGGCTCCCAGCTCTGGTTTTGCAGTCAGTGAGGGAGAGACAGTTGCTGTTGGCATTTTGAGAGAGAGACAGGGAGAGTGCATTGGAGCTTGAATTTTCTTTGTGTGTGGTGCGATAGGGATCTACCTCTTCAAGTTCCAGGGCTGCTGCCAGGCTCTGGGCCAAGTTATTATTTATTACTGGTACATTTCCTGCTGTCTGCTCATGTAGGGTTTCTGGGAGTGGTGCGGTAGGGATCTTGATGGCTGGAGGAGAGCCTGCTGCCCCCCACGAACAACGAACATGTTTGTGAACAGGTCATGTTTGTCAATGTTCATTGTTCGTTGTTCGTGGATGGCAATGAACAACGAACACCATATTCAGGTTTTTTTTCTGTTTGTGCCCATGTCTAGTAGGGAGTTGCCCAGTTTCTGATGCTCTGCTGATGGTCCAAGGAGACACCCTGGGGAAGAGTGTGAAGTGGGGCTTGGGTCAAGGCCAGCAGCCACCTGGGAACTTCACCACCGTAGCTCATACAGTGAGGCAGCTTGATGGTGCTGTATCAATAAAACACCAAACTATTAATGTAAGCCTTTTAGTACAATGATATCAGTGCAGCATATTATATAAAACAAATTCTATATTCCACAGCTCTTAACTGTGCAGTGAGTTAATTTACTAGTAAAACTAAGTACAGGAGATAAGTTTGTACAGGACCAAAATATCCTATGTGGCACTTGGTCTCATTTTCTAATAAAGTTTTTTCATTGCAGGAATATTATGGAATACACTATGGCATTGCAATTGTATTGCAATTTTAAAAATTCTGTGTTGAACTGACATAGAAAGATAGATAGGCCCATAATCACCTTTTCAGCCAACTCCAAGGTTACTGTTCAGCTTTCCTGGAAACATTTTCTTCTCCCACTGCAGCTTCAGTCCTCTCCCACTGCAGATGTGTGAGACTCAATATCAAGCTAAGGTAGTGTTAGACAAACAATACCCTAACTGTCCATCAGTGCCCATTGTTACTCATCCATAACTGAGGGTTTTTTTAATATGCAAAGTATCATAATTCAAAGTAAAGTGTTAAGTAATGGACCAGGAAATGACAATACAAGCAAATACACAGTATCTAATGAATTTTGAACTTGGCCCTAATTTCTAATAGAAATTTGTTTCCTGGGCCTGGGAAAAAGGGAATTCGCAATGAAATTATCATGAGGGTTTTGAACTAATGCTAATTATTATAATTAATAATTGTATCCTGTGGCAGTAGCCATAAGACACTTGGTGATTACCTAAGATTTTAATTAGAGAGAAAAAGATTGCTCCGATCTAGAATAAAATACAGTGAAAGTGAAGTTAAGCCAAGAGGTCATATCCTAGCAAAAGGAGGAAAAAATGGGGGAGGGAGTGCAGACTGAGTCTGTGGATCTTCATTTCTGGAAGTCTTACATCTTTAACTCTGGCACAGAGCCCTAATATTTCGTAATATGTCTGATTTTCTATGGTTGGCATTTATCACTGACACCAATTCCTCTTTTTATAGGGCATTCAGCACAAAGGCCATTGCAAAGCATTTCATAGGAAGTAACAGTTAACAGCCAAGATCTATTTTTAAACACAAAGCAAATGTCTAAGGGCAAGATTGTAAAACACTAAGACTGCAGATAGTGACAAAGTGTTCCAGAGTTCAGCAGTATAACAATTGAAGGGTATGTGGACCCCTTTCTCCTTTAGTATAAGGCTAAATTTTACATGTGTGCAGTTAATATCAAATCATTACTGTGAATCATATATGTGTGTGTTTGTTATATTCAGAATTTATTGCGGGTATTTCCTTGGAGACAGCAACAAGAGTGACCCTCTCACATTAATTTTCCAGTTGTATGACTAAGTAGCATGATCTAGGTCCAGCTGTGCCATAGTTCACAAAGGTGGACCTTGCACAATTATACAGGTTGTTGGAGAGCATTTCTATGCTCCTTTGCTGCACCCTGCATGCCAAGTTAATCTATCTATCTCGTACAGATGCACTGAGGGCACTGCAAGGGGGGCACACTATAAATTAATCTAACTCTGCAACTGGCATTGTTAGTGTTAAAGCATCTTATGCTCAGATACCTGAAGGATCACCTCCACCTGTCCAAGCTCTGAGATCTACCTGTGGGGTGGGGCAGGGAGCTTGCTGTTAGAACCCATGGTTTTGGAAGTTCTCCATGGCTCCAGAATGGATTTTTGGTTGTCATTCCTAAGACATTGAACTCCATCCTGCAGGAGATCAATTGGGTGCCATTTAGTTACTTTATTTCATCATCACAAGGCCTCCATTTTATGCTCGCAGCATCCCCGTGATATAGGTGGGCTGAGAGATCAAGTGGCCTAAGGCCACCCAGTGGTGGCAGTGTGGGCTTAAACTTGAGTTTCTGTGGTCTTTGGTATTCTAGCAGTTTACTACATTGGCAATTACACCAGTGACAGCTACATTCCTATTTCATTCATTAGGAGAACTAAATTCTCAAATAATTCCAATCATCTACTTGTTATAGTTTTTAGTAAAATAATATTTTAAATTAAAGGGAAAAAACAGAAGGTGGTCAAAGTGGAAAAGGATCTCTTTTCTTTTTTAAGTTACTTGGATAGATTATTTTAAAAATGAAATATTAATGGTCATCATCATCACTGTCCTTTCTGTTCTTTTAATACATTTACTACAAAAGCTTCTTTGCTGAGCAGATAGCAGCGCTGCATTCATAATGAGTTCTCATTAGGGTTTAGCAGTGGGATGGTCCTCACTATGCATTTCATATCTAGTTGGGTTTCGCTGCCCTGAGCTTTTGGGAACTGGGTGTGTTCAGGGCCGGCGCCAGAGGTTTTGGCGCCTGCGGCAGCGTGCCTTGCGCCTCTGCGTGGCGTGATGACGTCATCGCAGACGTCATCACGCGCCGCAGGGGGGCTGGGCAGCACGCCGACCGCCGAAGCTGCGGGCTGCTGCTGGAGCGGCACGCGGAGGCTGCTCCGCGCGCCGCCCCAGCAGCAGCTCATGGCTTCTGCGCTCGGCCGGGGCGGAGGAGTGCGCAGCGGAGCTGAGGTGGCTGGCTGCAGCAGTAGCTGCAGCCAGCCAGGCAGCCCCGTGCCGCCGCCACATGCCCCAGCCGAGCGCAGAAGCTGCGAGCCAGGGCTGGGGAGGCGCGCGGAGGCTGCTCCATGCGCCGCCCCAGCAGCAGCTCACGGTTTCTGCGCCCAGCTGGGGCGGAGGAGCGCGCAGCGGAGCTGGTGTGGGCTGGCTACAGCTGCTGCTGCAGCCATCCAGCCAGCTCCGTGCCGCCGCCGCCGCACGCCCCAGCTGGGCGCAGAAGCCGCGAGCCGCTGCTTGAGCGGCGCACAGAGGCTGTGCCCGGCTGGCGTGTGTGGCGGCGGCGGCGGCGGCAGCAAGGGGCTGGCTGGCTGGCTGCAGCAGTAGCTGAAGGCAGCCCAGTCACTCCAGCTTCGCTGCGCGCGCCTCCACCCCCAACACCCCCTCCAGCGCCCCTCCCATGCACACGCGCCCGAGGCCACCGCCTACCTGGCCTCCATGGGCGCGCCGGCCCTGGGTGTGTTATACAGAAGGAGATTTAGTGAAGTGTGATTTAGAAGATAAGATGCATGCTTACTTGCCTTGTTTTGTCAGGTTCTTTGGTTTCCTCTTTTATTGAAGCAACTCTCCAAGGATGGAGAGAAAACACCACATCTTTAAAATTGTATTCATTCGCCCTGTCAAAGTGTGAGATCTCCATTGATTGCACTGAGACACTTGTATTGTTACTTCTCTTGTGTAAAAAGCATATTGATTCATACAGAATGACATCCTCATTTCTGTGGACATGTTCTGCAAGCAGGGCTTAATGACAACTTCTAGCAAATACCATCTGTTATATTTATGTGATAAAAAGAAGTAAAGGGAATTGTCCTTATCTTTTTACCATATTGATGACAGCATCCTTAGCTCTTACAATAATTTTTATAGTTGTTTAACAGAGGAACACAATTAAGTGCACAGGAAAATAGAATATCTGTCCAAAGTTTCAAGTATGTGTTAGAAAAATCCACGCTGTGACCCAAAAGAGGATTGTTCTATCAAAGGCCTATTCACTGAGATGGTAAGATTGTCCCTGAGTTGTACCACTTCAGATGACAGGAGTGAATGTGCCTACATTTTTTTTAAAAAAACCCAGGTAAAACTATCCTATCAGGGGAAAGGTTCTAGCCTAGCATAGGTTCTAGCCTAGGATATCACAGTGATGTGAGCACATTGAGCAAAAAAAAAAATCCAAGTATTTTGGAGTTGTCTCCCCTGTTTGTACTGTGGAGTTTTCATCAGGAGCAAATGGAGGAATAGGGGTGGACAGGGGCAGAAGAACAAATATCCAGTATAATTCAGACTGCTCTCTGGTTTTAATAATTAATAGCAATTCAGCTGCCTCTATTTAGCCTGTGTAAAGGAATGCATACTACTAGAGGTGTGCTCCTCAAAATTGTTATAATTTCAGATGCAGGATTTGGGTGCGGGGCTACCATGCCCTGCTGCGTGGGCCTGCAGGGCAGTGAAGGAGGCCTCCACCACCCCAGCATCAGAGGGAAGGTGTGGGGTGCTGGGGCTTGGGGGGTGAGAGGCTGGGGCTGGGGTGGTGGGCGCTGGGGGTGGGCACTGGGTTTGGGGAGTTTAAAGGGCCCTTTCCTGCTGCTTGCAAGCGGCAGGTCACTTTAAACAATCAGCTGGCAGGCGGCAGGGGGGTTTCCCCCTCCTGCCAGCTGATAGTTTAAAGGGTCCTGCACCTTGCAAGCTGCAGGAAAGGGCCCTTTAAATGATTAAATGCCTCTTTCCCTGCCAGAAAGGGGTATTTAAACCCCACGAACCACAAACTGGTTCGTAACTGGGCCAGTCCCGTGCCAGTTCATACCCCATGGTTCAGTTTTTTCCCCATGGTTCAGTTTTTTTCTGGTTCGTGCCCATGTCACAACACACAAACACAACCTTTATTGGCATGTCGCGTGCCCATATCTAGTTGTGACTCCCCACTTTTGTATAACTAATTTTGAAACCACCATGTTTATGAATTATTCTGAAACTAATACACTTATCAATATTTTGCAGCCATTGCATGTATCCAGTTAAAATAAATTCTACTTCTAGTTAAGCAAACTGCTTGATTCATCTGAAATACAGGATCCCTTTTTACCTCACAACCATTCCCATGAGCTGATTGTTCTGTCATGCTACCATCTATAAATAAGCATTCCTATGTTACTAGAAGAGAGATAAGGCAAAAACTGAAGAGATTTAAATTAAACTAAGGAGATTTAGGACAAAAGCCTTTTGTGGCAGTGAAACCCTTTTGGGAACAGCGAGGGAGGCAACAATATATAGGCCACACAAACAAGGCAAAACACCATGGGTGGTGTTAGCAGTGGGATTCAAACCCTAAAGAGAAGATGTTCTTAAGGTAAAAGCCTGGTTAAAGGAGAGAACACCTCTACTTTAAGATCCTAAGCTCTGTGTCTCAAGGGAGAGAAAAGAAGTGTTGGTTGTGTGGCCTGGGCCCTCCTGAGGCAAAGGTTTAAGGTAAGGAGGATCTGTAATAAAGGTCCAAGGCAGGGTGGAAAATAAATAAAATCATTATAGGGTCTGCTGTTTAATTCCTTTTACAAAGTGAGGAAGGAGGGAGGGAAGGAGAACTGCAGCTCTGCCATTATTCCTTATGGGAGATTTGGGTGGAGATGACTATTTTTCAACCAAATGACATTAAAATTGCAGGAGAACTGATGCTGCCTGTCCACTATAGAACCCTCATGTTTCAAGAAAATTGGACCACCAGATTCAATTCAACTAGCCCCTCAACAAGGTGCCACTGGTCATTATACTTGCAAAGAAAAAAATGCCTCTATCTTCACCAAGAAGGGAGTTAAGGAGAGGGAACAACCCAGAACCACAGCTCTTCCAGGCCCTGCACCTGGCTTGCATCAGTGGTGAGCCACCCTGTTTGGCTACTGCCTGAAAAATTCAGAGAATCAAAGAAAAACAAGATGCTAGCTGCTGCTGCTGGTAAGCACCAACACACACATACAGGAGCGCGCACATGTGTGCGCACACACACACAACTACATGGATTTGTGTGTGTGTTCTTTTTAAGGTTACCAGCCCCCAATGGGAGTGGAGGATCTCCCACTCCCAGTCTCTGCTCCCCACCACTTGTCACCTGGACTACAGGGGGAAAGGCATGGGAACATGCCAAGAACCCCCCAATGACTGGTCTCTGATTTTTACCAAATCATCCCATTGTAAATTGTCGCTTCTGCATAGTGAATGCCGTCATTCCCAGTGCAAAGTGGAAGCATTCCTGAACATGTGCGTGCATGAGGTAGGTGCTCCCATCATGCCCCCCGAACCTCCTTGTTGCCTGCTTTCACCCCTGGATGACCTGGCAACCTTAGTGCTTTTCATAATGCCTAATGCCTAAGAATCCCAGATTTACGTAACCATTCTGGAAGATCAAGGTAATTACCTGAATGGCAATTTTTGTGTATATTTTTGGCTTGAGAATTCTGGACACACACTGCAACGTGTCACTGTCAATTTCCTGACCTCCCTTTTCCCAAATCTGAGATTAGGGCTAAAAAATTGAAAAGGCATGACACTCAGGCATTTTAAAACTTCCAAACCTTTTACAACAGAAAAATAAGGCTCATAATATTCAGGCAGTTCTGAGCTCCATCACCTCTTGTTACAGATAGAGAATGTCTTTGGGAGAATCTAAATAAACTAGCAACAAAGCCCATTGTGGGAAAAAAATACAATGGGCTCTAGAAAGGGGAGGACAGGAGGCAGGCATTTCCTTATCCTCCATCACTGATTCCAGCTGGTGAAGGAAGGAGGGTGGGCATTGTCATCTGCTCCATGCCTGATCTGCCAGATCTCGGCCATGTGAAGGGGTGGTGGGCTTTGCTACCTGCTCCATGCTTGATACATGCTGGGTGAAGGGGGGCAGGCATTGCCGCCTGCTCCTAGCCTGATCCCAACTGGGTAAAAGGGGGTGGGCATTACCACCTTCTCCCCACTGGCTGAAGAGAGGAACAGGCATTGCCTCCTGCTCCGTGCCTAATCCTGACAGGTGAAGGTGGGCGGCAAGCTTTACTACCTGCTCTGCTCCTGATCCCAGCTAGATGAGGAGGGTGTGGGCATTGCCCCTTGCTCTGCTCCTGATTCACAGGTTGAAGGGGGGCAGGAATTGCTGCATGCTTGGCTCCTGACTCTGGCACAGTGAAGACAGGGTGGGCATTGCTGCCTGCTCAGTGGCTTATTCCAGTAAGTTGAAGAGGGTGGGCATTGCCACCTGCTTTGCTCCTTATCCCAGCTGGGTGAAGGGAAGAAGGGCATTGTCTCCTGCTCTGCACCTGATCCCAGCCAGGTGAAGGCATGAGGTGGGCATTGCCACCTGCTCCACTTCTAATCCCAAATGGGTGATGGCGGGGGGTTGGCATTGCCACCTGCGCTGCCACTAATACCATCTGGGTTAAAGTAGGGGAGGGCATTACCACCTGCTCCACTCCTAATACCAACTGGGTTAAGGTGGGGGATGGGCAATTGCCACCTGCTCTGTTCCTAATACCAACTGGGTTAAGGTGAGGGGGGGCATTGTCACCTGCTCCAATCCTGATCCCAGTTGGGTGAAGAAGGGTGGGCATTGCCATCTGATCTGCTCCTGATCCCAGCTGAGTGAAGGGGGGGGGTAGGTATTGTCACTTGCTCTGCTCCTGATCCCAGCTTGGTTAAGCTGGTGGGGGGTGGGCATTGCCACCTGCTCCTAATACCTGCTGGGTTAAGGCAGTGGGTGGGCAAAGCCACCTGCTCTGCTTCTGATCCCAGCTGGGTGAAGGGAGGGGTGGGCATTGCCAAGTGCCCCGCTACTAATACCAGTTGGGTTAATGTCAGGGGTGGGCATTGCCACCTGCTCTGCTCGTAATAACAGCTGTGTTAAGGTGGAAGGGGAAATTCCACCTGCTCTGCTACTAATATCAGCTGGGTTAAGGTGGGGGGTGGGCATTGCCATCTGTTCTGCTCCTAATGCAAGCTGGGTTAAGGCACAGGGAGGGCATTGCCACCTGCTCCGCTCCTAATACCAGCTGGGTTAAGGTGGGGGTGGACATTGCCACCTGCTCCACCACTAACACCAGCTGGGTTAAGGCAGGGGGCAGGCATTGCCACTTGCTCTGCTCCTGATCCCAGCTGGCTTAAGGGGGGTGGGCATTGCCACCTGCTTCACTCTTAATACCAGCTGGGTTAAGGCAGGGGGTGGGCATTGCCCCCTGCTCCACTCCTAATACCAGCTGGGTTAAGATGGGGGTGGGCATTGCCATCTGCTCTGCTCCTATTACCAGCTGGGTTAAGGCAGGGGGTGGGCATTGCCAACTGCTCCACTCGTAATCCCAACTGGTTCAAAGGGGGGAAGGCATTGCCACCTTCTTCACTGCTGATACCAGCTGGGTTATGGTGGGGGTTAGGCATTGCCACCTGCTCCGCTCCTAATACCAGCTATCTTAAGGCGGGGAGAGGGCATTGCCCCCTGCTCCGCTCCTAATACCAACTGGGTTAAGGCAGGGGGAGGGGTGAGCATTGCCACCTGATCTGCTCCTAATACCAGCTGGGTGAAGGTAGGAGGCGGGCATTGCCACCTGCTCCCATCCTGCTCCCAGCCTGGGCTTCCCACCATGGCATGTTTTCTGGAGGAACATGGTGCCTTGCCTAGGCTTCCCTCCATGGCAGCGCCCTCTGGTGGTGAACCAAGGTATAAAATGAGTTGTCTGACATACGTTTACTCAATTATATATTAAGAAGATTTGTGTCTGGAATAATCTATTCACTTCTAGCCAAAACTGCAAATAGTCTGCACATGCGATGAGTGTTTTCTCTTCACTACACAGTAACCACAGACATCTATTTACCTGGTTTTATGACCCAGGGTGAGTGTGTGCTTGCTGCACATGAGAGGGCAAGCCCCACACTTCCCCCCTCCTTTAGCTATTCCTTTCAGTCCCTGCCACTACCAAACTGATTTGTCAGGGCTTTTCTTTCATCACAGTGTCAGACTATAGATGACAGGATACTGCAGACAGATCTCTGGCCCATTTGCAGTAAGACATTTGCAGTAAGTCAAATGGATTTTATTCAGAAATCAGTTTATTTCAATATACAGTTCCATAGGTCTACTTAGGAGTAATATAAACATCTAAGCAGCTCAACTAGAGGTTGACCAGAATGACGACACAAGAAACAGTTCTTTTCTAGTTCACTCTTCTCCTCCCCCTCCTAGTTATCACCAAAGTTTCCCCACTCGTTCTCTGTGAGAATATTTTACATATTTGTGCTATCATGCTTTGTTGCCAAGGAGAAAGACATCATAGTCTGAGAGGAAGCCCAAGGTCATAACAGTAGAGTCCAGTAGATAGCCACCTGTAAAGCTTGAGAAACAGTATAACACTAACAAAGAGCAAATCAAGGTACATCAAGACTCTGTTTACAAATACTGGCATCAAGCATCCAGCATCAAGCACTGAGCAGTAGAATCATGGATGGCTGGGCAGAGACATACCTGACACACAGGTTGGCCCCGGTGAACTTCTGGGCACATGCATGAATTAATTTCTTGGCATGCGAGGAGGAATCTTGACTAGAGATAGGTACGAACAGAAAAACCTCCGAACATCATGTTCGTTGTTCATTGCTATCCACGAACAGGGACTCACAAACACTTATGAACATGACCTGTTCATGAACATGTTCGTGGTTGGCTGTTCATGGGGGCCAGCGGGCTCTCCTCCAGCCATCATCCAAGTTTGGTCAACATCCCTACTGCACCACTCCCAGAAACCTGACCTGAGCAGGCACCAGGAAAGGTACCAATAATAAATAATAGCTTGGCCCGGAGCCTGGCAGCAGCCCTGGAACTTGAAGGGGTAAATCCCTGTCCCACCACACAAAGAAAATTCAAGCTCCAGTGCACTCTCTCTATCAAAATGCCAGCAGCAGCTCCCTCTCCCTCTCCACTGTCTGCAAAGCCAGTGCTGGGAGCCCCCTTCCCCCTGGTCTTTGCTCCCTTGTAACAACTCCACACTTGAAAGAAAGACCTGCCTATCAAGCGAAATTGGGCTTAAATTGGCGTTTCTGGGGCAACAGCAGGAGTTCAGACAGAGTTCAGACAATCCCTGCCTAAGTTGCCAAGGGAATTGATTGCAGGTGCCAGACTATCTGGCTTGACGAATAGCAACAAATGTGGCTTGCAATGACCACCTGTTTGTTTAGAATGGGCCTCACGAGAAGCTTGTTCTTGAACAGCAGATTGGGCTGTTCGTGGCTTTTTTTTTGTTCGTATTGCTGTTCGTGCCCATCTCTAATCTTGACACAGCTTCTTCTTAATCGAAGAAAGGTCTTTATTGCAGAACATGGAAAATGGAAGGAAGGGAATATCATGGCAGAAAAACTAGGCAGCCTTAATTTAGCTAGAACGTTTTTTTCCTTTTAACTTGAGAGTGACTGATGTTACCTTAGCATCCCAAACCAGCTCTAGGATGGTTATGCATCTCCTCAGTGCATACGGAAATAGAGGCAAGATGTTCCCCATCCCATTTTGCTCTTGGTCCATGGTGAACAGACAGAGGACTTACAGATGTTTTAAACCCTCTTGAGAAGGCAGGTTTCTTCCGCCAATCCTGAGTAGAAGAAACATGCCTTATGGGTCGTCCATGCCAATCTATCTCCCACACATGTTTTACAAGTCATTTCTGGCTTTATTTGACCATCAACAATTATGAAAACAGTTATCTTTCTAGCCCAGATTTTTATTGGAGCAAATGATGAGAACTAATCTCTGCTCAGTTTGACATCTGAATGTTTTATTGTCCTACTATTCTTGGGAAGAGATAAGCTTTTCAGGGTTTGATCCTTGGGGTTCAATTAAAGGCCAGCGTTATCTGTCTTCCATAACACCTGATATCAAGGGATAATTTCTAAGCTGGAGGAAATGATTTGCATAATTTAGGAATCTCCTATTTTCATTAAGGGGTGGTAATTATGAGCTCCCTCATCTTCAGCTTTCTCAACAGTTCTGAATCCTGTCCCGCATTCTTATGCCCTGCAACATCTGTTGAGAAAATAATGTAGGTACACTTATTAAATCAACAAAGGACTTTTAGCATAATTATAAGCAAATCACTGTCCCACAGGTAACTGTATTTCAGATGCACGGGTTCTCCTACAACTTGTATGCATGTCTCCTTCTGGTAACTACTGCACATGTTAATTGGAGATGGAAGGCAATTACTGAGGTGATGATAATGATGATAACAACAACAACAACAACAACAACATTCTATTTATATGCCACCCTTCAGGACAACTTAATGCCCACTCAGAGCGGTTTACAAAGTATGTTATCATTATCCCCACAACAAAACACCCTGTGAGGTGGGTGGTGCTGAGAGAGCTCCAGAGAGCTGTGACTAGCCCAAGGTCACCCAGCTGGCTTCAAGTGGAGGAGTGGGGAATCAAATCCGGTTCTCCAGATTAGAGTCCTGCGCTCATAACCACTACACCAAACTGGCTAATGAGGGCTCACATGTGTTTTACATTTATCACATTGTTCGTTTCCATGATATTTATAGCATGGGAAATAAGCCCCATCCAATAAGTCTCAGCATTCAGGATGACAAAGACTTTTAAATCCTACTTCAAAATATACTCATGCGCCCTCATAATACATGCTTGAAAGGGCTTTCCCAGGGTGACATCTGCCCTATTAATCCAGTTGATAACCTGGAAGGAACATGTCTGCAATCAATGTCTGCAGTCTTCTGGAATCCTGCTCAGCCTGCCGGGGCATTTCACCCCAGCAGGCTGCAATCAGCCCTTGTCAGGGTTTTCCCTGACAAGCGGCTGAGTTGGGGTGAAGTGCCCCTGGGCTTAGATTGGGGTTTCCAGGGCAACAGGAGTTCAGACAGAGTTCAGAAAGTCCGTGCCTACTGTTGCCAAGGGAATTGATTGAAAGGCGCCAGACTGTTTGGCTTGACGAATGGCTGATGAACACTACAAACAGGGCTTGGAACGAACACACATTCATTGGGAACAGGGCCTCACAAACAGCTTGCTCACAAACAGCTGATTGGGCTGTTTGTGGCTTTTTTTTTGTTCGTATTGCTGTTCGTGCCCACCTCTAGCTCCAAACCCCAGAGAAGGAATTTCCATAGAGGAGTCTATTTTGAGCTGTGAGTACTCAAACTATTCAACATGCAATTCCAAATTTATACAAATAAGTTCCCACTGGGAGTTTTTTAGGTTCAGAAAAAAGGCTGTGGGGAAGCAAGAGCCTCCTCCTTCACCTGTGATATTTTTAGAACTGAGGTGTGACACTGACCAAAGGAGTAAACCTGAAGATAACTCAGAAACTTATTATGCTTAGCCCTTGCACTCCCATGCCCTAGCCCTTCACTGCTGTATGCTCCTCCTCCTCTTCCTTCTCCAGGAATGCCTTAAACTGTTGTAGTACTATTTAAGATGTCCCTACAGTAGACTACCAGTGTGAAGTCATATGTCTCATAGCAATTGGATGATTGAGTCATCACATGAAATGACACACGCGTGTACTCTATTTTTCCTTTAATGAACTATTTTCAAAGATTGCAGGTATAAGTTTCTTCAAAAGAAGCCGTCTTTACTTTGTGAAAGGAAACCATGGAACACAGCAAGGAGGGAAATGTAGTTTTCAGCAGAAAGGTTTTTGTTAGTCAGTCATTGTAAAATTACATTTAAAAAACAGATGAGGTCAGGATTTTTTTAAGATGCTGCTGGCTCACCCTTTCTAGTCAGGGCCCTACCATTTTCCTTCCCTAGAAACCAGTAGAGAAAAGTGTGCCTGTTCCAAGAAGCACTTCCTTTGGGCGGGGGGGGGGCTGTAAAATCAAACCTATTTGTCCATTTGTTATGCTAGAGAGAGGACTGTTTTGTGCAAAATTGGTACCATTACTTTAAAAAAAAGCTGCCCCAGACCTTGAATGTATTCCCCATTGAAAATAATAGTCCTGAAATTTCAGTCCCTGAAAAATAACACAGATTTGGATCTCGAACCTGTAATGTTCTATCTGAAAATCAGCAATCACAATAAAATTCCCCCCTCCAAATCCCAGATCTGAAATGATAACATTTTTTCTCAGTACACATCCCCATATTTCATTGCAAAATAAACCATTAATGCTGTGTTCCAAAAGGCCAACACACCTTTATAATGCATTTACTTCTTAGTAAATGCAAAGCAGCAGGGAGAGGGGCACTTCACCCCCGACTCAGCCACTTGTCAGGGGTTTCCTGAGAAAGTCTCCCCCCCTCCCTCCAGACGGCTGGAAGGAGGGAGACTTTGAAGGGAAGGAGGTTCCCCACGTCATTTGCAAACAGCGGCGCAGGGAACTTTCTTCCCTTCCAAGTCTCTCCCCCTCCCTCCAGCTGGCTGGAAGGAGGGAGACTTTGAAAGAAAGGAGGTTCCCCACACCGTTTGCAAATGGCATGGGGAACTTTCTTCCCTTCCGAGTCTCCCCTCCCCTCCCTCCCTCCCTCCAGCTGGCTGGAAGGAGGGAGACTTTGAAAGAAAGGAGGTTCCCCACACCGTTTGCAAATGGCATGGGGAACTTTCTTACCTTCCGAGTCTCCCCTCCCCTCCCTCCCTCCCTCCAGCTGGCTGGAAGGAGGGAGACTTTGAAAGAAAGGAGGTTCCCCACACCGTTTGCAAATGGCATGGGGAACTTTCTTACCTTCCGAGTCTCCCCTCCCCTCCCTCCCTCCATCCGGCTGGAAGGAGGGAGACTTTGAAGGGAAGGAGGTTCCCCACGCCATTTGCAAATGGCGCAGGAAACTTTCTTCCCTTCCAAGTCTCTCCCCTCTCTCCCACGAACAGCCAACCATGAACATGTTTGTGAATAGGGGCATATTCGTGGTTGTTCATGATTCCCTGTTCGTGGATGGCAACGAACAACAAGCATCATGTTCATTTTTTTTCCTGTTCGTGCCCACCTCTATTTGGAGCACTCACCTCTTGATCCCTGGCAAGGATCTAATTGGAAGGGAGAAATGCCATTGCCTGGGAAATCAGGAGAATCAGAAGCAGCAAAATAGCTGCTGCTTCTGCTGAAGGTAAGCACCTGAAAGTAAGCACCTGAAAGTAAGTGCATGAAAAACATGATTTTCTTAATGGCTAAGAATCCTGGATTTGGGTTACTATTCCAGAGAACCATCCTAGTGACCTGGAACAGAGAATTTCACGTATATTTTTGGCCTGGGAATTTTGAAATGCACACCCCTAATGTAATATATGTTTGCCATGATTTTAATCAGTGAATAATGATAGACTTTGTTAGATACATGTGTTAGATACATGTAGTAAATATTAGGAACTCTCCAAATTATGCATTGCTATTTAGCACATTTTTCATGAGGCAGCATGCTGCAGGAAGTAAATCTATTCTTTGTGATATTGCTCATTTTGGCTCTATCTGATGAATGATACTAGGCACTCTCTGTTTAACATAAATATGGTCTAGGATTAACTCACTATGCTGTAATTCGTTATGGCAATAAGTATTAATTGATGGTAACTGCATTCTGTAAAAATGATATAAATACCATTATCATCATGTCTAGCATGGTTCAACCTCCAGCCACCGTCCCAGGTGCTGCGCATAGCCACCTAGACCCCTAGCAGCCTTCCAGGAGGATTGAAACCACTTGCTTACTTTGAGACTTCACAATCTCCAGGTTCTTTACTCTGGGAGATCTTGCACACAGTCAGTCAGACACTCAAACACAAGACTTAAATACAATAGTTGTTTATTAGCTTTAAGAGAGTATATGCAGGTTTGCAGGAACCACTCTAAAGGCACGAGCAAAAGGCAATTAAAATAACAAACAACTTTATTTCCATCTAAAACTGACTAGACATGGAGCTGACTAACTTGCGTTTCTCTGAAAGGCTTGAGTGCTCATACTTACAACCTGTCCACAAACCCATGCCAGGCAGCTCTTGGCCATTCCAGGCCTGATAGGGCACAAATTCTCTCACATCCTGGTATAAAGGGATAGAGGCAAGATGGGCAAACCAAATCCTAGTGAGAGTGAAACCAGATGGAGCCAACTTTTCTAGCAGTGACAGCCAATCAGAATTCACTTGCTATCAGCGTTGCTAGGCTGAGACAGAGAAAGAGGACATGCAGAAACTAAGACTCCCTTTCTGTCAAGGCCACCTTGTCTGAGCAACAGCACACAGGTGCAACTAATTAACTGGGCTGCTCAATCCTTTCTTGGGTGGCAGGCCAAGACTGGACCTATAAGATCTTAGGAGCCTGAACAAAAATGCTCAGAATGGACTTCTATGTGCACTTCTAGACACATCATGAACAAAATTTCTCTAGGTACAATGTCTTTTTTCCCTATAGTATTATGGAAGCAACATTTACTGTTTTTACTCAAATACAAGACAAATTGTTTTTTTTTTTTCAGGTATGCTAACAAAAAAAAAGGTGGTCATCTTGCATTTGCATACAAGTTACAGTTATGTCCAGTAATAATTTTTGGTGTGTCATTTTTAAGAGGGTTGTTTTATATTCAGGGTCGTCATCCTTTCAAGTAAATCCTATTGGGATATCTCTTTGGAATGGATAATGAACAATGCCAATAGTTAATGCACAGTGCCTTAATGTACAACTCAGTATTAGTGTAGCATGAATGTCAAAATGTTTCTCAGAATTATGAAAACATTTGAGAGGAGATTTTTATTTTTATTTAGGATTTCATTTTATAAAAATTATGAAGTGAATAGGACAATTCTGCTAATAGGCAAAAAGATTGTGTCTGAAAATATGAAAGTGTCTTACTGTAGGTCATACCATTGGTCTGACTAGTAGAAATATTGTCTCCCTTGACTGGCTGTGCATCGCCATGGTCTTAAGCAGAAGAATTTGCCAGCCCTGCTTCCTGTGATCTTTTAAAGTGGAAGTGTCTGGATTGGGCCTGAGAGTTGTGAATAAGCCTCCATTTTGATTTGTCTTTCTCTTAACTTCCATCTTGATTGGAACAAGCTGTTCTCTGCATGCCACATGAGGCCAGTAAACATTGGCCATGTCCATGAAAAAGGCAGAGAAGGACTATATTTCTCAATAAAACTAATTGGAATAGAATTACTCTGTCTTGGGGAAAAGAATCATCTTATGTAATATTTGGACACCAAATCCTTAAGCAAGGTCCCTCAGAATTTAATCAGTGTGTTCCCCAAATGGAGGGTCTCCTTGTGAGTTGGGGGAATTAGCATGCAAGGAGAACAATGAGAGGCAAGTAACTTAGTGAGATCTCCACCTGTGCATACAAGGATTGTCCCTTCTAGAGAACTCTTTCAATAAGAAGCAGATGTTCAATCAAAAGGGTTTTTATTTAAAATAATAAAGATCAATTGCACACAAAGCAAACATCACACACAGAGAGCTAAGCAGAAAGCAGTGAGGAAAACTGGATGGAGTTGAGGGACTGGGACTTATCAGTCCTGAAGAGGGCCTCCATGAGAAAGAGCATTGAGCAACCAGCGAGTCAATGCAGGAAGAGCTCAGATGGGAGTCTAAGGGTGAATGCTGGATCCGAGGGCATGCACACAACTATGATGGAGGGGCAGTCCAATTATACCATGGAATGTACCCCAGGGAAGGTTATGTCTTCTGCCCCCCAAACAATAACTTAATGGTTGTCTATGGGGTAAGACAAAGAACTGGAAGACTATCTCCAGGGTGAGACAATGAGCTGGTGAGCTGGATGAAACTAAAGTTATCAATGATGCCCTGCGATGGATGAGTGGGTAAGGATTTCAGAGCCCTGAATCACCTGAAATGGGAGAGTGGATAAGGGGAGATTGGTAGTGTCCGGGGTGGAGCACCCCAAGCACCCCGGATTTGCCACAAACCCCTTACCTGAAGGCCAGTTGCAGGCACAGGAAGCCCAAGGGAAGTGACTCAGCTCCAGCCAGCAGCAAGGGAAGGGAAAGAGGAGCCGGAGGGAGAAACCAGCCAGGTGCATGCTACCTTCCCATGCCCCAAAGGGCAAGAAGCAAGCAGGCCTGCCAGAGAAGCCGATGACAGGGCAGGGGGGCTGGAAGCATCTGCACATGCCCAACGGGGAGCCAGCGGCAACAGCCACCTGGAAGAGCCAACTGAATCCCAAGAGACTAGCATGGCACCTCATGAGCAGGGGCAGAGGAGGCCTAACCCTGCAGGGAAGAAAGAGAGAGGAAGGAAGAGGGAAAGGGGGAACACCTGAGGAAAGCCCCAGCTGGGCTACATCTAACCCAGCCCTGCAAGAAAGGAGAGCAAGGAAAAACTGGGATGAGAGAGGGAACACCTGAGAGCAGACCCAGCTGGAAGGCATCAAGGATAGGAAAGAGCCTGGGAAGAAGGGAGGGGCAGGCAGTTGGAAGAAGCCCTATAAAGGCAGGCTCAGCAGAGGGTTCGTGGTGGGTTTTAGAGAAGGAGTGAAAACGTGGAATTGGAGGTGGGGTGTGAGGGTTGGTTGGAGGAGGAATGAGCAAGGAAGGGAGGATGGTGAAGGACTGTGGAGAGAAAGTTGGAGGCAGGGGCCGAGTCAGGTTGAGCGGGCCTGAGAGTGGACAGAGAGAGGGAGTAAGGGTGAGGTATACCTCCCCTCCTTCCACAGAGCAGGTCCCCGCATATTCCCTGATGACCCCCAGGAGCTGACATCAGGTGCCCCAGCATTCGGTGGGGCCATGCCCAGATGAAACCTGACAAGTAGCATGTGTTAAGGTGATTCATTCAACTCTGGGAAGACCCTATTGTGTTAGGATCTTTGCACATCTCTGGGGTGTGGAGGATGAAAGCTGGTCTCATCTGACTAGTAAATGTCCAGCTCCCCACTAGGATCTAGAATCCATTTTTTGCCTGGCTAGGCAGTGTTTCTGTGTTTAAAATGCATACAGAGAAGGGCTTATAATATTAACAACAACAACATTCAATTTATATACCACCTTTCAGGATAACTTAACACTCACTCAGAGAAGTTTACAGAGTGTGTTATAATTATCATCACAACAATTACCCTGTGAGGTGAGTAGAGCTGAGAGAGTTCTAAAAGAGCTATGACTGACCCAAGGTCACCCAACTAGCTTCAAGTGAAGGAGTAGGGAATCCAATCTGGCTCTCCAGATTACAATCCTGCTGCTCTTAACCACTACACCAAACTGAAACGCTGGAGTGAGACAATAAAACTGGGATGGCTTGATTAAGACTTCCTGGCCAAAACTAAAGTTATTAATGACGATTGACGACCCATGATGGATGGGTAGGTAAGGCTATTAGACCATATTCATAAGCCTTTTTAATACTGTGAGGGCCTGACCGCTAGCAAGTGTGCCTTCAGCCACGTCTGTCCTCTCACAAGTATGCCTTCAGTCATGTTAAAATCTGTGACATTTGCAAGGTCTGAGAGTTTTTCCTGACTTGATCATAATCAGTATCACCTAAGATGATTTTATCCCCTCTCACACAGACACACACAGCACTGGTCTTCTGATTAAACCAAGAGTGTCCCCAAACCACTCTCTATCTAGTTATCTTCTTTTAAAACCCTATTTGGTACTGTATTACAAGATCTGAACAACCTACTTTTCTTCAACTGGTCAAGGTATACATTAGAAGTCTCACCTGTGACATCTCTCTCCCCCGACTTCCAAGCTTAGTAAGAAAATATTTTTTATTTTTGGGCTTATTTGTAATTGGTACAAAAATCTGCTTCGAAGTGTTCACTTATTCTGGTTTCACCTCCTGTACCTAGAGAGATTTCTTGTTGATATATGTCTCTGTTTCTCTATCCATATTTAAACTACAGTGAGGTTAATCTCTTCTACTCTTCTCTAAGCTGCATGTGTAAGAAGTGAATGAGTTATATGATGTCCCTTAATTCTTCGCTCAGTTTACAGAGGGGGCTTACTATAGAGATATAGAGAGGAAGACGTTCTGCTTTATCTGATGCTATTCCTTTGGTGTGTAGACTGATACTCTAGGGGAATTTTCTTCTCCTCCTCCTCCTCCTCCCTCATGTACACTCTGTCTCCATCTTGCCACCATGAGCTCAGTCCCTGCATCCATCAGCATCCTAGCTTAGATGGATTAGATTCTATCTCTCCTCTTTCCTATCCTGAGTGGAGTTCCTAAATAAAAAGACTCTTACTTTCTTTACTGAGTTTATTGCCTTATCAGCAAGCACACACAAATGCTTAGCTGTGCTCTCTGAAATGCTCTGTTTTACTCATTTACTCATTTATCTTACATTGTCAACAGCATGGACCTCTGCTTCACTTCTTGGATATCTCACTTGGACCTTTAAGGGAAATGTAGCAATAGGAAAACTAAAATGGGGTACTTGGTGCTGGTTCACACATGCATGTTCATCACTCAGTGACTGCAGTATGAAGCAAATGAGCCAGTACAGATCTAGCACCACATATTTTCTGGATCTAGCATGCCATATTTTCTGTTATCACTTCTATAAAATATCTGGGAGCCACATATTTGTTAACAGTCATTTTTGTAAAATATTAGTAGTATAGTTTTTCGTTCTTATTCATGTTCTGCTTCTAAACATCAAACGTATGCAGAGAAAAAGCATGATACTTTCTTAGGGTTTTTTTGGTCATCCTTTCCTGATACTATAGATCTGTTAGAATAATCTATTATTATTGGCATTGCTATTTCAATGAGAAAAGAATGAGGAACAAATTATGTGCACACATCTATCACTGGGTGGCTAGAGTAATAACTAGTAACACAGATCAGACACCAAGATAAACATGCATATGATCCCCCAGGATCAGCTCAAGTATTATACTTTTCAACAGAATCAGTTTATAAAAATCTTCTTGTTTTGAATGATCAAGTGGTGCACATGCAGGTGTGAATCGGCTTCAGGATTTAATTGCTTCTGTATGTTGAATGATATAGATGTTGAATTATTATCAGTAGATGTAATGACAAAAGAGTTCAGCTGTAAGCCAGGGTTTTTTTAGTTCAGATTTCACCCTAGCCACAAATCAATACGATATACGATACAATACACAATCTCAGTTTCATACTGGCCTACTTTATATATGGGGTAGGGGAAGAGACTTCTATTCCACCTTCCACCAAAGAGCTTAAAGAGGCATATACAGTTTTCTCTTCCTCCATTTTATCTTCACAACTAGACATGGGCACGAACCAAAAAAATTTAACAAATCAGTGGTTCGTGGTTTGGTACCGATGACGAACCTGAACCAGCGAACCTCAACAAACCTTTACCGTTGCCGAACCGGTTCACGGTTCGTGGTTTGTGAGCGTCAGAACGGCCCCCGTTGGACTTAGGGTGGGGAGAGGCAAGATCCCCCAGAAGCCGCAGGTCTTCACCCGAGGGTCCCACTGAGGAACAATACGGTGGCAGCTAACAACACCCACCTTCCTGCCTTGCCAGAAAGGATGGGAGGGAGAGGACATCATGGGTGGGGGGAAGATCCCCCTGCAACCGCCTGGCCTCACAGAAGCACACATTTATTCCCGGCGAGGGCTGGAAGGCGGGTGATGTCCCCTCTCTATTTCAATCTCTATCGCTTTCTACATACAATTCTCCAACCATATACCATTCTCTCACTGTTAACAGACATTCTCTAAGGTGTGCGTATACATTCTAGTGTAGTGTTCATTATACTTATACATTCTGTAATGTTTGTCTCGTTCTCTGTTTTTGATTCTTAATCCTTTTCTCCATGGATGTGTTGTGTTCTGTTTAATTCTATATCTCTTTGTTGCATTCCCATTCTGTTTCTAGTTCTAGAACAATTGACATCTGTGTGCCCCTTCCTATCTGTTTCTCTGTATCTCCCTCTAACTGTCTACTTGTAACTTTCTCTCTCTGTTTCTTCCTATGTGATTCCACCACTATTTATCTGAATCTATCTCTTTCTAGGTATATCTGCCCTTTATTATTTCTTTTCATCTCTAGCTTTCTTTTTTCTCTTTCTATAACTATATCATTTTCTACATTCCTTTCTCTATCTTCATCTATATGTATGTTCATGTGTCAATCTTTTTCCAATGTTTTTGTTTTTGTTTTTCAATACATCTTTCTATCTGTCTCTCTATCTTGTTCTGTCCGCCATGTGGAGGGGAGCAGCAAGATCCCCCAGCAACCTCGGGTCCTCACCCAAGGGTCCTGCTGAGGAATAATATGGCGGCAGCCAACAGCACCCACCTTCCTGCCTTGCCAGGAAGGATGGGAGAGAGAGGACATGTCATGTGGAGGGGGAGTGGGAAGATCCCCCTGCAACCACCTGGCCTTATAGGAGCGTGCATTTATTCCCAGTGAGGGCCAGATGGCGGGTGATGTCCCCTCTCTTTCTATTTCTATCTCAGTCATTTTCTACATACAATTCTCCCACTATATACCATTCTTTCACTGTTAACAGACATTCTCTAAGGTGTGCACATACATTCTAGTGTATTGTTCATTCTACTTATATATTCTCTAACGTTTGTCTCTTTCTCTGTTTTTGATTTTCAATCCTTTTATCCATTGATGGGTCATGTTTGCATGTCATTTGGAGGGGAAGTGGCAAGATCCCCTAGAAACTGCAGGGCATCACCCGAGGGTTGCCCTGAGGATTTGTCTGGTGGCAGCCAGCACCACCCACCTTCCTGCCTTGACAGAAAGGACAAGAGTTGTGGGACACATTCCCACCCAGCTGAAAGGGGTCCCATCAGTCCCGTTGACAGGGGAGCCACCACACTGTGCAACCAACTGTATCCATATATGATACAATTGGCTGCGCAATCACAGCCGAGCTGTCCCTTGTGACCAAGGAGGGAGCAGCAGCAGGATAGTCCCTAGTGAAGTGGAGGCTGACATGACCTGCCATCCTGCCTTTGTAGAAAGAAGGGGATGGGCAGGACAGAAGATGTTGCTTGGACGGGTCAGAGTGGTTCCTGAGAGGGGGAAACAGAAACAGGACAGCAGCAGCAGCAGCAGCTGACATCAGCCACCTTCCTGCCTTTGTGGGAAGGACATGAGCCGACGGACCCATTCCCCCCTGCTCAGAGGGCTCAGCATTTGTGATGGATAGGGGCACTGTGTGGCTCAACTATATGTGCAACAACTCCTGAGCTGTTGTGCAAGTGCCCAAAGGAGGCTGCCTCCAGCATCACCCACTTTCCTGCCTTCACAGAAATGAGGTGTCATGATGATCTGGCTGTGCCAGGAAGGCCTATCAAGGTCTCAGAAGCCTGTTAGCAGTGGGAGTGGACCTGGCTAAACTTGACCCAAATGTGCCAGCCCTCATTCGAGATATCCATAGGACTCGATGGGCAAGGATGCGTGGCGATGGCATGGAGAACCAAGGGGCGAAATGTTTTAGTAGACTGCAGAAGCCCATGCACTCCACGCTGGATAGGGGCAAGCCATGTAGGGCCATCATCTCTGCCAAGATGCTAAGGCCCACCTCCTGAGCCATCAGCCTTGTGGTTCTAAGCGGCATTGTCCTAGACCCCGAGGGGACAACCTCTGCAAGCGTGGCCTGCCAGAGCACTCTGCTCCCACCAGTGTCACCCTCAGGGCAAAGTGACCCTCCCACTGATCCCCACTCAGAAGAGCTGGTTGGCCCCTTTCTCCCCCCAATGGATGTTTCACTGGGCAAGGAGGGAGACAGGCTTGGGTGGTGCATCTTCAGGTGCCGAATCAGGGCCGTCGAAGACAGGTGCTTTGGGTTGTTGCCCCTGTGCACCAGGACATCACAGGCACAGCACCACACCACACAGGGGTCATTAGGAAGGGCCCAAAAGTGCCTCCATATGGAGGCATTGAAACGTGGACCGCTAACTGTCCCTGGGGAAGGAGGATGAATGGTTACAGACTGCGCTGTGGAGCTGGCCACGGACGATGGGGTGAGGAGTGGACTGCAGGCAGGGACACCATCGAGAGTTTGGGATGGGGACGGGAGGGATAACACACAAAACATTCCTCCAGGGATCCGTCACCCACCACCTCCTCAAAATGTTGAGAGAGATTCTCTCCCCCTTGCAGAAAGACCTCTTTGGCCTCCTCCACAGCCCCCACAGGTGAATTGGGGGGAGCGGGAGGACTCTCTGCTGCCCACGAGTGACACCCAATACTGCTTTCCACAAGTAAACCAGGAGGACTGCCATCGCACTTCACCCCACAACCACCCTTGGCAGCCAACACAACAGGAAGACTCATTGTGCCACCAAATTAGAATTAAGGAGTACATGAAAGGAGATGGCACCATCTTTTCCACACTGTGACACTGAGAGATCTCTGTCTTTTGGTGCTACACCTCTGAAGATGCCAGCCACAGCTGCTGGCGAAATGTCAGGAACTACAATGCCAAGACCACGGCAATACAGCCCGGAAAACCCACAACAACCATAAATGGCAAATGTTCATTAATTCAATAGTGTATCATCTGAAACAGAGAGATAGATAAAGAAATCATGAGCATTTATGAATTTACTTCTGGAAAACTATTATATAAAGTACATAACTTCTGACTAACACCCATCAGTAGTTTTGAACAAGCCAAAGCATTGGTTTCTGCAGTAACCTTGAGAAGGATAATTCAGAGCCAAGTGTCTAGAGCACTTATGTAAGTATAAGAGTTCATCAGAGGATTTTTGAACTTTACCAAGAGCTTGAATTGTAATTGAATTATGTTTCATAATTTGGCTGGGCTGTCAACAGTACTTCAGACAAAAACGGGACAATCACAATAACATATACTTCTTTAATGCAGACAATTTGTCTTTTCAACATTATATTTGGGAAGAATGTATGTATTTTAAAATGTATTTGCATGAAAAAGACTACACGGCAATGACTAAGGACAATTGGCTAGACAGCATGGAAGAAGACAGTCATAAAGTCATGACTACTTTTTTCTACATGCAAGACTTGTAATTGATTAGCTCTGTCAAGGACAACCACCAAGAACAATTAGTACAGAGTTATCGAGCCGGTATATTCACAAAATGTGCCTTAGTTAAGCATAACAGGTTACATTTCCACACATGAATCAGGCAAAATAGCAAGCTATGTGGCTTGTGAATAATAAGTATTATTGCTATTCTAATTATTACTGGTATATATACAGCAGCACTTCTAGGAAGTTAAAAGTGCTGCACATATGTATTCTCAGCAATCCTTCTGCCAAGCTACAACTCTGTAAGAAAGCTGCATAGTATCGTGCTTAGGGTAAGGAGACCAGAACTCCCACCATAGTAGTGAAGTTGTGGTAATGCCATGCTCTAACAATCATATAAGAAGAAGTGACATTATGTGCCACCACCATGACTCACTGACAATGTCCCAAGTCTCTAGGATAAAACCAACAAGAAGTGAAATTGCAGTGTCACACAGCTCCCAAAGCACCACAAAGCCCTCAACTGGCGTCCCATGATTAAAGAGTTGGGCTAGGAGCGGGTAAACCTAGATTTGAATCCCTACTCTGCTTTACGGATGCTTTATGGGTAACTTTGGGCCAGCAGCTCTTTCATTCTACTCACAGGGTAGTTGTGAGTAGACATGGGCACGAACCGCATTATGAACGTAAAAAACCCACAAACCGCCCAATTTTCCATTCACGATCCGGCAGTTCGTGATCGTCCATGGCCAACAAACCCGCATTCATTAGAGGCCCAGTTTGGTGCATTCTTCTGCGGTTCGTGAAGCCAGACAGTCAGGCACCATCAATCAATTCCCTTGGAAACGGAGCCAGGGGAATGCCTGAACTCTGTCTGCACTCCTTCTGTCGCCCTGGAAGCCCGAATGGAAGCCAAGCTTACCTTGATCGGCAGTTCTTCCTTCCAACCACAGAGATGTAAAGTGGTTACAACCTGGGAGAAGACACCTGGGGGAGGGGGGGTGTTCTGTAGCCATGGGCACTCCAATCTCATCCCTGCAAACCCTGATAGGCAGCTCTGACAGCCATCCACAGACCTCCTGCGTTGCTCAATGGGACCTGTGCTTATAAATAGCAGTGGGTTCCCAGGCTGAGTTTCTCTTTCAGTGAGGAGTGGAGTGTGACAGAGCTGCTGCTGGCTACTTGCTAGCCTTTGGGGAGAGAGACAGAGTATAACTGAGCTTGGATTTTGGAGATAGGGATCTATCTCCTCTGGTTCCAGGGCTGCTGCCAGGCCCTGTGGTCAAGCTAAGTGGGCACCTCAGCTGAGGGCTCACTATTATTAGTACTAGTGCCTGATCTGGTGGTCAGCTTGTGGGTATGCTGGGCTAGGGCTGGGCACCTTGGCTGAGGGCTCATATTATTATCAGTGCATGATCTGGTCAGGTCTCTGGGAGTGGTGGGCTAGGCTCTAGCCTCAGCCTCTGGTTCCAGGGCTGCTGCCAGGCCCTGGGGCCAATCTCAGCGGGCACCTGGGCTGAGGGCTCACAGTATTATTAGTGCCTGATCTGGTCAGGTACGTGGGAGTTGTGGACTAGGGCTCTAGTCCCTCCCTCCCTCTGGTGCCAAGGCTGCTGTCAGGCCCTGGGGCCAAGCTCAGTGGGCACCTCGGCTGAGGGCTCATATTATTACCAGTGCCTGATCTGGTGGTCAGGCATCTTGGTGTGCTGGACTAGGGCTCTAGCCTCAGCCTCTGGTTCCAGGGCTGCTGCCAGGCCCTGGTGCCAAGCTCAGTGGGCACCACGGCCGAGGGTACACAGACCCCACCTGCAGAGCCCTGTATTGATGTCACCTGAGTGACACTGAGCGATCTCTGTCTTTTGGTGCTACACCTCTGAAGATGCCAGCCACAGCTGCTGGCGAAATGTCAGGAACTACAATGCCAAGACCACGGCATACAGCCCAGAAAACCCACAACAACCATCATCCCATAATTGTTGCAAATGCTCAAAAATTTCTTGCTGTGTGAAAAGAAATTTCCATCTGTCATAAACCTATGTGCGTGTTCTTTTGTTATGTCACCAGCTGCAGGTTGTGTTAGTGAAGAAACTAATAAATGAGCAAGAAAGTGGGCAACTGCAAGCACCGGGGCTGTGCTGCCCTCCTGCAAAGCAGCCCAAGTGTGGCTATGCCTGGAGGAGTGAGTCTGAACAGCAGCAGCTAGCAAAAAGCAAGCAAGCCGCCCTTCCTTTCTGATCTGCAGAGGCAAGGCAGAGTGCAACATGGGATGCTATCCCCCTGTCTCAGAGGACCTGGGATAAAACTCGAGCCCATTTATCCATGGGATCAAGAGGGGTTACTGCATGAACAAGTGTGTAGATAGCTAATGGGAAAATACATATAAATTTGTACACTTGCACAAACTCGCATAACTTGTATTGTATAGTTCTCCTTTTTGTTTGGGCCAAGGAAAACATCACAAAGCAGTGATCACAGAGAAATGAGAAGTTTAGCTCTCACTTTATATTCAAATCCTTTTGTCCTCAGTCCTCTTATTGAATTATCTTCTCTTATTTGCCCAAGTAAGATCTCCAATACCATTACAAACAGAAGTGGGGAAAGTGGACACCCTTGTCTTGTTCCTTTCCTTATTTCCAACTTTTTCATCACATCTGAGTTGACAACTATATTTGCAGATTGGTTTTTATATATTGCCTTTATTGCTTGTATAAACTTCTCTCGCATCTGCATCTTCTCCATTGTTGCAAACATAAAATCCCAGTTCAAATTGTCAAATGCTTTCTCCGCATTCACAAAGAAAAAACCAACCTGCTTCCCCGTATTTTTATCATAATTCTAACAAAAGAGGTCTATCAAAGCTTGATAGTTTGAGCTTTTGGCCCATCATGCCCACATGATTTGACTTTTTCAAGAGCAAATACAGGTAAAGTCTAAAGATCCGGAATATTTTATGCAGGTGCATTTCCTGAATTTTTGTAATTTTTTTTTTATTTTAAAAAGTGTCAATACTCATATAGAAGGTTGCACTGATTTCTACTAATTCCTCAACTAGGATTTTCCAGATCCTCCAAAAAGGTTCTGGTACTCAGAGTACTGATGAGTAACATCAGAAAAAAAGCTCGGTTTTATTTATGTTTCTGGGGAAGATCTACTTTCCCCAGGCAACCTATGTCCTAACCAGGAGCTGTTCTGCTTTGAGGCCATTACATGCTCATGATGACCCTGTTGCATTCAAAGGAAGCTTAGGAGATAATGATGCCAGAAAAAGCAGGCACTGCTGAGATTCAAACATTGAACAAAAACAATGAGGCAACCCAGACAGTTGCTCAATTAATACAAGATGGATACCAGCATACTCTGAAGAAGGGCAGATTTGAGGAAACAAGCCTACTGGCCTCCTCTCCATCCCCTTGCCACCCACATGCATGCTGTTTTCCGACGTATCCTCATGCTTACAAATAGACATGGGCACAAACTCAAAAAAATTAACGAACCAGTGGGTCATGGTTTAGTGCTACCGATGAACCTGAACCAATGAACCGAAATGAACTTTTCCTGCTGATGAACTGATTCAAGGTTTGTGGTTCATGGGTGTCAGAACGGCCCCCGTTGGACTTAGGGAGCCCATATTCCCAGGGAGTGTTTAGCAGGCTCTCCTCCATCCAACATCCAAGTTTGGTCAAGATTGCAATAGGGATCTTGGAGTTATACTCTCTCCAATCCAAGGCCCCCAGGAAACTCCCATTCGATACAATTAGAGCCACCAGTTGACGTTGGCCAAGTGTACAAGAGTTTGGCCATCAGAACTGCCTATCAGGATTTGCAGGGATAAGATTGGAGTGCCCATGGCTACAGAACACCTCCCTCCCCCTCCCTCCCCCCGGGTGTCTTCTCCCATGTAACCAATTGTAACTAATTTGCAGCTCCATGGTTGGAAGGAAGACCTGTCGATCAAGGTAAGCTGGGCTTTGATTCGGGTTTCCAGGGCGACAGAGAGAGTGCAGAGTTCAGGCATTCCCCCAGCTCCGTTTCCAAGAGAATTGATTGACGGTGCCTGACTGTTTGGCTTCACGAACCACAGGCGAACGCAATGAACTGGGCTTCCAACGAACGCTGGTTCATTGGCCATGGATGCTCATGAACAGCCGGTTCATGAACAGATGATCAGGCAGTTCGTGGGTTTTTTTGGTTCGTAATGCAGTTCATGCCAATGTCTACTTACAAACCATCCCAACACCTGCACTCTGAGCTACACACACTGTGCAGCTTAGCTGGAGGAAGGGCATATGTGTAGTGCATGTGGATTGGTTCAAAGCTGGAGAGAGGGGTTACAAGTGAACAAGCTGGTAGGGAAGGACAGACAGGCAGGCAGTGGGGATGGGCAGGCAAGTGGGTGAGAATGGGGGCACAAATAGGGACCATAACAGGGGGCAGTGGAGGGGGGACCACATATTCTATGCTGAAGGGTCTCAAACACCTCCCAGATTCTGGAACCAGCCCTGAATTCATGTGTTATTGTTAAGAAACTGGCTTTGCTTAATGTGTTCTTGGCTTTTTAAAACTTTGATTCATGCTTTTGGGCCTGGTTAGACCATAGACAGAGAAATCTTTCGAAATTAACTGAGCTCTGAGTTCCAAGCTAGCCATTCTCAGAGAGATAAGAGAGAACACAGGAGTGGATGAGATCATGGGATCAGAGAGGTTTAAGGCCATAGGCCAGGATGGGAGGCTCGCTATTGCATTCCATCTAATTAGTGCAAAGAACATTAGTTGGCATAAGTTGCTCTGATCATGAACACATCCCAGCTGCAGAGAGACCGGGCTACAAATCCTAGTAACATCCCTGATTGGTCAAGCAGGATCAGGACTTACTGTGGGCAGCCTGGCATAAAGCAAGGGTTTTCATTCTATTCAGTGTGTTTGTATCCACAGGAAAGCCAGAGTGGGGATAATGAGCAAAAACACAATACTGGGCTGTGAAAGCCTCACCTCCCAGGGTAATGGGAGCCACCACTAGTCCCTCAGGACTAACCCTCAGCTTAGAGATCAAGGAACAAAGTCTCCAGCCCTACCAGGTATAAAACAAGAAGTTAACCCTGCAAGGTAGGATGCCTGAAGGGTGAGTTCCACAACAGTTACTTGGTAGCTGTAGCCAAAATAGACAAGGTACTGGTGCAACCTGTACTCTGGACAAGAGGCTACTGTCAGGATTGTTTCCAATTGGCAAAAGTGTCAAACAAGGGTGCATGTTATCTCCCTACTTGTTCAACCCCTATGCAGAGTATATTATAAGGAAAGCTGGATTAGATCTAGAGGAAGGTGGAGTGAAAATTGGTGGGAGGAACATCAACAATTTGAGATATGCAAATAATACCATGTTACTGGAAGAAAATAGTGAAGACTTGAAACGACTACTGATGAAGGTTAAAGGAGAAATGGATTGCAGCTGAACATCAAGACGACAAAAGTAATGACCACTGAGGAATTACACATTTTTAAAGTTGACAATTAGGAAACTGAAATTGTTCATGATTTTCTATTCCTTGGCTCAATCATCAACCCAAAGGGAGACTGCAATGAAGAAATCAGAAGACTGAGACTCGGAAGAGCAGCTGTGAGGGAACAAGATAAGATCCTCAAAGATAAAGATGTCTCTCTGGGAACCAAGATCAAGATAATCCAAACTATGCTATTCCCCATTACAGATGTGAAAGCTGGACGGTGAAGAAAGCTGACAGGAAGAAAATTGATTCATTTGAAAAGTGGTGCTGAGGGAGAGTTCTGCGGATACCATGAACAGCCAAAAAAGACAAATAAAGGAGTACTAGGTCAAATCAAGCCTAAATTTTCCCTAGAAGCGAAAATGACAAAACTGAGGCTATCATACTTTGGTCACATCATGAGAAGGCAAGAGTCTGTGGAAAAGTCTATAATGCTAGGAAAAGAGGAAGGCAGAAGGAAAAGAAGACCTAAAATGATATGGGTTGACTCAATAAAAAAGAAGCCATGTCCTCCGGTTTGCAGGATCTGAACAAGTCTGTTAATGATAGGATGTTTTGGAGGTCTTTCATTCATAGGGTCACCATAGGTGGAAGTGACTTGATGGCACATAACTCACACATTGGATGTAGATTGAAGCCCCCAAACCCAAATAACACCACAAAAGTATAATTAATAAAAGTTATTAAGAATTATGCAAACGATTACAAATGTAGAAATTGTGCCTTGGTCTCTAAGCTGACGGTTAGTCAAGAAGGTTTGGTGGTGACTCCTGTTACCCTGGGAGGTGACTGTGTAAGGGTGTGCACCAAGAAAATTTCTGTTTCAGTTCCAGACGTTTCAGAATAATCCCATTTCACTAGTTTGTTCCAGGTCAGCCAGTCCTGGCTTGGAACTGATCCGTTTGGGTTGGGTTTTTTCCCCAGTTTTTGTCCATTGAGCATGTGTTGGCCGCACATGCATGCTGTTCTTTTCAGGGAGTGAGGAAATAAGACTCTGGGGCAGCTGTTTTTGAGCTTAACCAAAACCAGCATCAGCAATTAGTCCCCTTTCTAAACAATTGATCCACTGAGTTTTTCCTCAAGCACAGTAACACAACAACAACAACATAGAAAGTGTGTGTCAACAGCAGTGGGGCATTCACAAATACTGCAATAAGCACTGCAACAAGTGCAAAGAACAGTCCTGCTTCATGTTCACTTTTTTCTTTTTCTATAGTGCCAATAACTTATTGCCTTTGCTTTCTGCTGTGACCTGTTTGTTTCATGTTTCCTTGTTCTTTGTAGTTTTGTTCCCAGCTTTCCACAATGAGGGGCAAATCCAAATCCAGGAGGTACTAAAATGATTGACAAGAATACCAATTAGAAACAATGGGAGAGGCTTGAAGGCCCATTAGATATAATAGGCACCCTGAATGCCATGTGACTTGTATTGGCTCTATTGAAATACATTACAGTACCAAAACTTGCAATGAAAATGTGGAATGGAGTTAGAGAATTGTGCTCTGAGGCTGGAATGATGATGCCTAGGACTGTCATTCCACTGAAATGGCTGTTGTTCCAGTTCCAGAGCAGTTTAGCTGGTTCCAGGGATTGTCATTCCACACTGGCAGTTGTCATTTCAGCTCCAGAACACAATTCTCTAACTCCATTCCACATTTTCATTGGAACTTTTCAATACTGTAATGTATTTCAATGGAACTAATACAAGTCAATTGGCATTTGGGCTCCCATTATATCCAATGGGCTTTCATGTCTCTTCCATTGTTTTCAATGTACATTCTTGTCATTTGTTTTAGTACCTCCCTCCAAATCCTACCTTAGTGTTCAGTCGCAAAATGGGGCATTCTCACTGGCAGTCTTCTCTATTGCCCAAATGTAGGCAGACAGGTGGAATAAGTGACTGAATCCCCCATCCCACCCCGCCAAAACAGATTGTTTTCCCCAGAAGTTTTGCCTTTGCTGTGGGGGAAGGCAGGATTGTTTTTTGAAAGGAGTTTGACATTTGACTCAGAAAAAGAGAGAGCACTGAAAGACTATGGAAGAAATCCTAAACAGTTCTACTCAGATGTAAGTTCCATGTTATTCAATAGTGCACTGCTTACTCCCGGTTATGGAGCTGTGAGAAAAAGATACCATCGCGAGACCTACTGTGGGAAGTTGGGAGGCAGGAAGTGCGTAATAACAATAGAGTTGCTGGAGAGAAGCGGCCCTTGCTGGAGGGCAGGAAGAAGGGAATCACCATCTTTGAAAGGGGAAGGGTCGCGGCCTCAGCGGAAAAGGAAGTAGGCCATCTTGGATTACAAAATCATAGAGAAACCATAGAGAAAAGACGCCCGACATTTTGGACTCTTTAAAATTTAATTTTTGCAAGAAGACTGGGACATTTGAAATAAAAAGACATTAAATCTTACGCCACGGAGTTAAGGAAGAGAGCGGACTCGTGGGAGCGAGCCAAAGCAAGCCCCACGATGTCAAAAAAAGAGTGGCAATCAGCAATAGAAAACCTGGACAAAAAACTTTTAGATGTGATTAAAGAACTTAAGGACACGAAATTGGAGCTGATTAAAGAGGTTAAAGAGGTCAAACAGACAGTAAAATTGGAGCTGTCAGAAGTGAAAAAAGGTATGGAAACAATACAAAGTGAACTACAAGGAACGCAGCAGAGAGTTAAGACAGTAGAAGACGCGATGGAGAACTTAGCAGACACGCAACAAACAGAGATGAGACTGATGAGGGGAAGAATGTCGGTTGCAGAAACTAAACACATGGAGAAGCAGCTACGCTTTCGTGGCTTGCCAGAAGTGGAAGGAAAGTCAGCGCAAGAACAGATGACTGAGGTGTTAGCTGAATACCTGGGGAAGGAGGAGGAGGAAGTTGTGGCTATCCTAGATGTGGCATATCGTGTAAATTCGAGAATTGCAACCCAGAGGAAATTACCAAGAGACGTGATTGTGCAGTTTACGACGCGAAATATGAAAGAGAAGATTGTGACAAAACAGTTTCAAGATCCATTGGAGATTGATGGCAAGACGATTATCATAATGAAGGAATTACCCAGGTCAGTGTTATTAGATCGGAAAAAATATAAAGTGCTAATTCAGATCTTGAAGGACATGAAAATCAGGTACAGATGGGAGTTACCAGAAGGTGTGTCCTTTGAGTTTGGAGGGGCCAAAAAGCGTATCAGATCTGAGCGAGAGATGGAGCGATTTATAAGGGACAATGAAAAGGACTTACCAACAAGACCATGAGTATGGAGTGTAAAGTTTTATCTTGGAATGTAAATGGACTAAACTCACCAAACAAGAGAAAAAGTATTTTCCACTGGCTATTAAAACAAAAATGCGATATTGTTTGCTTGCAAGAAACCCATATTCGAAAGCAGGATGTAAAATATTTAAAAATGGGGAAACTGGGCAATGAATTTGTAGCGGCCTCTAATAAGAAAAAAAGAGGAGTGGTGTTGTATATAAAAGAGGAGCTACAGCCAAAATTTGTAATAAAAGATGTGGAAGCCAGATTTATAGCAGTGGAATGTACATGGAACTTAAAAAAAGTATTGGTAGTCGGAATTTACGCACCTAACGGTGCAAAAGAGAGCTTCTTTGAGGATTTGAGGAAGCAATTAGAGGATCTTTCATACGACCAGATAATTCTTGCTGGAGACTTCAATAGAGTGACGAACTTGGAACTAGATAAAAAGACAACAACTGTACAAAAGAAAAGAGGATTGTTACCAAAGCTTTTTTTTGAGCTGATACAACAGGAGACTTTAGAAGATGTATGGAGAAGAGAAAATCCTAAAAGTAGACAATTTACTTTTTACTCTTCAAGACACTGCACACTATCGAGAATTGATATGATCTGGGCCTCAAAAGACTTAGCGTTATGGACTAAGGAGGTAGAAATAATGCCGATGGTAGGCTCAGATCATAATCCAATCATGTGGAAATTAGGGAGGAGAAGAAAAAGGAAAGCATGGAGAATAAATGAGGACTTGTTACAGGAAGGAGAGAACATGGAGATGTTGAGAAGAGAGACAAAGTTCTTCATACAATATAACGTGAATAAAGAAGTACCAACTGACAAAGTTTGGGATGCTTACAAGGCGGTAATAAGGGGCATACTAATGGACTTAAATGGTAGAGTGAGAAAAAAGAAAGAGGAGAAGAGACAAGAGATTGAGGAGAAAATAAAAGCCAAAGAAATACAGTTAAAAAAGAGACCAGGGAAAAAGAAATTATACCAGGAAATTAAAATACTTCAAGAACAGCTGACAGCAATGAACAATAAAGAATTGGAGTGGAACCTTAAAAGATTGAATCAGAAAGTGTTTGAAGGAGCAAATAAACCTGGAAAGTATTTGGCTTGGCAACTAAAAAAGAGAAGGGAAAAGAAAATAATAAACAAAATATGTGAGGACAATAAAACGTATCTGGAACAGACTACCATTAGTAGAGCCTTTTACAAATTTTACGCTAAGTTATACAATAGGAAAGAGGTGAATAAAGAATCAATAGCGACATATTTGGAGAAAATGAAACTCCCAGTAATTTCGGAAGCTTGGAGAAATAGACTGAATAATGAAGTAACGGATGAGGAAATAAGTAAGGCAATACAATCTGTAAATTTGGGAAAGGCGCCAGGGCCAGATGGACTTACGGCTAAATTTTATAAGACAATGGCCAATGAACTGGCACCATTCCTAAAAGAGGTGATCAATGGAGTTTTAAAGGATCAACGGATTCCAGATACCTGGAATGAAGCGAATATATCACTGATCCCTAAAGAAGGCCAAGACTTGACAAATGTGAAAAATTATAGACCTATATCGTTACTTAATAATGACTATAAAATCTTTGCGAAGATACTGGCGGAGAGATTGAAGGGGTGGCTTTCGGAAGTTATTGAGGAGGAACAAGCAGGTTTTTTGCCAGACAGACAAATCAGAGACAACTTGAGGACAGTGATAAATGCTATTGAATACTATGATAAGCGTTGTGATAAGGAGGTTGGTTTCTTCTTTGTTGATGCTGAAAAGGCGTTTGACAATTTAAACTGGGACTTTATGTTTGCCACTATGGAAAAGCTACAAATGGGAGAAAGATTCATTAGAGCAATTAAGGAAATTTACAGAGACCAGAATGCAGCAATTGTGGTGAATGATGAAGTGACTAAGAAATTAGCTATAAGTGAAGGAACAAGACAAGGTTGCCCGCTGTCTCCGCTGTTGTTCATTCTGGTATTGGAGATCCTGATGATACAAATACGACAAGATGAAGAAATCCGTGGAATAAAAATAAAGGATTATTCCTATAAGGTTAGAGCATTTGCGGATGACATAATGCTAATTGTAGAAGACCCAATGGAGAACATGCCAAAAGTGATAGAGAAGATTAAGGAGTTTGGGGATTTGGCAGGTTTTTATATCAATAAAAAGAAATCAAAGGTATTATGCAAAAACATGACTAAGCAAAAACAACAATCGCTAATGGAAATAACGGAATGTGAAGTAACAAATAAGGTGAAATATTTGGGAATTGAACTGACTGCAAAGAACATAGACTTATTTAAAAACAACTATGAAAAACTATGGACTCAGATAGAGAGAGATCTGATTAAGTGGAACAGACTGAATTTGTCATGGTTGGGAAGGATTGCAGCAGTGAAGATGAATGTGTTACCAAGAGTAATGTTTTTGCTACAGACAATACCAATCATCAGAGACTCTAAGCAATTTGAAAAATGGCAGAGGAAAATATCAGACTTTGTATGGGCAGGCAAGAAGCCTCGAGTGAAAATGAAAGTTTTACAAGATGCAAAAGAAAGAGGCGGAATGCAACTGCCCAATCTAAGACTTTACCATGATGCAATTTGTCTAGTGTGGTTGAAAGAGTGGATGACGTTAAAGAATAAGAAATTACTAGCTCTAGAGGGATATAAAAAAACATTTGGATGGCACGCATACCTATGGCATGATAAAGTAAAGGCGAACTCGATGTTCCTGCATCATTATATACGGAGAAGTTTATATACAATCTGGAAGAAGTACAGAATTTATTTACAAGAAGGAACCCCTTTGTTGGTAGTTCCATATGAGGTGATAGACCCGCGAGCTGTTGATAATGAGCAACAATGTTTAACTTACAAAGAAATAACTAGAACTGAAGCATCTAAACTCAGAATAAAGACTCAGGAGGAACTATCACCTTATTACGATTGGTTCCAGTACAGACAGATTAGAGATTTATATAACTCGGACTCTGTAAAGGGAGGTATACGAACAGAGAATTCGGAACTAGAGCAGACCCTTTTTAAAGAGGACAAGAAAAGAATATCCAAGGTATACCAAGTACTGTTGAAATGGTATACTGAGGATGAAATAGTTAAAGTACAAATGGTGAAATGGGCCATAAACTTCAACAAAGAAATAACAATGGAGGCATGGGAATACTTGTGGAAGACTACAATGAAGATAACGACATGCACCAGCATTAAAGAGAACATCTATAAAATGATTTATCGTTGGTACATGACACCAAAGAAGATTGCGCTAGGGAATTTGAACACTTCTAATAAATGCTGGAAATGCAGGAAGCATGAGGGCTCTATCATATGTGGTGGACGTGTGAGGTAGCTAAGCAGTACTGGGGGGAAATAATAAGAGAAATGAGTGAGATTTTACAATTTCAAGTAAATAAGAACCCAGAACTCCTGCTACTAAACCTGGGAATGGAGGGAATCCCAGCCCATCATAGGACGTTGATATTTTACATGACGGCTGCAGCTAGACTTTTGTATGCGCAAAAATGGAAAGTACAAGAAGTGCCAACTATTGAAGATTGGATTTACAAATTGCTGTATATGGCAGAAATGGATAAAATGACAAGAAAACTGAGAAATCTGGACCCAGGACAGTTTAACACAGATTGGGAGAAGCTGAAACAATATTTGGAGAAGAAATGGGAGGTGGGAGGAGAACTGTGGCAGTTTGAGAACTATTGAATTATAATAAAATGCAGAGGGGGGTGACTTTACCGGGGGGGGGAGAAGAGGTAAAAATGAACTTCTAAGCAGTTATGTTATTAGATTGATATATACAGAATAATAAATAGAATATTGATAGAATATAACTAATCATAAGGTTAATTATAAGGAATGACTAACTAATAATATTTTCTTTCTGATTTTGTACAATGTACCAAACTGAATATGTTTATATGAAGGTATATATGAGTCAAATTGATTGATATCATATATAGATCTATGATTGAAGGGAATAGAAATATCAATATAAACAAATATAACTAAAACAGAAAGAAGAAGATAGAATTAATAATATATAGAGTATAAGTTAAGTTGGTTGATTTATATGATTGTATGGCTTATATAGCTTACATAGTTTACGCTATACAGAAACATTTGAAAATGGAATTATGGGATAAATTGTTTATCCATTATGGGTACAGAGCATTAAAAATAGTTAAAGAAGTATTGCTTAGAATAAAAGGAGAATATACATTTGATTAGATAGAGGAATATATAAAGAGTAAGGGAAAAGGGACAAAGGGTTGGAAAACTGTTGGAAGTCAACAAAAAAAGGGGGGGAAAGGGAGGGGGTTAGAAATTGGGAAATGGGAAAATTGACTGTGATGTGTAAATATATGATCCTAACCCAATAAAAATTTTTTCAAAAAAAAAAAAAACAGATTGTTTTCCCCAGAAGTTTTGCCTTTGCTGTGGGGGAAGGCAGGATTGTTTTTTGAAAGGAGTTTGACATTTGACTCAGAAAAAGAGAGAGCACTGAAAGACTATGGAAGAAATCCTAAACAGTTCTACTCAGATGTAAGTTCCATGTTATTCAATAGTGCACTGCTTACTCCCAGGGAAGTGTCTTTGGAATTGCTGCCTATGAATGAAGTGTCTTTTCCAAACGTTTCCAAAGCCCCTTGTGAGGACCTGATTGGCAAGGAGAAAGAGAATGCCATTTCCTGGGTAGTGATAGAGTGGGTGGGGAGATGCAGTCATGCACATAGGTGCATGATTCATGCACATGCATTCTTTTTTCCCACAAATACAATTAATTAATAATGTAAGATCTCTCTGTCCTTGGGATCTGATTGGCACTGTTCAGAAAAATAAGCACTGCTCTGTGAGGCGAGCCTACCCAGTGCCTGTCTGCTGCTGGAAGTTATGAAACAAAACACACAGGCTTTTTAATGGGAGGGACTCATTTCAATTTAGTTTCCCAGTTTTGATTCAGAGTTCCAGAAGCTACTTTAATAAGCCGAACCAGTGTAATTTCAGCTCCTTTTTCCTTTTTAGGCACACTCTTAGAACTGTTTTGTTTTTAACCCCTACTTTGGCCCTTCTTGTAGATACAAGCAGAGATGGGCAGGCAGGTGGGAATTGGGGGCACAAGCAGGAGCCATGATAGTGGGCAGTCCCAAACACCTCCCAAATCCTGGATCCAGCCCTGAATTCCTGTGTCAATGTCTGATTCAATTATAGTGGGTTTGAATGTTGATTATATTTGCTCTGAACTTCTCAACATCCCTGAAGGCGGCTGCTCATGATTTTCATTTTGAATCAAGCAGAGACTCCACAAGAACATCCTTGTAAATAGTGCTGCCATGAAGTAAAAAAACAAAGAGCTTGTAACGTCAATTTCCTTGGCTCATAGTACTAGGCTTATTACAAGTCCATTCTGCCTTGCAGTTCAATTACTATTCTATTCAAAATTAAAAATGAGATGCATTTTGAGATTATATGTTTTTGAAACTGTGTGGCCAGAATATAATTAGCTGCCATTGGCCTTGTGGAGAGGTTATTTTAGTATCTTTCTTTTAGTTTCAATGAAACTGTCGTGAATGCTGAAATTGACTTAGATTTTTGTAAATATGACAGTAAAAGTAACAGGAGCAGCTGTGTCATCTCCCATCTTCTCCACATGAAGATCCAAGCTGGGCAAAGAGCCATGGTGTCATACACAAAAAGAAAGAAATGTTGCCTGGGTAATATACCACTTTGTCAAGTATCACAATTTCCAAGCAGCACATTGAGAATACACACGTTTTAAAGCAAAGCAAAGCAAAGCAAAGCAAAGCAAAGCAAAGCAAAGCAAAGCAAAGCAAAGCAAAGCAAAGCAAAGCAAAGCAAAGCAAAGCAAAGCAAAGCAAAGCAAAGCAAAGCAAAGCAAAGCAAACACAGGCTACTTGACTGAGAGATCTTTTTTCTTACTGTTTACAGATGCTGCTCATTAGAGATGGGCATGAAACGAAATACGAAACAAAGTTTATGATGAACTGGACCAGTTCATGGTTTGTGAACCAGCGGTTCGTCAGACCCCATTTCTGATGAACCACCATGAACTTTAAGCTGGTTTGTTTGGTTCAGTTTTTGGTTTGTCACTGCAGACAGTCTGGCACCAATTAATCAGTTTCCTAGGCAACAGGGGATGGACTTCCTGCAGACTTTCTGCTGACCTGGAAGTGGCCTTCTGTTGACCCGGAAGTGATGATTTGCTGACCTGGATGTGATGTTTTCACAAACAAAATGAACTGGTTTGTGAACCGGGGCAGGTTCATGAAAGTTTGTGGTTTGTGAAATGCGACGAACCATGAACTGCACGGTTTGTTTTTTCTGGTTCATGTCCATCTCTACTGCTCATAGTTGGCAACCCAAGTGCATTTTTTAACATACAGGAAGTTTGTGAGCATTCAAAACAACTGTGACCAGCTTAAGAAAATGCAAGCATTAGACATTGACCTAATGTAGCCCAGTGAATTATGGTTACTTTATATAAATATCTTAAGGAAAAAATGGATATTTATCACATCTGGAGATGAAGATAGCAACTTTTGACTGTCCTGAGAAGCTTCTGTACTCATGCTGGTTCATAAATACCAACTTCCTGGGGGGCATGGCTTCGGAACCAGAGAAGATGGAAGCCAACTGAACTTGCTCTCCTACCCTGAACCCTTAAACCTCAAAAACATTGCATCAGACTCAGTCAATTTCATGTACAATGGGAAAATCTGATTCAGAAAAGAGTAAACAATCTATTAAGACGGTAAGGAAAACTAAAAATCTATTTCAGTTACTAGACTTGCCAGAGACGGAGACCAGCTCTATCTCACTTCATACTAAAATGGCAACCACTCCTTTAACTGCCATTTCACCACAGGATTTAACATCTGAGTCTCTGGACACTAAACTAGCAAGGCTAGAAAATAATATTTTGAATCAGATGTCACTAATTATCAAGCCCCTAGCAGATCAGATCACTGAAATCCGACATGACTTACAGATAGTGAATTCAAAAGCTGATACAGCACTTAGTAAGAGCACTGTGGCAGAAAACGATCTGAGGGAGCAGCAGGCATCAAATGATATGCTTAAAGAAAAAATGTTAAAAATAGACTTACTCTCCCGGCAGCGGAACATCAAGATTAGGGGCTTGAATGAGGAAGTTACATGTAATGTCGACCTTACAGCCTTTATAGCCACATGGCTCTCCCATCAACTCCAATTGGAGGTTTCACCAATAATAACAAAGGCTTACCAGATTGGCTCTCTTAAACACACACAAAAAAAGAAAGTTCAAGGGATGTGCTAATTGAAATTTCTGATCAAAGAGTACGAGTGAAAATCCTTAATGAAGCAAGAAAGAATGGCTTTATATCTTATAAAGGTACTCCACTCATCATTCTCACTGACCTTCCAGCTGAGATTTTAGTAAAAAGAAGAGCTTTGAAATCAATAACTGTGGCGCTGCATGAGGCAAATATAAATTACAGATGGGTGAACTACACAAACCTGCTTGTCCAATCACAGGGAAAACATGTTATAATTGAAAATGAATTATCAGGGAAGCAATTCCTACAAACTCTGAACTTTGTTTCACCCATGGAGTATGACAGAGCTTCGCAGAAGCGCAAAATGCCTCCTTCATTATTACCTTCATCCATTAAAGGGAGTAAAATCCCCATCAAACACACCTGACTCTTACTGAAGCTGTAGTAATCTTTGTTAATATACCTTTATAGATGTTATATGTATCTTTGTAAATTTAAATACTTCTTAGAGGTTATGGGATAGGGGTTGGGAGAACCAATTTAGAATAATTAGAATAGTTCTAAGCTCCTTTCACTAAGTAACAATTAAAGTAGTTAGTTTAGGCTGATAACTGTCTTGCTTAACCTGAGCATGACAGTTACGGATTATTACTATTTTACCTTATTTAAGTCTCATTAACTTATAGAATAAGACGAAGGGGAGGGATTGGTGGGAGGGGGAGGGAAATTGGGGTGGGGTTATTTTTTTCTCCTCTGTTCAGTATCTCACAATTATTCTTTTATTTATCTAAAATTAAAATAAATAAATAAACATATAAATAACAAAAAGGGGACAAAATATTATTGAAGAGGAAATGGAAGGTTTGTCTGGGTTTAGGGAGGGAACTCTACCTTCCCAAGAAGTCTTGCTGTGCGATTATTTCTCTGTATTTATAAAATAGATTTTGACATCGTTACATTTCTACCCTCTGTCAATATAACTTCTAGTCATAACAATAATTCCTATTAATAATTATCAATATTTCGGCAGTAGTAAAATTTATTATTAATATTGTAATCAATAGGATTGCTCATTAATGTATTAGTAAACGTGATTACTTCTGTGTTTGTCCTTATTTTAAAAAAAATTAAGGGGGCGGGTTCGTACAGTAGAGGAGGGTTGTTGGCTTTATTTGGTGTGGTTTAAGGGATTGGTAAGCTAAGTGTAAAGTAACGTTATAAATCATATATTATTATTTCTAATTTTTGATTGATTCAATTATAAATTATACTTTTCAAATTAATTGTTTATATAGATTGTATTGATTTTAATCTATTTAATACTTGTTACATTTTATATTATACTTGATATTTTTATTCTTTATTATACACATATATTTAATTGGCATCTATAAATCTACTAAATAAATCCAGGTAAATTATATCTTTATTGTAATTACAGGGACTTGCAATATTTAGGAATAATATATACCATTTAATAATGATATATTTATACTTATATACTTATGTAACTATTCATATTTATTGTTACACATATGTATTTGCATATATTTATTTACTTGCTTTGCCTGTAAGTAGAAGCTTCATAGTTTACAAATAATTCCAGGTAATATTTAAAAGCTATACTTTTCATTGTACCATATTTATTTGTTATTTAATCCAAAATGGGTTTAAATTTAAAAATAACTTCATATAATGTGTGAGGCTTGGGTCATCCTATCAAGAGAAAATGGATCTTAGCGAATATTGCCAAGACAAAATCTCAGATTGTTTTGTTACAGGAAACTCACTTTGATCCTAAAAAAAACTCTGAGTTAAAAGCAAACTGGATACAGTTGCAGTACCATGATATGGGATCCTCAAAATCTAGAGAGGTGGCAATCTTGCTTGCTAAGGATATTCAATTTCAGCATAAAAACCTTTAACTGAAACTTGCAATTTAATTATGAATACTGGCCAAATACCTCCTTCCTGGAAAATGGCAACGATTATAGTAATCCATAAACAAGATAAAGATCCTCTTAATCCTTCTTCATATCGCCCAATCTCCTTACTAAATCAGGATTATAAAATCTTTACAGCCATATTGGCAAAGCGCATAAACTCATTCATCTCCAATTACATACATTCTGATCAAACAGGCTTTATTCCTACTCGTAACTTAACAGATAACATTCATAAACCACTGCACTTAATAGCACACTGTAAAGCTTACAATACTGAGGCGGTGTTCTTATCTTTAGATATTGAGAAGGCCTTCGACTCTCTAGAGGTTCCTTATTTACTCAATATTCTAGAATATATGGGATTTGGCTCTAAATTTCTCTCTGCAATAAAATCGATATACTCCAATCCTATTGCGAACATAAGAATCAATGGTAGAACTTCAGAAAATTTAAATATTAGCAGAGGAACTAGACAAGGGTGCCCACTTTCACCAATACTATTTGCCATTCCCCTAGAACCTTTGGCAGTAGCTATAAGAGAAAGACAATCATTGAAGGGAATCTGCATAGATACAAATACTTTTAAAATATGTTTGTTTGCAGATGATATGCTGCTTTACTTAACTGATCCTTTAGCGTCACTCCAACATCTACAACCAATTTTACCTGATTTTGGACTAATATCTGGTCTACAAGTTAATCAAAGTAAATCATATCTTCTGCCGCTAAATACTGATGAAATTACAGACAAATTAATAGCAGCACTCTTCAAATTTAAATTAACTTCTCAAATAAGATACTTAGGAGTAAATATCTCAGCTAATATTAGCAAAATACTGCAAATAAATCATAAAGAGATCATAGCTCAAATTAAATCCAGTATAACTAATTGGAATAGTATAAATCTTTCATGGCTAGATAGATTTTATCTCATCAAATTGTTTATACTTCCTAAATTTATATATATATTCAGAGCGATACCAATTTATATATCTCACACATACTTATCTCAATGGCAAAATATATTAAACAAATTTTTATGGCAGGATAAAAAACCCAGAGTTGCTTTTGAAACCATTAGACATAAATCTTCGAATGGTGGGTTCAGTTACCCTGATTTAAATATATACCAAGTTGCTACAAGACTAATAAATGTTATTCAATTGATTTCAAGCAACAATCTTCCCTCATGGGCATTTATCTTTCAGCCTTTATTAATCAAAAGATCATTACTTGAACTTCTAAAATAAAAAAAATATACTTTCCTAAATGCTACATTAAAGGTTTGGGATCAAATTCGACATAAGATTCTTCCAAATATCTCTAGATTCTCTCCAATTATATTAAATTCCATGCTAGAACCAAGGCTGAGTAACTTATTTCGTCAATTTTGGCGACAAACACAAAAATTTAGATTGATAGATACTGCAACGCATAATGGTCTTATGAGTAAACTAGAACTGGAACAAAAGACACACCAAAAGATTCAATGGCTCCTCTATTTGCAACTTCAAAGCTTAACAGACAGAATCAACATTAATCAAATAATGAATACGCCTAAAACTGATTTTGAAGAACTATTAGATTCTCAACAATTGTCTTACAAAGGCCTAATATCCAAAGTTTACAATATTATATTAAATACATGTAACCAAAAGACTCGAACAGCGCAATCCTATGGCCGGCCCCAACGCCGACACGGCTGCACTGGTGGTGTGGCGGCGCCGCCGGGCCGGATCCTGTGCCAGCAAAGTGTGGCCGCAGCGGCGCCCGCAGCGGCGCAGAGATGCAATTTTGGAGAACCAGAAAGTGTTGTGGGCGGGTCTGATGCACGGCCGCCGCCAGGCGCAGCCAAAGGGCGCTGTTCCTGACAAGCGTCAGGGGGAGGGGCCAGGAAAGGCGCAGCCTATGGGCAGCACGCGATCCCGGCCAGGCCCCAGAGCAGCAGGCAAACCGTGCCCATGCCGGCAGACTGCCTCGGCTCGTGTGTCGGGCGGGGCTCGCAGTCGGGAAGGAGAGGGGTGGGCGTAGTCTGAGAAGCCTTTCCCCCGTTTGCCCAATGTAGCACCAAGTCCGTGGCGGCCGCATCCAGAGAGGTTGGCATGGGACTGGCAGGCGCCCTGCCATGAGGAATCCAGGGCAGCAGCCAGTCTCTGGCAGCAGGGGACAGCCCCCAAGTGGCGCCGAAGGGGAGGGCTGGCCTGAGGCCACCACCAAGAGGCAGACACAGCGGGCCTGCCCCCTCGTCCCCATCCCAAGGCAAAGAACACAGACACCCATTGCACAGAAATCAGCCTTTATTATTATATCATCCCACCTCCCCCAGCAGACGTGAGGAAGGGGAGGCGTGTAGGAGAGCCGTCTGTGCAGCAAAACACCCCACCCCACCCCCAAGGCGGCAGCGGCGGTCACCGGCGAGGCCGGCGGCCGGACCCCCTTGGCCGTCCACGGGCCCGGCCTCTCGCACGCAACTGGGCCCGAGGGAGGGGTGCCTCTGGGGCGGGTGGAGCTGCTGCAGCGGGTGGGGCCGGAGGGTCAAGGATGGCGACGAGCCGCCCGAGCAGGGCTTCGGCACGGACTTGAGAGGCACGGACCCCTTCCCCCACTTCCAGTACCGCAGCCATGAACTCCCGGCCGCGGTTGTTCGCCTCCTCCCATGCAGCGTGCACCTCTAGCCGCTCCCTCTCGATCGCCGCCCACATTGCGGCTAGTGTCGGGGGAAGCCGCTGGGCAGGGCGGGGGCCGCGAGCCCGTGCGCCTGGAAGGATCCCCTCCATGGGCCCCTCCCCCTCAGAGGCGGAGCCAGGTCCTTCCCGCACACGGCCCATGGCACCCGGGGGCGGGGGGGCTGGAGGGGATGGTGCTGCAGGCTGGGACAGCTCCTCGAGCGGCTCTGTCGATGAGGTGTCCTGAACCGGCGGAGTCCCAGGGCCACCTTCACCCTCCACCGACACAGGGAAGCCGAGCGACTGCAGGAGAGCCGCTCCGGCAGCAGAGGTCCTCCGGGAGGGTGGCAGCTCGCGCAGCTGGGCAATCACCTCCCCGCCTATCTCCAGGCGCATGGTCCCTGCTGGAGCGAGACATGGGTGGGAAGAGGCCCCAGGGAGGGAAGAGCAGCAGCCCAACATGGGCTGCCACAGGCCACCGAGCCGGGCCAAGCACACCCATTCCAACTGCGGCCGCAGCCCCTCGTCTTGAGACCGGTCGGTGCCATGAGTGGCCTTGGATGTGTGGCCGAGGCCGGCGGCCGAGCCGGTCCCTGGCCCCACCAGCAGCAGGGCCACAGATACATACCGTGCTCCGGATCCATGCCCCCCGACGGGCCCGGTTGAGGCTCCTCGTCGCTGGCAGCAGGGGCTTGCTGTGGCGGTGGAAGGGCTGCCGGTTCCTGGGCCCCGCTCTCTGCCAGGGGGGGAACAGACTCCGCTGCCTCTGCCTCCGCCTGGCTTGGGTCTGGACCCTCAGGGGCCGTGCCTACTCACGGGAGAGGCCCTGTCACACATGTGCCACGATACATACGTCCCCCCCCTCGCCTCCCTGAATCCACAAATACTAACCGGGCAGGACCTCAACTCCCAGGCCGCCCACCACTGCCTCCGGGATGACCGCTCGCATGACCGCCTCTGGGCCTGGGAGCCCCTCGTCAAGGGCCCGCTCATAAGGAACCCCCTGAGACATGAGGAGGCGCACTCGTTTGCGCGCGGGCCTGAAAGAATCATTCCAGCGCTTCATTGCCGAGTGAGCAGTGCGGGGCGCGTTGCCCACAGCCGAGACCCTGTCAGCTGCCATCTGCCAGAATGCCCGTCGTCGAGACCGGGACGAGGCGCCCCTGTGCGTGCTCAGGGCGACCTCCGCATTCTCCACCACGAGCCCAAAAAGCAGCACTCTCTCGGCCTCTGTCCAGTTTGCCTGGCGCTGGCTTCCGCCGCCACTAGTGCTCTCAGCAGACATGGGGGTAGTGCCCGCTGGAATGTCCGGTCCCCGAGATAAGTGGTGGGAACCAGGCACCTAGTCATGTGCTCACCCATCCCCTCGGCAAGATGGAGGAGGGCACAGGGGGTGCAGGACCGGGAAGGGTGGCTGGGACGGCCCATGCAGCGGACAGAGGACCTGCTCCTGAGCACCACTTGCAACGGGCCGCTGAAACCGGTAGGCCTGCTGCTGTGTGGGGGGGGGGGGTTCAGGGTGCTGGAACTCAACCTGCGTTCCTTCCAGGCAGGACCTTGATCATCCCCGCCTGGTGCCCGCCACTGCCGCCGCGGCTCCCAGCCATCCGGACCAGCCACCTCCTGCCAGCCGTGTTTGTCCGAGCGGCCCTCAGGCGGCGCCGCCTCAGACGCCGCCGCCGGTTCCAGGCCAGGGTGCCATCCCTGCTCCTGGGCGACATGACTTGCCTGGACCGCTTCCGCCTGGACAGGGCAGCCATACAGGCTCTGTGCGAGGAGCTCGCGCCCGCCCTTCAGGGGCAAGCTGCGGCTCCCCGGGGCATCCCTGTCCTCCAGAGGGTCCTGCTGTCCCTCCACTACCTTGCGACCGGCTCCTTCCAGGGAGTCATGGCTGAGGCCTTGGAGGTCTCCCAGTCATCCGCCAGCCGCTGCCTGCATGCCTTCCTGGATGCCCTAGTTGGTCGGATCCGCGAGCACATCCACTTTCCCACCTCGGAGGCAGAGTTGGCACCCATCCGGGCTGGCTTCTCCTCCTTTGCAGGCTTCCCCAATGTGATTGGAGCAGTCGACTGCACGCATGTGGCCATATGCGCTCCCAGAGAGGAGCCGCAGGTCTACAGGAATCGGCACCGGTTCTACAGTATCAATGTCCAGGCAGCCTGTGACCACCAGGGGATCTTCACGGACCTCGTTGCCAAGTTCCCGGGAAGCGTCCACGACGCACAGATCTTCACCACCTCCGACCTGAACAGGCTCCTGTCATCATGGCCTGAGGGGAGAGGCTGGCTCCTAGGTCAGGAGTTGGTGGGGGAGCTGTGAGGGGACGGGGATGGAAAGGGAGATCCTAACTCCGCCTCCCCTTGCAGGTGACCGTGGCTATCCATTGCTGCCTTACCTCCTGACGCCATACCCTGCGGATGAGCCCGCCGACAGAGCCAACTACAACCAGGCCCACCGGCGCACGAGGATGGTGATCGAACGTGCTTTCGGTCAGCTGAAAATGCGCTTCAGATGCCTCCATCACACGGGCGGCCGCCTGGCCATGCAGCCGTTCACCGTCGCCAAGCTCGTGGCTGCCTGTGTCATGCTGCACAATATTGCCGTGCGCCAGCAGCTCCCCTTGCCAGCCACAGAGGGCCCAGGCGAGGACCCCTGGCTGCTGCCCGCCGGTCGCCTTTCTCCTGACGCCCCTGCAGAGCCCCAGGAGCATGACCGAGCTGTGCGAGACAGGGTCGCGGAGCACCTGTGGCATGCTGCGCGCTGAGGGCCATGCCTGGCCATGGGGGGCTCGGCCGGCCAAACACTCGCCCTTTACGCCCCTATGGTGTCCCAGGCGGCCCCTCCGAGTCCCCGCTCCCTCAACCCCTGCATGTAGAGAGCATGGGAAAGCCGCCCCGGCCAGCAGCCACCGCCCCCCATGGACGGGCTGCACGGGAAAAGCGGTTAACGAACTTGGCTTTATTCCCAATCGATTCCAGGGCCGCATCAGGCGCCCAGAGAGCAGCTTGCCAACCCAGAATCCCGGCCTCAGCAGCCAGGAGGGTGAGGGCTAGGTAGCGCGTCGGAGCAGGGGGAGGCCAGCGGCCCCGCCACGGCATCCCCGTTACAGAGCAGGGGCCCGGCTGGGGTCCAAGATGCCTGTGCCTGGGATGGCATATCGGCAGCTGCCCGGCCGTCTGCGGGGACGGGCTCCAGCTTCGGCCGCTTCCTGCCAGGCCCCTCCACTGGGTCACCCTCTGGGTCTTCAGCGGGTGGCGGGTAGCGGGGTGGAGACCAGGCGGTGAAGCCCCTCCCAAGTTCCTCCTCATCTGGCGAGGGGCTCCGGGCGGGCGCCGCTGTGGGGGCAAGAGGTGGGGGATGGGAGCGTCAGGGCCCCTGTGGGCTCTGGGGTTGTTGTTGCGGCCGCAGGCCGCCCCACCCCACATGCCCGTGCCCCTCCTGTTGGCGAGACTCACATGGTGCCGCTGCCCGCGCCTGCTGGAATGCCCCGTGAACCCGGTCCATGGCAGCCATCCACCTGTCATTGATGGTCCCTGCAGAGGGGGAAGAGAGGGAGGGGGGGCACCCGTTGGTGGCAGCCCGGCATCTGCTGCAAGCACCTGCAACCTGCGCCTCGGCGGAAGTGGCTGGGACGCCTCCGGGCCCTTACGGCCTTCCCTCTGTGGCAGCGGAGGAGGCTCCCTGGATGGCGCCGAGGACCCTGACTTACTGCGCGCGGGGCCCGCAGCCACCTCCTCTTCCAGGAGGTCATGCTCCAGCTCGCACATCGCCGTGTCTAGCCACGCTCGTATGAGGTGGGCCTCCTCCGCACGGCCAGGGAAGAGCTCCTCCAGGTAAACTGGCCGCGCAGTCATCGCACCCTCATCTGCCAGGAGGTCATTCCCGGCTGCCTTGGCAATGAGCTGGGCCCCGAGCCTGGCCGCCCACTGCTCCCGCCACCCGTCGCCCTCCATGCAGCCGGGACCGCTGTGGGTATAGTGTTTCTGTGCTGCCCACCGAACTACACCGCCCGCCGGCATGACCTTGGAGGGTCTGAGATGTAACATTTCCCTATCTTCTGTCTGGCAGCTGCATAGTTCATGGATAGGTTCAGCACAGGCCCCCCCGTCTCAGATCTGTGGGTTGGAGGGGAGGGGGCCGTGGTGGTTGGCTTCCTATGGACCCAGGGCCCTCTTCCCTTGCGGGGATGCTGTGCTGCTCAAGTGCATCCTTGCGGGACGTGAACCCTTGGGCCTGGCTGTACGTTGCGCCGTGGGACTGGGAATAAAGCTCATCTACACATGGACCCGTGTCTGCCTGCGATACTTTGGTGAACTGCCAGCCATATCCTGCCCTGGCACCATGAGCGCATGACCAGGCCCGCGGTGACAGCGCATCCCTTCCAAGGGGGGGCTTAGGATGCACAAGGACTGGCCAGGGGCCGCTCTGGCATGTCTTCCATATTGCCCTAACGCACCTGCCCTGCCTGGCATGCCGCCCTGAGCTGGGGCAGTCACGCAACCTGCCATCGGGGGGCCCTCCCGGGCCTGGGGTGGCCACCCAGCCTGCATGGCCCGGCCGGGGAAGGGGCACGCTGTGGCAGCCAGCCGGGGGGCCTCGGGCTCCCGCATTTTAGCCACTTTGCGCAGCTGATGCGCTCTTCCACTGCCCCTGTGGGCGGGGCCAGCGGCCTTCCCTGCAGGATTGGCGGGGCTGGCAGCCTTGGAGTGGTTCCCCCCCCGGCAGGGCAACGCGAGTGGCCACAATTGCTGAACGCAGGAGACGGCGCCGAGCCAGGGCGGAGCCACGCGCAGCCTCGGACACACCCCACCCCTCCCAACAACCATGGCCTGTTGGCGTGGGAGGCTGGCAACTGCTCCACGGGATTGGATGCGAGGCAGGACGCCCTGGGGTGGAAGGTGTTGGAATGACCAATGGGGCTGCTGCAGACGCCCGAGGGGCTGGACCCACTCTGGGAGGCGGCCGCTCATGGGACTGTGTTGCTGGGGCTGCGGCTGCGATGGGGGCGACCCTCCCCAGGCGCGCGAGACCTCCTGCCCGGGATATGGCATCCGCCTGCCACCACCCTGGATTCTCCATTGGTGGGGGCTAGGGTTCCAGCGAGCGGACCGTTTCCCCTGCCATCTCCCGCCCCCTTGCAGCGGCAGCTCGCACCACCCTCTCCCTGGCTTATCGGGTGCCAGCTACTCTCCCCACCGGGGATTGATCCCCCTCCCCGCTCACATGCCCCTCCCCAACCCTCTACCTGGCCATAGATGCAGGGGGGTTAGCCGTGTTAGCCTGTGGTAGCGAATTCAAAAAGGGTCCCGTAGCACCTTTACAACTATCCAGTTTTATTGTGGCATAGGCTTCTGAGAATCAAGTTCTCTTCGGCAGATGGGTGGTACAGACACTGGTCAAATACAGAGGAGGAGGGGGGAGGAGGAGGGAGGGAGGGGGCGGGGAGGCAAGACGGGGTGTGTCAGATACATTTGTGGCAATGTGCAGGTGGGGAGATGTGACGGGAGTGTTGGGGGAGGGGCGGAGGACGAAGTCAGACTCGCAGACACAGAGGACAGTTGTTGTACATCTCGTTTTATTGCACTGGAAAGAGCGGGCTTGCGTTTAGGCTGGCGAGGGAGCCGGAGCATTCCACACAGCCCTCCTTCCCGCTCGGAGGGGCGGGGCTGGGATGCAGGCCGCGGCGCGACGGTGCTTCCTGGGCTGCAGCCAACCGTCCGTCAGAGATGTTTGGGGAGGGCGGGGCGCGGGGGAGCAGCCATGCCCTGGACGTGCCTGTGGGGGAAAAAGACACGTGTGGGCTTTGCCTCGTTCCACTGGCAAGGCAAGCCCCACACTCCGCCATCCGGGGGGGGGGGGTTGCACATGGTCGAGGGCAGCAGCTGATGCCTGACGGTCTGGCGAGGATGCACTCAGCCTTGGGAAGCCTTTACCTTTATGGGAGGGAATGAGCTGGTCACAACAAACACCTGGCCACATGTGGTTTTCGAGGCGCCTGCCTCTGAGGCAGCCAGGGGCGGCCATGGTTGCCCCCCACCCCTGCTGGGCCTCACCCAAAGCGGCAAGTGAGCGGGTGGGTTCAGGTGAATGGGCGGTTTGCACTAATCTGCGGAATGCCCCCCCACCTCCTCCTTACCTGTCAGCGCTCCGTCGGTCATCACCAGGTGGGAGCGCCAGAGTCAGGGCACCTGCAAGGAAACAGGAGAGCATGCGGTTAATTTGCAAAGTGTCATTCCCTTCTGCCACGGAAGGGTTAGTTTGTTTGTGCTTAGTTAGAAGCAACTAGCATGCATGAGTCCAGTTAGCTGTTGAGTCATTCTTTCTATCACGGTAGAAAGAGAGTTAGGCAGACATTTGCACCTCTTCCCCTTTATGCGAAGTTCCCCCAGTTTTTCGCAAAGTCCCCCGAGTGCATTCTGCGCCTGCCAATGTGAATGCCCTCAGCCCGTTTCGGTTTTCAAAGGGGCAATGCCATTCAGCAGACGGGCAGAGCCTCCAGCCGAGTGCTCACTTACCTGGGGGTTTGGGCGGCGCTGGCCGGATGTTTTGTAGGGCGCGGTCGCAGGTGATTGGGTGCAGAGAGGGGGGCTCGTCCACGCTGGGCGCGCACGCTGATTGGTCCCCGGGATAGTTCTCATCCTATGCTCCTTCGGGCCATAGGGGCGGGGCGGGGCGCTCAGAGAGGGGGCTGATTTTTCACCGTTCCATGGACGCCTATGGGCTACGCCTTCTTTTTCCGTGGCGTAGCTTTTTTGCGCCGCTGTGGGCGTTCCCGCTTCTGGAGGAGCTTAGGGAGCGGACTAACTCCGACCCCGCCTTGCTCCCCGCCCCCCCTGCGTCGGCGTAGGGCTCTACGCCACTCCTGCGCCGCCGCCCGGGCGCCTGTGGCTTGCACCGGTGCTGGCCCGCCGGCGGGCCAGCGCCGCGTCCCAGCGCGGGCGGAGGGCCACTTACGCGGGCATACGGGCTAGATGCGCCCTCGCAAGCCTTAGTTCGGTTCCTGTTCACTTTCCGTGCCCTTCTTAGGATTGGGCTGCCCATTATCAAACTAAATGGTCAGATGATTGCAAAACTAATTTAACATCTGAACAATGGCGCAAAATATGGTCTTCAAATTTAAACG